>NC_043717.1:93880137-93934003 GCF_006229205.1 Suricata suricatta
TATATTGTATCATTTATCTTGAATGTATCATAGATAAGCTGCTATATAACGATTGCCACTTCAGATAGCTGTGAAATTAGGTGATTAACTAGTTGTTACTTAACCTTCTAATTTCTGTATAAGTCTAATTACATGAAACAGAAGTTGGCGTTTTGATTTTTTACTTTGCTTTTCTGTTTGGAGTGTCATTGCAACTACTATATTGTAAATGATGGAAAATAATTGCATATGTTAAAAAATATGAAACTTTATAAAGTAAAAAAATAAATAAAATTTTTAAATAAAAAAAATTAAAAAAATGTGTCTGTTACTTGAGAAAGGATGAATAATTCCTGGCATTGCTAGCCAGTGGAAAACTACTCAGCAATGAAAAGGAATGAATACTAATACAATAAAAGAAAAAAAATCAAAAGCTTGAGTAAAAGAAAAACCAAACATTCCACATTATGTGATTCTATTTATACAGTTTTCTAGAAAAGGCAAACAGCAAGCAGATCAGTATTTGTCAGGGCCTTAGGTTGTGAGGAGGGGCTGGACCTCAAGGGGGCACAAACGAACTCTTTGGTGTGATGAAAATATTCTGTATCTTGGTTGTGGTGGTACTTATGTGACTCATGACTGTGTATTTGTTTCTCAAATCTCACTGATCTGTATGTGTAAGCGAATAAGTATTACTTAATGTAAATTATTCTTCAGACAAACTGGTTTAAAAAAAGTATAAAACACATGACTTTGGTTTGGGATTCTGTTCTCCATTTCAGGCCTCCTTGCCTATCTGTCCATTGTACCTGACTGTCTAAGGCTTACTTGGTGAAATTCCCAACATCATGTTGACCAAGCCTACCTTGTGAAACACTCTGAGCCTCTCTCTACCAGCCTCAGTAGCAAAACTTACCTGCCTCATGTCTGCTTCCCAGAGTCCATGGTTCTCAGCTAGCTGTCCAGGTGGAGATTTTCACCCCTATTTATTTTCCAAAAAAAGTCCCCTAGTTAGCCCCTGGTGGTAGCTGTTTCTTCCACATTAAGGGAGGTCAGTCACCCTTCTGAAGAATACGCATTGAGAGAAGATACTAGCTCTCATATAGGCAAAGGAGTAAGTTGTGGGCTGGTTTCAGGACTCTTTTGAATATATGATTCCGAATATACTCCAGGTGTATTTGCAGTTAAACATTAATGAATGGTCTCTGACTCCAGATGTGGAAGGGGCACATGAGGAACACCCAAGATGGGCCATTTGTGATATTTGGCTTCAACTTGAAATATGAACAAGTTCTTGGTGTCAATACATAATTCCACCTAATGATAACTGCAGTCATTATGACTGTAAACTCCTGCCACCCTGCTTCTTCTCTCTTAAAGTCCCAACCAAAACTTTGCTACCTCCACATTGCTTTCCCCACATTCTAAGGACCTCTCGTAGCCTGGGTAGGAACTAAAATTTCTATTTTAGGGGTGAAAACACTGACCTCCATGTTCAAGGTTAAAGTACCTCTCTAGCAAATGACAAAACCTTTATTACAAAATTTCCAAAGCTTTTAAGTACACAATACAATGTATTATTAACTAGGAGCACTATGCTGGAAGTATAACCCTGGACTTCCTCATCTTGTGTAACTGAAACTGTACCCTTTGACCAATAGCAACTCATTTTCCCCTTTCCAGAACCCCTAACAACTACCATTTTACTTTCCGCTTCGAAGAGTTAGACTATTTTAGATAATTACTGATATTACTGTATTGTATACCTCAGATATTGCTAAGAGAGTAAACCTTATGTTAAGTGTCTTTATCACCTAAATAAATCAATAAATAAGGTAGGAGGAAACTTCTGGAGGTTATGGAGATGTTTATGGCATAGATTGCGGTGATGGTTTCATGGATGTCTACTTATACCCAAACTTGTTAAGTTGTATACGTGATATATGTAGCTTTTTGGTGGTCAATTATATTTCAATAAAGTTTTTGTTTAAGCTCCAGTTATAGGGGCTCCCAGGTGGCTCAGTCGGTTTCATGTCCAACTCTTGATTTCAGCTTGGGTCTTGATCTCACAGTTTGTGGGTTGGAGTCTAGTTGAGTTCTGTGCTGACTTATGGTGCAGAGCCTGCTTGGGATCTTCTTTCTCTGCCTCTCCCCCCCAATAAATAATTTTTTTAGAAGTGTGAAAAAACTAAAAGCTCCAGCTATAGCTTACTTTTCCCAACAACAGTGGACGATAGAAAGGTGACCCTCTGGCTTCATTATCATTGGATTTGACCTGTATGTTTTCAGGACTGCTCTGAGATAAAGGAGAGTATTCCTAAATAAATTACTGTATTACTCTAGGGTGCAAGGAAAAATTCTAAAGGGGAATATAACTATTTTCTCTCAGGAATTAAGATTTCCAGTAAGAGTGATTTCATGCTAAAAATACCACATACAGTTATTTTCATTAAAAAATTAAAAACATGCACATATATAATATATACTATCTATATAACCTATGTGCATATAAATGTGTGTACATACATATATATTAGATTAGGATCAATTTACTAAAAAGTAAAACAAAATCCAGGCTACTTAACATACCTTAACAATTTCAGCAGCATTAGACACTGTAATGTTCAGTGACCATAACACAGAGGATATTTATGTCCCACTTTGTTTGATGTCACCTCATCCTGTTTACATTATGCTTTGATGTATTCATAGGATATATATTACCTTCAAACATTCGTCAATAACATTTTCTAAAGAGAAGCCAACATTCTAGGAAATCACTATTGTACTTCAAGTTGCAGGAATGTTTTCATCTCTTATGACTGTTTGTCTCCGATCAGAAACTCTCATATCTTATCAAAGCAGACTCTGTGCAGATTCTTCTTATGCCATTGTTTAGCTTTCAGGATCTTGCAGCCACAAAAAGTGAATTCCTTTTTTTAGGAAGAGTGACTAAACATGTATTTCTGCTTAATTTAGTCAGCAGTTCTACAATAAGTCCAAACATATTCCAGTTATCATTGAACAAATATCAATTTTTTTCAATTTATAAATTTAGTATAACCAATTATAAATGTATAATGTAAATTAAGACATTATAAATTTAATATTTTTTAAGTGTTTACTATGTGAAAAACACTGTAGTATATGCGAAGTGGGGTATTACAGTGATGTATATGACATCATCCCTGGAATCAAAGACAGTAGTAGGAGAGAAAACATGTGGGCAAATGACTAATAAAAGCCTTAGATTGTAGGTATGGCTCCAATAAAGCACTACCAAAGTTCAGAGAAGGGATCAGGAAATGCATAATGCAAGATGTGGCATTTGTGTGGGAAGTGGCGACAGCATATTTAGGCTGAAATGGAGGTCACGTAATGGTGAATAGATTGCAACCAGGCTAGAAATTTAGGCTGGTATCAGAATATGGAAAACCTTGGATACCACAATAAGGAATTTGGTACTTCAAGAAATCAGAGTATTTTTTGTTTTGTTAATTTTTTAAATGCTTTTTATTTATTTTTGAGAGAGAGAGAGAGAGAGACAGTGAGATCAGGGGAGGGTCAGAGAGAGAGGTAGACACAGAATCCGAAGCAGGCTCCAGGCTCCACTGTCAGCACAGAGCCCGACGCGGGGCTCGAACCCATGAACTGTGAGATCATGACCTGAGCCGAAGCCGGAAGCCGGACACTTAACCGCCTGAGCCACCTGGGCACTCCAAGAAATCAGGGTTTTGCAATAGATAAGATACTCACTCCCTTCTGCTGCCATTGGCCACTCTTCCTTATTCCCTGGAGACTTTGACTCAACAGCATTCTCCATTCAAAGCCCTGCCATCATCATCCTTGGTGACTTCAAATGTCCACAATGGACAACCTTTTCAATATACGGGTCTCTCTATTCCTTAATCTTCACCAACTCTCCACGTCAACTTCCCACTTTCATGTCAACACTTTGGACATTGCCATTACCAAAAACTGTTTTATCTTAGAAATCTTAAACTCAGATTTCCCATTCTGTCAATGGCCACTCATTTCTCCAGTTCTTTCATTCTGTTGCTCTTACAACACCTGTATTTTGGTGGCATGGAAACCTCTATCAGTCTTCTTTTATGACTTCCTTTCCTATGTAGCCTAGATCCTATTGTCCATAACTTTTATATTTTTTAAGTACCCTCAACTACTTGACCCTAATTTTTTATTCACATCTTTTGGCAAAAATTCAACTTTTGAGTCAATCTATCTATTTGCTTTCTCTACATCTGTATCAAGGTTGATGGGAAAAAAACTCTCCAAAATACAGAAGAATTACATGATACTGTCCCAGCCTCAACTGGGGCTTCCACACTATTCAGCACACATGTATTTCACTGATCCACTGCTTTTCTCATTTCTATTCCAACTCTATGCTCTCATTTTCAACATATGACCTCAACTTCTGCTTTACAGAAAACCTAGAAGCCATCTCAAAGAAATTTTCTCGACTTCCTTGTATACCAACTATAAACGTACCAGCCTCTATGAAGCCATAAGAAAGATTTACATAGTTCAGTTGACATTGTTTATATAGCACATTGATTTTCAATATTTGGAGTATATGTGGATCTCCTAGGATGCTGCATTATAATGTAGATTCTTGGGTGCTGTGAGATTCTAAAATAGTAAGTGGCAATGAAATTTACCTTTTTACTGAGCATCTTAGGTTGTGATGACACATGACCCACATGTGTTTCCAGAACCACACCTTGAAAAATAATGATGTACAGGTGCACCTAAATAGCTCAGTTGGTTGAATGTCGAATTCTTGACTTTGGTTCAGGTCATGATCTCACAGCTCATGAGTTTGAGCCTCATGTTGGGCTCTGCACTTACAGAGTGGAGTGGGCTCTGCACTGACAGCATGGAGCCTGCTTGGGATTCTCTCCCTCTTCCTCTGGCCCTTTCCCACTCACTCTCCCTCAAAATAAATAAAACTTAAAAAATAATAATATACAGTGAGATTAGAAGAAGGCTAAGAACAAAACCTTAAGGCATATCACCACTTAAGATAAACCCATATGGGTTATCAAGAAGGAGGAGATAGAGACGAAGACCAGGGGAACATTATACCAAAAAAAACAGGGGGAGAAGAGGGAATTTCAAGTAGGCCTGTGAAATGAATAATATCAATTATCTCAGAGATGTAAAAAAAAATAAAACAAAATAGGTCTATTGGATTTATACTAAAAAGGTGGGGGAGATAGTTGAGTTGATAACAAGGATTTCACTATGAGGTAAATGATAGGGTGCCGTTTTTATGAAGAGAAGTAGAGATTATGTTATGTATGCAGCAAATATAGACTTTTCAAGAAATGTAACTACAAAGGTGCAAACATTAGGACAGCAGTTGGAAGAGGGCGTGATATTCTAGACTTAAGACTCTTGGACGGTAGAGCCTGTGCTTACATTTATCCTTAGGACCCAGTCCAGCTCCACTACATATTTGTTGAATGAAATAATTTACTCCAATTGTACGTACATATGTTTCACGCCACAATAACAATTTTATTTAAATAGTCCTCAAAGAGTCATAGTGACAAAGTCTGAGGAGAAAAATGATTGGTGCTCCCTAACTGCTTAAGTTCATTAGTGACTGGGGAAGGAAGAAGTAAGAGGGTGTGTTGGTTTCAACAACAGAGAAGCTAACTGGTGGGACTCCTACTGCTTTTTTGTTCAATTAATAATTGAGCCAGAAAATATGTGAGAGTAGGAAGAAATGAGTGTAAAACTGTGGCTGGGGCCAGATCATACAGGGTGCTGAATTCCAGGTTAGAAATTTTTTTATGCCAGACAATTAAAACTATCTGAGCAGAGAAGTGACAGCATGCATGGGTATTTAAGTGGATGTTTCAGGGGTGTGTGGGTGGCTCAGTTGGTTAAGCATCCAACTACAGCTCAGGTTATGATCTCATGGTTGGTGGGTTCGAGCCCCATGTCAGGCTCTGTGCTGACAGCTCAGAGCCTTGAGCCTATCTTCAGATTCCGTGTCTCCGTCTCTCTTTGCCCCTCTCCCGCTCACACTTTCTCTCCCTCCTTCCCTCTCTCTCTCCAAAAAATAAAATTAACATTAAAAATTTTAAATGGATGTTTCAGACTCAATTATTTTAAAGCCTATCTGCCTGATATGAAATATACCCCTTTGTGAGATGTGGTCGAGGGGACTGTAATAATATTGTAATATTTATATTGTGACAGATGGTAACTGGACTTATGGAGGGGAGCATCTCATAATATGTAAAATATTGAATCCATACATTGTACACATGAAACTAACATAATATTGTATGTCAATGATAATTCAATAAAAACAGCAGGAGCTTGAGTTAGACACACTTGCTTTCAAATCTGGCTCTACCACTTGCTCACGGTGTCTCAGCTGTGTCGTGGTTTCCTCATCAGTAAAGTCAAGTTGTGAGAATTTGGGGAACTGATGTTTGCAAAGTATTTGACACAGGTTAAGCAAAAAATACATGTTGGCCTTATTACTGTTGTTATGGAGAATTATGGGAAAGTCCTGCTGGTGTTTTCTCTCTCTGGCAGAAACAAAGCTCTTTTTCCCTCTCAGAACTATTCACACTTGGAGATGGCCATAGCACAGAGCCTCTTACATTAAATGCATCTTAAACATACCGTGTGATGCCCGACATGAGGAACTGGGGTGAAGGAAGACAGAGAGTAATTGTTGCCAAAAGCTTGACTACTACTGTGCTCACCTCACAAAGTAGAGTTTTGGTACATCCATCCTAAGCCCTTTTTAGATTTCTGTTTCCAGAAAGCTTGTAGGAAACCCAGGCGATGTTGGCCATTGTTATTTTTCCTACCTCAGTTGACACAGGTATACCCAGACTGAGAAAGTTACATGCCATCTCGAGGGATTTTGTTGATTGTTCAATAGAAAAGCACTCTCCTGTAGAGGATCTGCACACTCTGCAGCTGAGATCACAGGGCAAGAATCCCTAGTGCCTTGCTTCCATATTAGTGACAGAAAAGGAGGTCGGATCTATCCTTGCATTCAGTGGGGCTTTAAAGAGTCTGCTAGTTATCCATTGCCTATCACCAAATGTTATGTAATTTTTCAAGGGATTGAGCTATAAAATGCCTTTTGGGGGCACACAGCCCTTAATGTGAGCGTCTTGTTAATGATTTGTTTAGCTGATTGCTTTTAGCTAAGATGACATTACCCATCAGGCTTTGTTTCAAACCCTTGGACATCAAATGGGAATTTTCAAGCAATTAGAATGGTAGCACCTCTTGCTTTTGAGATCCCCAAAGCAACGGATTGATGTTTAAACTATTTATAATTCAGTAGTGGCTGAGAGGACAATTTGATGTGTATTTCTTGTAACACAACAACATCAAGTTTTTCCTTCAGAAATTCTTCAGTTGTGCAAAGATGGCTTCAACCATTCCCATTCCTGGTTTGGATTCTAAATCCTCAAATATTGCGTAATGAAGGAAGTGATAATCTTTTATGTAAAATTCTCAGTACCAAAATGTTAGAAACAAAACAAAACAAAACAAAACACAACCCCTAACAGTGAGGGAATGGGGAAGTATCATAATAAGGTCTTTTATCTAGGATAACTTTTCTAACACACAGACCATTCGTTTCAAGAACTGATACAGAAACCAGAACATAGAAATAATAGCAACTTCCTATTACTTTGTATTTAATAGGCTATGTTTTTCTCCTTTGCTTCTCTTTTCCCTCATTCTCAAAAATTCCTTGGGCATGAACTTTGCCAGAATAGCTATATAATTTGTGGGGCTGAGTGCACACTGAAAATGTGAGCTCTCTTGTGCAAAAACTATTAATTTAAAGATGGCAACAGGAGAACATGCAACCAAGTGCAGGGCCCTTCCAAGTGTGAAACCCTGTGTGACTGCACAAGTTACACACCCATAAAGTCAGTCCTGTTCCTAGCTTCATAGAATCCTGATGTGGGAAGCTTTGCAAGTAAAATATCACCTTTGTGTTGAGTCACAGGCCCTTTTCTTAATGTCTTTCATTCTATATCTTGAAATAGAGCAACATGCTTGTTTTGGTATTGTAAGAATCCTCTACGCTTTACTTCCTTTCTGATTTTGTCTTTGATCCTTGCTAAAATACCCCTTGGATGTGTGTTGAACTTTGATTATAAAGCATCCACATGGTGTTTACTCTCACTGGAACTTGTCTGTCTCCTAGTTGCAAGGTTTGTGCTGATGAATTTGATATTAGAGTGAATATGTGGGGGTTTTTTCCTGTTTGTTTTTGTAATCAAGAAATATACATGACTTTTTCTTTGTTTATGACTGTGGGTCTTTTAACTTGAATCTTACAGCTACTTCCCCACTTTTAACCTAGGGACTTCCTTTTTTTAAGATTTTATTTTTAAGCAAGCTCTACACCCAACAGAGGGCCTTGAACTTACAACCCCAAGATCTAGAGTCCCATGCTCCGCTTACTGAGTGAGTCAGGTGACCTACCTAGGAACTTTTTTAAATTTTTTTATTTTTCAAAAAATACTTATTTATTTTTGAGAGGGAGATAGATAGAGTGTAAACATGGAAGGGGCAGAGAGAGAGACACACACAGAATCCAAATCAGGTTCCAGGCTCTGAGCTGTCAGCACAGAGACCAATGTGGGGCTCAAACTCAGGAAATGCGTCCGAGATCATGACCTGAGCCGCATTCGGACACTTAGCTGACTGAACCACCCAGGTGTCCCTAGGAACTTCCTTTTAATACCAACCCTATCTCCATATATAGCTTGATTTGTTCTAATTGTTACAGCCCAAAGCTTTGACTTGATTTTTTTTCATCAGGTATTCAATAGCTGGATTGAGGATCAGCTAAACTTTTCATATAACAGACTGGTCTAGTTGAATATCTTTTCTAGGTGGTGTTAATTCTCTCATGAGGACCTCTTGAAATTCATATGTTTGTTTTGCATAGGTATATTCATTTGGAGAAGACTCTGACTGCACTGCTTATCGAAGAAATACAAGTGTTTTTCATTTCCCTACTAATGTATTTCCTTCACTGACCTTTTTTTAGAGATTTGGTTTAGAACTTTATTTATAACTTTTCTACTCCTTTGTTATCTCCACAAACACTACCCTATTACGTATCTCAAGATCCCTGAAACTTTTTTTATTAGGTCTCATTTATAGAAGTGCCTAGTACAAAGCTACATGTGTAGAGAGTTATCCAGAAAGAGCCCTTTTGGGGAGCATTACTTCTCATAAGTAAGATTGGGTTTCTTGTTCTTCTTTGACTTCATAGCAGAGAACCCAGACTCTGCCTTTCCTTCAAGTCTGAGACCAGACTCTGTAGGCAAGTGAGAGCTAATCATGCCTCTGAAGTAAAATCTTACTCATTAGTGTTTCTGAGATGAACTCTATCGCTTTCAGTTCCTAGCACCACTTTCCCCCTTACCAACAGAAGAAACTCTCACTCGTGGAAGACTCGTGTAGCTGGTCACAAGTGGGGAATCCAAAGCCAGGTCTACAAATAAATCAGCCAGAGATTGGAGCTCCCTATAAATGTTATGTGGCCCTAATTAATTGATGACCAAGCTCTTGTAGATCACTCATGGTCTTTTGTTTCTTTGCTGGCTGTCAATTCAGCTCAGATTCTACAAGGTTTGCCATACTTTTAGAAAGCAGGCAGGTTATAACACATCGTAGAGCAAGTCTCATATTCTTCTAAGCCTCTGTATATTTGCTAGAAGCCGTGCATTAGTGTCATATAATATCAAAGAAGCAAAGACTCTAAGTTGCCCTCTGAAGATGGTCTATGCCCCACACCTTCTTGCTTTCTTCTGCCTGCTAAGCTCAGGGCTTGGAGTGAATGTTTGTGTGGAGATTGGTTACAGAATTCCATCCATCTAACTGATAGCAAGAGGAGTCACTGAAGATCAGGGAATTTCAAATAGGTATGGAAGATTCTGGGAACTGTTGACTACTCTGATTTCAAGACAAAGCTACTGGAAATGTCTAATTCTTATGACACTAAGTGAGATGCAGCATTTATGGTTCTACCTAATGCAATTTGTGGGATAAGCGGTCTGAGAGGGCTTCCAAGCTTGGCTCAACAGCTGTTGCTGATCATCCAGTGGAGCAGAGATGTCTCCATGGTGATCTCCCTGCTTCAGCCAGCATAGGGATTCCCATAAGGTTTAATGGCCTGGCATAGTTCTAGCATATCCTTAACAAATAAAATACTGTATCACATAAGGGAAACTCTGAAGCTTCCTTTCAGAGAGAGGGTGAGGGTAGTGATTTTTGTTATATTGTGTCAGTAGGGGGTAAATAGTGAGAAAAGATTCAAATTGGAGGTTATTAAAACACCTCTATTCTCTGAAGTGTCTATTTTTCCCCATTCTTCAATCATGTAAATGACCAATGAACAACCTTCCCAGGGGTATGCAATTGATTGCACATTACAGATGATGAGAAGGATGCTATGTTGAGGGAGACAAATAGTAAAATAAGCAAATTTAATGGAGAGGCATTTTCTTATTTAATGTCCTGTTAGTTTGGGAACATTTCGAGGAGGGGGGGATGACAAACATGTGACAATTTAGAGAACATCTGTAGCTGTATGGGTGAGAGTAGGCCAGGGATTTGATTATTTAAAACCTAATGAGAAAGATATTAAATCTTTCTCTCCTTCCCTTTCTCATCTGTTCTGTGCTATATTTCCCAGGTGAGGCAGCAAAGGTGTTGAGGAGAGAGACACCAAAGAAGGACATGGTCCTTGGAAGCCTCTGCAAAAGGAGCGTGTCGCTTGGGAGCAGAGGGGCAACCTGTTGGCACATCTCAATGACAGTCTGAGTACTTGCTGCCTTGAAAATCACAGAAGCTTTGTTCCAGAGAGCAAAATGACCTGAATTCTTTCTAGGATATATTATTCCACTGTTTTGAAAAAAGAGTTATATAATAGATGAAGAACTTACGGGTACTTTGTATTTTAAAAATCTGTGACATTGAAAAACATAAATAGGGACGCCAGGGTGGCTCAGTGGGTCGAGCATCTGACTTCGGCTCAGGTCATGATCTCGTGGTTTTTGAGTTCAAGCCCTGTGTTGGGCTCTGTGCTGACAGCTCGGAGCCTGGAGCCTGCTTCAGATTCTGTGTCTCCCTCTCTCTCTCTGCCCCTCCCCCACTCACAGTATCTCTCTCTCTCTCTCTCTCAAAAATGAATGTTTAAAAAATAAATAAATAAATAAATAAATAAATAAATAAAATTTGTGCTATTTGAGCATGAAGTCCCACCTTTCCAAAACAAAGCTGAATTTTAAGAGCCTTATTTTAACAGGTACCCACTGGTTCTACTGCCGTTTGGTGATAGGACACTCACATATTCAGGGTTGTTTTTGCTTGTTGGCTTCTTTTGGCTGTTAGTGGTGGGATTGTGTGTGTGTGTGTGTGTGTGTGTGTGTGTGTGTGTGGCTTCTTTACTTAAGAGGCGAAATGATTAGTTTTGAGCAGTTAATCCTCTATCCCTTGAGTTCAGAAAGTATAGCAAACATTATATGGGTTTATATAAATGGATTAAGCCTCAGATGAAACATACAAGTGAAAAACATTAACAGTCTCTATTCACAATAGTAGAGAGGTGGAAGCGGCCCAAATGCTGATGGATGTATGAATGGATAAACAAAATGTGGTTTATACAATGGAATAGTATGCAGCCTTAAAAAGGAAAGAAATCCACATGCTACAATATGGGTGGACTTTCAGGACATTATGCTAAATAAAATTACCCAATCACAAAAAGACAAATAATGTGTGATTCTACTTATATCAAGTATCTAAAGTAGTCAAATTAATAGAAAGAGAAAGTAGAATGGTGGCTGCCAGGGGCTGTGGGGAGGAGGAAAAGGGGACTTAGTGTTTAATGGGTACAGATGTGCAAGGTGAGAATGTTCTGGAGACCTTTTACAACCATGTGAATGCACTTAACATTATGGAACTGTACACTTAAAAATGGTTAAGTTGATAAATGTTATAATATACCCCCTTTTTTAAAACCACGATTAAAGCCAAACATTGGTAGTCTCTCCCAAACCATCAAGCCATGCAGGACTTTCTTTCCAAGCATGTGATAATTTTTAACTCTGGCATACATTTATTCGGAGCCTCCAATACATTGTTTTAAAATAGTCTTTAGATATCCCGTAAGTTTTTACACTTATAAACTCCTCTTTTCAGTTTCTTCCTTGCTGTCCACAGTTTTTACATGGTTCCCTTTTGAAATATTGAATGCACAATAGATTTATTTCTTTGCTTTTCTCTTCTGACTTTCCTTGTGTCGTGATTGGTAGGAAATAGGAAGTACCTGGGGGGAACGCAAATTTTCTGCTTTTCCCTACTTTAATCCCAAACAGGCTACTTCTAGCTCGTATGCAGCAAAATAATACTTCTGTATTCTTGGCACTTACATCTCCCAGGTAATCACAGAGCCATCACCCCCTCCCTGTTTATCCCCATGCTGGTGCTTATTCAAACTCATGTCCACTTCTATTTTCTTTGTAAGAAGTCTCTGTAATCCATCTCTTATTTAATCATGCCATTGCACTTTTCAGAACTCTCTCTAATGTGCTCTGTTTTTTTGAACCGGAAGATCCCTGAACAATTTATTTGCTATTTCATGGGTGAGAGTGGATTCTGTAAAATTATCCCGAAATGCATTTCTGAGTGAGAGAATATTCTTTTGCATAAGGAAATGTTGGTGATTGTATAGTCCTGAGAACACTGGCCTCTTTAGAGTATGAGCATAAGGAAAGTTGTCACTCAGAGCACCTGGGTGGCTCAGTCAGTTAGGCATCCGACTTCTGCTCAGGTCACGATCTCATGATTCATGGGTTCGAGCCCCATGTCAGGCTCTGTGCTGACAGCTTAGAGCCTGGAGTCTGCTTGAGATTCTGTGTCTCCTCTCACTGCCCCTCTCCTGCTCATGCTCTGTCTCACACACTCTCTCTCTCTGTCTCTCAAAAATAAATGTTTAAAAAATTCAGAAATCTTTAAATTATAAAAGAGAAAAGTTATTACTCTCCATAATAACATTTTGAATTTTGGTTATCTGTTAAATGAGAAAATTCATGATGGCCAAAAAGAAAAAAAAAAAGAAAAGAAAACCAAAATCCCCCTCCAAAAAAAAACAAAAACAAAAACAAATAAAACCCCCCACAACTACTATAAATTCAGGAACAATTGTTTTATCAATCATAACATCTAGATCTATTTGAATTTTAATTTTTTTCTGTGTTTTATTTATTTTTGAGAGACAGAGAGAGACAGCAAGAGCAGGGGAGGGACAGAGCAAGAGGGAGGCACAGAATCTGAAACAGGCTCCAGGCTCTGAGCTAGCTGTCAGCACAGAGCCCGACATGGGGCTCGAACTCACAAATTGTGAGATCATGACCTGAGCCAAGGCCGGACGCTTAACCGACTGACCACCCAGGTGCCCCATCTAGATCTATTTGAAGAATAGGAGTGTATGTAAGCGAGAGAGGTATTATTTATTTAATCTCCAGACAACAGTGACTGGGTGTGTAACGCTGGCCAACTTCTCTAACACCATCCCACCCACCGCCCTCCAGGAGCTTTGTGATCTGAAGTTTAGGATAACAGTTGTGTAGAGTAATTCCAGGTACATTTCACTTAGGTAACTCTGGAGAGACGGTTATGTAACTTGTAAAGACCTCCAGCCAAGCGGATTCCACAGGTTTGCACTTCCCGTTGCACAGGAGAATGCAACAGCATAACTCCTTTGTGTTAGGCTCTCTGCCAACCTCAGACATCTGTGTCAGTCAAAGGCAGTAACTTGGGGTGTTTCCTTTTTCCAGGCCAGCTGCTTCTCCCCCTACTATGTGCAGTCAGTTCAGGGGATGGCCTGGGTGCCCCACCCTCATGTTGCAGAGGTGGATGGCAGGGAGCCAGTTACAGGGACAAGGACGTAGGGATTCCAGGTCTCATCTCAAAATCTATTTATTATCATTTCACGTGCACATCTTGGACAGTTGGTTAAACTCCCTGAGTTTCTATAACCTTTTTGGGTAAATGGAGGCAAGAGCAGTAACAGGCTGCTGTGGGCTTAGCTAGTTAAAGTAATGGCTCTCGACTCATGTTTTCTAAAGTCTTCAAAGGTGGGGAATAGCTGTCCTCCTTTTTAAAATCATTAATACAGTTATTAAATTGTGCTCAGTGCTGACCCATTGGTGAAGAGCTATACCCAGACTAGAACCAAAGTGTGTAGGTATTAACTATGCTTGTAGTCATTTTTTTTTGAGAGAGAGAGAGAGAGAGAGAGAGAGAGAGAGGATCAAGGGAAAGGCAGAAGAAAAGGGAGAGTGAGAATCCCAAGTAGGCTCCACAACCAGCACAGAGCCCATCATGGGGCTCGATGTCATGACCCTGGGATTATGATCTGAGCCAAAATCAAGAGTAGGATGCTCAACCAAGTGAACCACCCAGGTGCTCCAATTATGCTTACAGTCTTTGAGGAACTTAAGAATTCACAGGAATTTTTTTCATGTATTTTGATTTTTAAAAAGTATTATAGTATGATGTGTGTGTGTGTGAAGGAAAATGTAGCAAGTAGCACCATATCATGGAAATAGCACTGGACAATCTTTATGGTGGCCTTATTTACAATAGCCAAATCGTGGAAGTAGCCCAAGTGCCCACCAAGAGATGTTAGATAGAGAAAATGTGTGTGTGTGTGTGTGTGTGTGTGTGTGTGTGTGTGATGGAATATTATTCAGCCATAAATAAGAATGAAATTTTGCAGTTTGCATCTACATGGGTGAAGCTATATAATAATGCTAAACGAAATAAGTCAGTCAGAGAAAGACAAATACCATAGGATTTCACTCATATGTGGAATTTAAGAGACAAAACAAATGAACAGAGGTGAGAGAGAGAAAGAGAGAGAGAAACCATGAAACAGACTCTTAATTGTAGACAACAAACTGATGGTTACCAGATGGGACATTAGGGGCATGAGTAAAATAGGTGATGGGGATTTGGCTTTCAGTTCGGGGGAGGAGACAGTGCAACAGTCTTTGGTCGACCCGAATCCGGGTTCATCCGACACCAACTGCCTCCACCATGCCACCTAAGTTCGACCCCAACGAGATCAAAGTCGTATACCTGAGGTGCACCAGCTGCGAAGTTGGTGCCACGTCTGCCCTGGCCCCAAAGATTGGCCCGCTGGGTCTGTCTCCAAAGAAGGTTGTTGATGACATCGCCAAGGCAACTGGTGATTGGAAGGGTCTGAGGATGATAGTGAAACTGACCATTCAAAACAGACGGGCCCAGATTGAAGCGGTACCTTCTTCCTCTGCCCTGATTATCAAAGCCCTCAAGGAACCGCTGAGAGAAAAAAAAGAAGCAGAAAAACATTACGCACAGTGGAAATATCACTTTTGATGAGATTGTCAACATTGCCCGACAGATGTGGCACCGATCATTAGCCAGAGAACTCCCTGGGACTGTTAAAGAGATTGTGGAGACCACCCAGTCTGTGGGCTGCAATGTTGATGACCGCCACCCTCATGACATCATAGATGACATCAATAGTGGTGCAGTGGAATGTCCTGCTAGTTAAGAACTACAAAGGAAAGTATTTTAATAAAGGATCATTTTGACAACAACAACAAAAAAAGAGGACACTTATCACGATGAGCATTGAGTCAGGCATAGAATTGTTAAGTCACTACACCATACACCTGAACCTATTATAACACTGTATATGTTATTCCACTACACTGAAATTAAGATTAAAACAATACATTTTTAAAAAAAGAAAATATGGGGTGCCAGGGCGGCTCAGTTTGTTAAGCATCTGACTTCAGCTCAGGTCATGATCTCATGGTTTGTGAGTTCGAGCCCCACATCAGGCTCACTGTCAGTGCAGAGCCTACTTTGGATCCTCTGTCCTCCCCCCCCCCCTCGGCTCCTTCCAGTCTGACTCTGTCAAAAATAAATAAATAAATAAACAAACAAACAAATATTTAAAAAGATTGTTAAAAAAAAGAGAACACCTGGACAGATCATATCGTACCTACTAGTGTCTAATTTTGTGATCTTAGACAACACTCTTACCTTGTCTAAGCTTCAGTTTCTTCAGCTATAAAATGAGGTGATGGAGTAGCTAGTTAGAAAGGTCCTTTGTAGCTTTATTTTCTCAGATTCTGTGTGTTGGTCATATTGCAGTCGACTGAGACTAATGGTATTATTTTATAAAACATATGTTAAAAATATAGTTTGTGGTAAAAACTATACAATCATATTAGGCAGTAACTCTCCAAACAGCTATTTTAGACTTAGCATCTGTAAACTAATGATTTGTAAGATAAGAAATACTGGAAACTTGCAAAAATTTGAGCCAAGATCCTTGTCAATGACATTGTTCTCCACCTAAAGGAACTAGGGAAACTTGGAGAAATGGCTAATCCCACGGCAAGGACAGTGAACGTACACGATGAGCCTAAGACATCTTATCATTCCAGAAAGCAATAAAGTGCTCGAAATATAATCAAGGCCTGTCAAAAGGACACAGCTTGGCCAAATATGGGGCAATTTAAGCATCAAGATAATTCAGTAATAATTATAAACTATTGTGGGGAAAGTGGAAAATCATGAGGTCATATGAATAATAAATAACTCGAAAAAAGGCAAAGTTTTTGCCTTCAGTCAAATGCTGAATGCTGACTGGTAAATGTGGAGAAGGTGCTGGAGTTGAAAAGTCAGTATTATATAAATATAATAAAGGTTGGATAAAATGAAGATCAGGGAATATTAAGTCGAGTTGGAAATTTTGGTGAGGAGCAGGATGTTTTCATGGAATTAAAGTGTCTTCTTACAGACTCCTTATAAGTTGCAGTGGGAAAATAGTAATTATACAGTGGAGAAACTGGACAACTATTTGACCAGGTGACCAACATTAACATCACTATGATGGACAGATGAACATTGTGTACTTTCCATGGGATGCCCTGAGAAGATCACAGTACCTATGTAGTTCTTCAGCCTAGAAGGCATAGCCTGAAGATAATTATGAATCAGACGATCCCCCAAAAAAGGAACATTGAACTTGTCAATGTCATAAAAAATGAAGAAGACTTGTGGAATGTTCCAGCTTAATGGAGGCTACAGAAACATCATAACTAAATGCAATACCTGGTCCTAGACTAAATTCTGTACTAGAGGGAGGGAAATGCTATAAAGTATGTTATTAGATAAACTGGAAAAAGTGCAATATGGATATATGGATGGTAGATTAGATAAAAATAGTTTATCTAGTATATCAGTATAAATTTATGAAGTTGATATCCTACAAAACCATACACTGAAATATTTAGGCGTAAAGGAATGCGATGTATGTAACTTACCTTCAGGTGGCTCAGGAAAAAAGGGGATGGAGTGGAGAGAGTGAGAAAGAGAGAGAGCAGTAATTGATAAAGCAAATAAGGTAAAATGTTAACAAGAGCTGAAGCCAGGTATAGGTTATTATGCACATACACTTTACACTGTCTTTTGCAACATTTCAGTATGTTTAAAGTTGTTGCCAAATAATAAGGCAAAAACCTTTAAGTAGTCAAAGATTTCTTGGATACAACCCACATGATCCAAAAAATATTAGGAAATTGGACTTCACTAAACATAAAAATTTCTGCTTTTGAAAGAAACCATCAAGAGAATGAAAAGACAAAAAAGCCATAGACTAGGAGAAAAATCTTTGCAAACCATAAGAAAGACTTGTCTCCAAATAAAAAACTCAAATCCAGAATACAGAACGATTTATAAGGTAATAAATATTGGAAAATTTTAAAAATCCAAACCTGGATCTTGTTTTCTAACCCTTAAAAGAACTACGGTAAGGCAGAGAATGGCAGAAAATATAGAATGATAGAAATATGGAAAAGAAATCTCAAAATGAAATAATGAAATGAATAATGAAATAATGAAAAATGGCAAAATTGAGCAGATATTCCACCAAAGAAGATATACACATTGCAAATAATCTGAAAAGATGACCAATCCCGTTGGGCATTAGGGAAATGCAAATGTAGTAAGACAGCACTTGACAACCACTAAAATTGAAATGGCTGACCATATCAAACCTGTGAAAAACCAGAACTCTTACAAACTGCTGGTGGGAGTTTAAAATGGTACAATCACGTTGGAAAATGTTTTGACATTTTTTAAAAAGTCAAACCTGAACTCATCATAGGACCCAGCTACTTTCAAGAGAAATGAAAGCAGATTTCCATATAAAGACTTGTATGAGAATGTTCCTAGCAGCTTTATTTCTATAGCCAAAACTGGAATACTACTCAAATGTCCACCACCAGGTTAAAGGATAGAAAAAGTCGGATAGCAAAACACTCAGCAGTGAAAATGAATGAATTGTTGATACAAGCAACAAGTTAGATAATTTCTAAATAATTATGCCGAGTGAAAGAAGCCAGACAAATGCAAATACATACAACATGACTCCATTTATATAAAATTCTAGAAAACGCAAACTAATCGATGGAGACAGAAAGCAGACGAGTAATTTCCTGGAGCAGGTGGACAGGGGATGGGCGGGAGGGAGGGTTTAGAAAAGCACATGAAGAATCTTTGTGTTGTGACTAATACTGAGTATTATCTTGATTGTGTTGATGGTTTCATGGGCGTATGCACATGCCAAAATGTATCAAAGTACATACTTTAATTATGAATGGTTTATTGTGTGTCAGTTGTGTATCAATAAAGTTGTCTGAGAAAGTGGCTAGCAGAGTGGCTGGTACACAACTCACGTTCACTGCATGTAGATTCTCATCTCTTTCTTCTATAAACCCCCACCTCCTGCTGTTTACTAGGTAGGTAGTTGTGCCAAATAACAGCAGTTTCCGTTAAAGTTGGTTTTTTTCCCCCAGAAATTTAAAAACAAATATTAAAAGAACAAAACACACAAAAGCTAAGCATCCAAAAATTCTGTACACACAAAGGAGTGACAACCATTTTTTTAGATTCTAAGATAGATAGGTTGATAAGAGATAGATTCCTTCTTCTGTTCCACTTCCTCTCTCCATATCTTCTTCCTTGTCCTTCTTCTAACAACTAGGCTTTGCAAGATTTAGTAGAAACAATGGCCACAGCTTTGGGATAAGACCTTCTTCTCAATTAAATAACAAAAATAAAACACTCAAGATTCCATCTCAAAGCACCTGCAACTAAAAAATTCAGGGGAAGATAGGCAGCTACATGCGTTTTAACAACAAGAAATTGAAAAGAAGCTAATTGTTTCTTATTTCTTTTTCACAAAGATGGATAGTCAAGGAGGCAGCAAATTATTCTATCCTTCTTGGGGAGTGTATTCTCACATGCTCATTTCAAGTCCCATTCTCAGTTGAAGAATGGGATTGAGTTGGGTAGGATGGATTTGAGGTAGGAAATCAGAGAGGGGTTCTGCTTCAAGTCTTAATTTGAAATGAAAATAATGTCCTTGCTCCCAGACTTGGAAATTTGCTGTAAAGCACACACATTTATGATGCTTGCATTAAGTTTTAGTCTAAATAAAATATTTTTTCTCTGCAAATATTGGCTCTCTTCTGAGTAGAAACTGACATTATTAGTGAGGAAGAGTTTCTGTCTGCACAGGTTCATCAGATACCATCGAGAGGATCCAAAGATGGGTTATTATCAACATGTATTCTAATTCCTTACATAGGTCACCAAAGTTGTCATAGTAATGCATATTGTTAATGAGCATCAGAGTAAAGGCAAAGGACTGAAAGATGAATGGATGAGCAAAAATGGCAAGACAAATATTAAATCCAAGACTTAAATTAATTCCATCCAACCAGTGGGTCAAGTACCTATAGGGAGAATGATATAAGCCTATTGTGAAGATATTCACTAGAAACTATGGTTTAAAATATTTTGGAGTGTTAAAGTAATTTAAAAGGCCTGAGAAACAAAATATAAAAGTTAGGCTCTTTTATAGTTGATAATATCTCTCATAACAGAGACCAGTTTTAAAATTTTCATGTAGAACAGATCAGTAAACCAGGCATTTCTCTCAAAATTCCTGTAACTCTTTGGATATTTACTGGAATTAAGAGGGATTATTATGACAGGATGAAATCAGAGGGCCCTAAATGGGTACACAGTAGACCTATGGAAAGACTAGACTAAACTGGCAATTTAAGGAATGACATCCTAAGTGAGATGAAGTAGGCATTTGCCAGATTTTGATGTTCTTCAACCAGGCAAGGTTGCTTTTTTGTAAAAATAGGAACACTTAGAGTTTCGATTAATCATGGTAGGGCTCTGAGGCTATACTGAGTTGAAGACCAAGGTGAGTTTAAGGAGACTGTTGCTTAGCCAAGGAAGAAAAACCAGGGTAGCATTAATGCAATATTTGGGACTGAAGAAATAAATATAACTTTTACTTGTGTATTTTGTATCTTAAAATTCATGTTCATAGTTTTATATTTATTTATATTCTAAAGGTAATAGCTATATTGTTATTTTTTTGTAGATGGTTTTAGAAAAACAAAGAGGGTGCCTGGGTGTCTCAGTCGGTTAAGCATCTGACTCTTGATTTCAGCTCAGGTCATGATCTCATGGCTCTTAAATTGGAGCCCTCCATTGAGCTCTGCAAAGACAGTGTGGAGCCTGCTTAGGATTCTCTCTCCCTCTCTTCACCCCTTCTCTGTTCACTCATGCTCTCTCTCTCTCTCTCTTTCGAAAATAAATAAACATTTAAGAAGGAGAAACAAAAGGAGCAACATTTGATTATATTGTATCTTTAAAAATATTTTTAATATTTATTTTTTCCTGAGAAAGAGAGAAACAGAGTGCAAGTAGGGGAGGGGCAGAGAGAGACCCACACACACACAGTATCTGAAGCAGGCACACAGAGCCTGGTGCTGGGCTCCAACCCATGGACCACAAGAAAATGACCTGAGCCAAAGTTGCATGCTTAATAGACTGAGCAACCTGGGAACCCCTCATTGCATCTTTTTTTAAAAAATGTTTATTTTGAGAGAGACAGAGCAGGCATGCGTGGAGCAGGGGCAGAGAGAGAGGGAGAGAGAATCCCAATCAGGCTCTGCACTGTCAGCACAGAGCCCAATGTGGGACTTGACCTCACCAATCGTGAGATCATGACCTGAGCCAAAATCAAGAGTCAGACATCCAACTGACTGAGCCACCCAGGCACCCCTGATTGCATTGCATCTTTCTAATTTGCCTCTCAATTCTGTAACCCTGGGGAGAGCTGAACATATGCTCCACTGACAGGTGGCACTAATTGGGCAGTGACCTAAATGACAAAGGTGGTACCAAGGAGATGCTAACTCATCTTTAGACTGGTGAGTGTTTCATAAATGCCACCCAATCTAGTGAGGTCTTATTAGAATGAACATTTTCAATTTGTGGAATTCGGGCATGAAAAATATGTCAAGCAGGCTCCATGCTCAGTGGAGAGCCTAATGTGGGGCTCGATCCCATGACTGTGAGAACATGATCTGAGCTGAAATCAAGAGTTGGTTGCTTAACAGATTGAGCCACCCAGGTGCCCCTATCAACTTTTCAAAGGCCAGTGTCCACACCAAGACACTCCAAGAATCAAAGAATCTCTCCACTATTTTCCCCAGCAGACTTCATCCCTGTCTTTTTACCTCATGCCTTTGTTACCATGCAAATATCCATCTCTTTGTGTTTCTCACCCAATACTTGTTCTAATACCATGATCTGTTCCCTCCTTCCTTCTTTGCCCAGCTTCCATTAAATGCCTGTAACACAGAACAAAGTTTAGACAAAAGGTAATGTGCAAGAGTAATGTAAACTTTTAATTGAAAAACCAGATGAATAGAAAATTCTATATTTGTTCCTCTTGGGGAACTAAAAGATTGCTTTTTATTTATGTGACCTTGAATATTTTTTTCTCCTGTGGATCAAGGGTCGGAAGAAAAAGTTCCCCACTCTTGATTTATGTAGCCAGTGCTGGGCACTGACAAGGATAGCAGGATGAAGAACCAGCAGGAGTCCAGGAAAACGTCTGTTCCATTCACTGTTGTGAAGGTTGTTTCTTTATTAAATTCATGCCTTCAACACACTTCCTTGTAATCACTCTGTTGCCTCTACCAGGGAACAGAGTCAGTACTTCTCTTGGTGGGAGGGATTGGCCCCTCTTGACTGCATAATGGAGACACAGCAAGATGGAGGAGACTTTACATGTCAAAAAAAAATAGAAAGAAGGAAAAGGAAGGAAGGAAGGAAGGAAGGAAGGAAAGAAGGAAGGAAGGAAGGAAGGAAGGAAGGAAGGAAGGAAGGAAGGAAGAAAGGAAGGAAGAAAGGAAGAAAGGAAGAAAGGAAGAAAGAAAGGAGTGTGCAAGGAGCCTGGTGGGACTAGTGGTGGGATTTCCTCTCCAGCAGCATCTGGGAGAGTTGCTAACTCTCCTGTTGTTTTTCTGGTCTCTCCACCTAAGCCACTAGCTCCCCCACATCCTGTTGCTGTGTTGCCAACAATTCCTCAGGCCCCTGGACACTGATGTTAACTGAAGCACTGTGCTCCATGTACTTGTTTAGGCTTTGAAGGAAATGTCACATGGGGCTTTGTAATCAGGAGATGCCCGGCTGATACCAAACATGTTCGAAAACAACATTCTAGATTTAATGCATTTCTTTCTACAGGTGCCTGCCCTCACACTCCCCTTGTACTCCGGCTTCCTTTCTCTCATAAGGTGTTATCCTAGGGGCTGGATCACCACTCTAATTTAAGTGAGTGTTCTTAGATTTATTTTATACTTGCTAAACTTAGAATTATAACCAACACCCCACACTACCCTTTTCACATTTTGTCATTATATACTGGGAACAAAAGAAAGAGTGTTATTATCAATGGGAACCTAAGGTTTTAATCATCAGAGAATCTTAAGGTTATACAAGATCTTATTTTGGTTGATGGGCATTTAAAAAATGTTTATTTAGTTTTGAGAGAGTAAGAGAGAGCACAAGTGGGGGAAAGGGAAGAGAGTAAGAGACACAGAATCTGAGGCAGGCTTAAGGCTCTGAGCTGTCAGGACATAGCCCAACGCAGGGCTTGCACTGAAGAGCCACAAGATCATGACCTGAGCCAAATTTGGATGCTTAACCAACTGAGCCATCCAGGCACCTGGATGGGCAGTATTTTTTAAAGAGGCCTCAGAGTAACAACCACAGGGCAGTCAAAGGCCTGTCTAAAATGGCCATAGGATGAAAATGCCTTGGCTGTGTCTCCTGGTTTTTCATCTTCAACTCTGATTTGGGGGCTTGTCTCTTCAGTTTGTACTGTGGTCTCTCCTAATGACCTCTGAATATAGACATTGATTCCCTTTCCAAACCATCCTCTTAGACAATAGACCGACCACCTGCTCATTCCTTTCTGTTACAGACCCTTATGCTTCTGATTTTGACGGTGCCTGGGGTACCATGGGGTCTCAGGCCTGAAACACCATTTCAAATGCATGTGGCCTAGACCTCACCTCTAGAGACTATAATTTCA
The DNA here is from genome assembly GCF_006229205.1 of Suricata suricatta. Classification (NCBI taxonomy): domain Eukaryota; kingdom Metazoa; phylum Chordata; class Mammalia; order Carnivora; family Herpestidae; genus Suricata; species Suricata suricatta. The sequence continues at coordinate 93,903,692 of NC_043717.1, forward strand.
CAGGTCTGGGTGGACCTCATAAATTGGCACTTTACCAGGTGATCCTGATGAAGTTAGACCTCACTTTGAGAAACCATGGTCCCTTGACAATGTACTTCCATTTCTCAGCTCTTCCTCGGTTTCCCTATGACCTTTTTTTATTCCACTCTCTAAAAATAAGTATTCCTCAACAATATAATTTATAATCTCTAGAGTGGGCCTGGAAATCTGCCTTTTAAAACAACTCTCAGGTAATTCTCAGGTAATTCTGATGCATGTTTTCTACAGAACACATCTTTACAAAGATGGCGTTAAAATGTTTTTGCAGGGGAAGAATGTGATTACATTTTAATTTTGGGAAACCCCCTGGTAGAAGTGTGGAGAATAAATACAGAACCAAAGTGTGGGCTTTGTCACTTCTGGCCATGTATCCCCTCTCTTTCACTGGCTTTGGTCCTTCCCTCCCCTTCCTGTAGGAATGAATTCCAAGAGGTTCCACTTGTGGCCTTTCTCTAGCCCGTGGATGAGGTAGGCAACTTAATGCCTTCAAATATTATTTGCATAAGGATGGTACCAAAATTTCTACTTCTTTTCTTTTTGCCATGCTATAGCCCCTCATATCTGGGTGCTCTGCCAGTACCTCAAATGCACAGCATCTCCAATTTAATTCCACATCTTTTCCCTAGAAGGCATTCATCATCCTGTTTCCTCTCTGGTTGAATGGCACTGCCCTTCCAAAATCATTTATCCCTCAACCTCCTTTTTCCTTTACATTCAAATCTTCTCAATTCTACCTTCTCAAAATCCCTAGTTTTCCTTTCTATTTGAAATTTCATTGTGCTATTTCATTCCTGTGTTTCCAGAACTTTCATGACAAATGATCTTCATTCACTATACTTATTAGGCAGGCATTCAAGACCTTTATTTGGCCCCCATCTACTTATCCAACTATATCCTACTACTCTGGTTTATGACTATTTAATGGCAACCAAATGGGATTACTCCTCCTTCTCCCACATAAACCTTGTTCCATCCATAGGAGATGCTTTTCATTATATATTTTGGGTGGATTTCTCCATTTCCAAGTCATCCTTCAACAGCCAGCTCCATAGACATCCAGCTAAAACTTTCCCACCCAGGGCACTTTATCATTTCCTATTCTCTGATGTTTAACACTTTCAACTATAAGTTGTCTATACTTTACATATATGGCTTATATGCCATAGAATACTTTGAGTTCCATTATGGAAAATACTTGTGTCTGATTTTTCTTTCCTTTCTTTTTATTTTGGTAAAATGTGCAAAAATGAAGCTTATCATGTAAACCATTAAAAAATTTACTTTGGGGAGAGACAGAGAGAGACAGAGAGAGACAGAGAGAGACAGAGAGAGAGAGAGAGAGAGGTAGTGGGGGAGGGGCAGAGCAAAGCCTGATGCAGGGCTCAATTTCATGTTCCTGGGATGATGACCTGACCTGAAATCAAGAGTTGGACACTTAACTGACTGAGGCATCCAGGCATCCCTTTGTTAAGCATGTTTAGGTGTATAATTCAGTGGCATTCAGTACAATCACACATCACCACTATTCATCTCCAGAATACTGTCATCAATCCAGACTGAAACTGTGGACTCATTAAACACTAATTGCCTATTTCCTCCTCCCTTCAGCCCTTGGAAACCACCATTCTACTCTCTGTCTATGAATTTGACTATTCTAAGCATTCATATAAGTGGAATTGTACAATAATTGTCTTTATATGTCTGATTTATTTCACTTAAAATAAGATCTACAAGGTTTATCCATGTTGTAGCATGTGTGTGTGTCACATTTTTTTATTCTTCATCTGTCAATGGACTGTGTCTGAGTTTTTAATTCCTATGCACTCAGTACTTAGCAGCAATGCTCACGCCTAATAGATACTTAATGTTCATAAACTAGATGAGCAACTTTTCTCTAGGCCTTAGTTTATCAATGAAATGAATAGTATATATTACAATACCATTAAGGGGTGTTCACTTTGGCAGCACATATACGATACCATTAAGGGACGTTCAGTCTGGCATTTAGTAAAAAGATATTTTGAAGAGGAAGGCATTGGGACTCCAATGCTTCTGGAGAGTGGAATTAGGAGATACCTTTTCTGGCCCATATTTATTTAGAGTAGAAATTCACCCAAGTATAAAATGAATTTATTGGAATGATATAAAGTAGCTCATGATATCAATAGAGAACCAAGCTTAAAAAAAAAAGAAGTAAGCAGCTTCAGGGATAGGAATCAAGAGCTACTCAATACTCTTGTGAGGGTAAGCACACTGAAATAGCAGTTTCAGCCATTTTCCTCCTCTTCAGCATTTCTTCTCAAGATTAATATTCTCTTTTTTAAAAAATTACATCTTTATTTTATTTTGAGAGAGAGACAGAGAGAAAGTGGGGACAGGGCATAGAGAGAGACAGAGACAGAGAATCTGAAATAGACTCCAGGCTCTGAGCTAGCTCTCAGCACAGAACCCAATCTGGGGCTCCAACCCACAGACTGTGAGATCATGACTTGAGTCGAAGTCAGATGCCCAACTGACTGAGCCACCCAGGCGCCCCCCAAGATTAATATTCTTGGGAAAGTCCACCTGGCTCATCTTGGCTTACCTGCCCACCCATTGGGCAAAGTACACCAGGATAGCAGATCAAGGAGGAAGAGAGAATTTTCCATAAGAAAATTGAGATGTTATATAGTCAAAACCTGACTACACCTTTTAATCACAAGGGCTGAAGAGCCTATTAAAGGAAAATAACTTAATCTGTGTAACCTTCTGGGTGGTCTCATGAACTGGAATGACCCAAATTGAGGCCATATTGCAAGGAGAAATAAAACAGATTTTCAGAGAGATCTTAGAATGAAATGTTCAGCAGGTCTCCAAAAGGGGCCTGCTTTTAGAAAAGAGGGATTATTGGAGATATTACACTGACAGAATCTGTGTGCCTTAGGGGAGTGGAACTTCGTTGTGGCAGCTTCTCTGATGGAAACTAATGATGAAGAAAATGTTCTCACTTTGCTAGAGTAGTGATGTGTGTCTTAATCAGGGTGTCCCATTGTATTTCAGTATCATCGACATCCTGCATAGTAGATTTCCATCCCATCAATAACTAGGAGGAAGAAGAGATCGTGGTGGACCTATTTGGGGCCTGCATCTGTGGATTCCTTTTTTTTTTTTTAAGTTTATTTATTTATTTATTTTTGAGAGAGAAAGAGAGAACCAGCGAGTGAGGGGCAGAGAGAGGGGGACAAAGGATCTGTAGCAGACTCTGCACTAACAGCAGAGAGCTCCATGCAGGGCTCGAACTCACAAGCCATGAGAGCATGACCTGAGCCAAAGTTGAATGCTTAGCGGACTGAACCACCCAGGTGCCCCTTGATGTGTGGAGTTTAAGCTCTGCTAATTGATGTGGTCACTAACAACCAGGACTAATTTGTCATCGGCTGTCAGCATTCATGGGAATTCTCAGAAGAACATGAGATATTTGTCAAAGGCTATATTGGATAGAGTCAAGTAAGTGGAATCTAGCAGAGCTGGCAAGATTTTGATACCAATGATACAATCCTAGGACAATCTGGTTGGTGAAATCTGGGGAAAATAGCCTATATTTCAGTGAATCTTTTGAATCTAGGAGGGCTGGGTACTGGGATAGAGTCTGTTAACAGTTAAGATATAAAGCAGTGAGCAAAGAAAACCATTGTTAGTCCATTCTCCCTTTTTTTAGGGTGATGGGACAAAAAAAAATGGCTGATAGGTGGAATTCACACCTTTCTCACTCAGCCTAAGAAGGAGCTTGCTAATTTTTCTCATACACATTTCCCTGTCTATGAGTTTCTCATAACTCAGAATATCACATCTCTCTCTATGATTTTCCTCTTTTATTTATATGTTTGTTTTACTATTTATCTCCCCCTGCTAGAAGGTAAGATCTAGAAGAACAGGAATTTTTGTTACTATTGTTCACTATTGTATACCCCACAGCAAGGGAAGTGTACGGCACATGATAAGGACTCAATAAAAATTTGTTCTATGAAGGTATAAATGAATATAGTGCACTCTTTGAAAGTTTGAACAAATATTTGATGGGTGGCCAAAATATGTCCCACAAATTTAAAGTAGTGAGTTTTTTGGGGTAGAGATACAATGAATCCTAAAGTACTATTTTACACCCATATAACATTTGTGTAGTTCTTTTTTTCTTTTCTTTTTTGTTTTGGTACCTCAGCAATTAATACTTCATAAGAGTATCACATAATCTGGATTTCAGAGAACTAGGTCTTCAGAAGCATGAATCACCCTAAGCCTGACAAACTTTAATTAAATTTGTGTCTCCTGTTTCCACAAGGGCATTTTTTAGAACGTTAACAGGAATTAGCCTTGTATTAAATTTCCTTGTACTCTCCACAGCATCTTGCATAGTGTTATGCATAGAGGAATCAACAGCAAATAATTGTAGAATGAAGGAGGGAAGGAATGGAACCTACCCTAGCACCAGGTGAATTTTTATTATTATGCTAAAGAAATTGAAATAAGTAGATAACCATGCATCTGATCTAATAGTAGCCCACATTTGCCCTGGTAACTGAAATAGAAGGTATTGAGGTTTTTGGCAATATGAGTTAGGTATTCTTCAATGTTTTCCTTCCTTTTTCCTTCCTTCCTCCCACCCTCCATTCTCTCTTTCTCATTATTTCTTTTATTTTTTTTCTGAGAGAGAGAGGGAGTAGAGGAACAGAGGAGAGAGAGAGAGAGAGAGAGAGAGAGAGAGAGAGAGAGGGAGAGAGTTTGAGGATCTTAAGCAGGCTCCACACTCAGTGGAGCTCAGTGGATGGGGGGCTCAATAACATGACCCTGGGACCATGACCTGAGCCAAAATCAAGAGTTGGATGCTCAACCAATGGAGCTACCCAGGCGCCCCCATTTTTCTTTTAATGAAACTGATCTTCCAGGATTTTTTTTCTGTGGATACCTTATTATTATTATTTTAAAAATTCTAATATTGTTAACATACAGTGTTAAATCAGTTTTATGCATAGAACATAGTCATTCAACATTTATATATATTACTCAGGGTTCATCAAGATAAGTGTTCTCTTAATTTTCTTCACCTATTTCATCTATCCCCCCACCTATCTCCCTTCTAGTAACCCTTCATTTTGTTCTTTATAGTTAATAGTCTATTTTTTCTATATCTCTCTTTCTCTCTCTCCCTCCTTCCCTTTTTCCTTTGCTTGTTTGTTTTGTTTCTTAAATTCCACATGTGGGTGAAATCATATGATATTTGTCTTTCTCTGACTTATTTCACTTACCATTGTCCTCTCTAGAGCCACCCATGTTGTTGGAAATGACAAGATTTCATTCTTTTTATGGCTGAATAATATTCCTCTGTGTGTGTGAGTGTGTGTGTGTGTGTGTGTGTGTGTGTGTGTGTGTGTGTGATGTTTATCTATTCATCTATCTGTGAACACTTGGGCTGCTTCCATAATTTTGTTGTTATAAATAATGCTGCAGTAAACATACAGGTGCATATGTCCTTTCGAATTAATTTTTTTTTTATTCTTTGGGTAAATACCCAATAGTACAATTACTGGATTGTAGGCTAGTTCTATTTTTAACTTTTTGAGGAACCTCCATATTGCTGTCCACAGTGACTGCATCAGTTTGCATTCCCACCAACAGGGCATGAGGGTTCCTTTTTCTCCACATCCTCATGAACTCTAGCTGTTTCTTGTGTTTTTTATTTTAGCCATTCTGACAAATGTGAAGTGATATTCCATTATGGGTTTGATTTGCATTTTTCTGATGATGAGTGATGTGCATCTTTTCATTTGTCAGCTATCTGGATGTCTACTTTGGAGAAATGTCTGTTCATATCTTCTGTCCATTTCGACTGGACTATTTGTTTTTGGTGTTGAGTTGTAGTTCTTTATATATTTTGGATACTAACCCTTTATGGGATATATCATTTGCAGATATCTTCTCCCATTCAGGAGATTGTCTTTTAGTTTTGTTGATTATTTACTTTTCTGGAGAGAGGCATTTTATTTTGATGTAGTCCTAATAGTTTATTTTTATTTTATTTTATTTATACTTTATTTTATTTTGCTTTTGATTGTTATCTAGAAATATATTGGTATGGCTGATGTCAGAGAAATTACTGCCTGTGCTCTCTTCTAGAATTTTTATGGTTTTAAGTCTCACATGTAGATCCTTAATACATTTTGAGTTTACTTTTGTGTAAGGTGTAAGAAGATTATCCAGTTTCATTCTTTTGCATGTAGCTGTCCAGTTTTCCCAAGAGCATTTGAACAGGCTGTCTTTTTCCCATTGCATATTCTTGCTTACTTTGTCAAAGATTAATTAACCATATAATGATGGGTTTGTTTCTGGGCTTTCTATCCTGTTCCATTGATCTGTGTGTCTATTTTTGTGCCAGAATCATACTGTTTTGATTACTACAGCTTTGTAGTATAATTTGAAATCTGGAATTGTGCTATCTCCAGCTTTGTTTTTCTTTTTCAAGATTATTTTGACTATTCTGGGTCTTTTGTGGTTCCATACAAAATCTGAGGATTATTTGTTCTAGTTCTGTGAAAACTCCTGTTGGTATTTTGATTGGGATTGCATTAAATCTGTATATTGTTTTGGGTAGTATGGACATTTTAACAATATTTTTTCTTCCAATCTTCCAGGACTTTTTGAAGGCTGTGCCGGTTTCCAGGATATTTTATTAGGAGAAAGTAGTTTGAAAATACTATTGAATGTTATTCCTTTTAGAATTAAAAAATCACAGCTCTTATCACACAATACTCAATGATTTCATTAAGTCACTGGACCAGATACCTTAAGGAAAAACAGACAAGATCATGCCTATCACCAATAACATCATAATTCTTTACATCAAGAAGAACATCTGGTGCAGAGGAAGATAAGCTTCATAGGAAGATATTTGATGTACACAGTGGCATTCTTAATTTTTGGGAAAAAAGAAAATGAAGAAATAATTGAATTGGAATGAAAAATTAAGCACCTATTGTCCTAGTGTTTTTTATGGAGAGGATGAGATAGAGATGGAGAAAAAGAGGGAGGAAAGGAGGGAAGGAAAGAGACAGAGAGACAGAAGAGAGAAAATAAGAGCAAAAACTGATATGGCATATCACATGAACAAGGAAAATGTTAACAATAATAATTTTCAAAATTAGTGTTAATGAAGAAACTACCACATAATTATTTGTTAACTTGGCCTTAGATTGGTTTTGGTACTGAGAGTAGTTTTAGAGGAACAGAATACTAAGGATGAGTTTTTTGAATTGGTTCTGAGGTTTCTGGAATTCATTCTCTAATCTGATTAGATTTAGAGATGCTAATGACTCTATTTCCAGTAGCAGGGAGAACACTGCCCATAGCATGATCTATGACAAAGCCATGCAAAATGTTACCACTGGATACTCCTTATCAGCCACTTAGAAGAAGCACAGATCAAGGGAGACTACTGAATACTGAAAACGAACCATGGACTGAAGGGGGAGGGGGAGGAAGGGAAGGGGGTGATGGTCATGGTGGGGGGCACTTGTGGGGAGAAGCACTGGGTGTTATATGGAGCCCAATTTGACAATAAACTATTAAATATATATACAGAGCTAGGTGACTGTGTACGTAATACTTTTGAACAATTTTGGAAAACTGGAAAGTAAAGTAATGTAGGTTGGTTGCTCCTAAGGTCCTTGGACAAAGTGGTGAAAGTAGAGGATGAGCTCAGGGATCTGAATTTCCACTGAAGTCCCGCATAAATGACCTACAAACATCAATGTGTGCCCTGAAGGAGACCTTCATCTCCCGTGGCTGCTGGGCTGAAATGGCTGACAATCAACCACAGAATTTCATCCTGCAACTGGCTGAATGACAGCACAAGTTGAACTCTCAATCTCTCAAAGTATCTACTGTTAATGTGAGGACACTGATTGGGAAAGAATGGCCTCCTAAAAGTCAGGATGAGACTGTGTGGAAAGGCCTTGAAGCTGAGGACATTGAACCACTAAGCTATGACAATCTTCCTTTTTTTCACCAGTGGACTAATGGACTAGGTGTCCCTATTCCTCAGTGGCAGTGGCCTCTCCATCCCCAGTGGTATGTGTCTTTCCACCTCCAACTGCATTACTTGAGGAAACCTCAGTGGCCTCTCCTGATGCATCGTAATGCCCGTCATAAACCGGGTGTTGCCCGGCTCACCACACTATACAATTGATGGCACACAGCATTACTCCATCATCAAAGGGAAGTGATATATATGTGACTGGGCCTGAGTAGGACCTTGAAGGCACAAGTAAGTTACATGAAAAAGTGGCCCAAATGCCCCTGGACCCCACCCCTGCTATACTACTTTCCTTTTCTTGGCCTGCCCCTATGGTCTCCCGAAAAGTTCTCTCCAGTCAGTGACCGAGGAAGAAAGACTAGGGCTTGGTTTATAGATGGTTCTTCACGATAGGCAGGCACCACCAAAAAGTGGGCAGGTGTAGTACGAAGCCTCTCTCTGGGACGTCCCTGCAGGACAATGTAAAGAGAAATCCTCCCAGTGGGCAGCACTCTGAGCAGTGTGTACTTGCTTGTTCACTTTGCTTAGTAAGAGAAATGGCCAGATATGCAATTACATACCTATTCATGGCTGTATCCAATGGCTTGGCTGAATGGTCAGGGATTTGAAAGGAGCATGATTAGAAAATTGGTGTCAAAGAAATTTGGGGAAGAGGTATGTGGATACATCTATCTGGATGAACAAAACATATGAGCATTATTGTGTCCCCTGTGAATGCTCACCAAAGACTGACTTCAGCAGAGGATTTGAAAAAACAAGTGGATATCAGTGAGTCTCTTTCCCTAGGCATCCCTGTCATCACCCACTGGGCTCTTTAACAAAATGGCCATTGTGGTGGGGATAGGGATTATGCATGGACATAACTGGCTTAAAGATGGAGGGGCACACATTATAAGAAATGTTGGTGGCCACTGGAAGCTGAGAGTGACTCCTGGCCAGCAGCCTACAAGGAAACAGAGACCTTACTCCTTGTGAGCACTTGGAAATGAATTCAGCCAACAACCTGAATGAGTCTGGAAAACATGTTCTTTGTAGAACCTCCAGAAAGGGGCACAGCTTGGCTGACACTTTGGTTTATGTCTTGTGAATCTTGAAGCAGGAAAATGAGTTCAGCCCATCTGGAATTCTGATTTACGTAAGTGTGAGATAATAGATAAGTGTGGATTGAAGCTACTAAGTTTGTGGCACTACATTACACAGTAGCAGAAAACTAACACAGATTTGAAATCTGAAGGCTGAATAGGCATCAGTCAGGTGGAGGACAGAGGGATGGGGAGACAGGGTTCTTACAGGCCAGTTGGGTAACATGCACAGTCCTGGGCAGGAGGAAGGATGGCTAGAACTGAAAGCAACCAGTGGATCATAGTGAGACACGGATGACAGTGGGGCATGAAGTCATAAAGGCAAAAACCAGGTCATGAGGGACTTTGTGAGCCATGGGAAAATGTTTGGCCTGTTTGCTAAAACAGTCACGATTCTCAAATTTTCAGCCTCAAAACCCTTCTATGCTCTTAAAAATTATTGAGAACATCAGCCATGACCACCAGAGCTTTTGTGTTTATATCTATAGACACTTACTCTATTAGAATTGAAAGCTGGAAAGTGTTTGAAAATATTTACTTACTAATTCGTTTTATAAAAATAGTAAACCCAGTACACATTCACATTTAATGATCTGTATTTTCTAAAATGAAACAAAAATAGTGAGAACAATGGCATTGTTTTACATCTCTCTTTAATGTCTGGCTAAATAGAAGAAAGCTAGGTTCTTGACCCTCCTTCTGCATTCAGCGTTTTGTGCTATGTTGTCTTGATGGAAGTATATGAAGGAAATTTGGCTTTACAAAGACATATAGTTGGAAAAAGGAGAGGTTTTTAATAGCCATCACAGTTAATTCTGGATATTCTTCCTTGATACTACACCAAAAGTCAATGAATGGGAGTTTCTAAAAAGTTAGCTGCAATGTGAAATCTGAAACCATGTCCAGAAAATTTTTAACCTTATTTTAAAAATACCAATCTATCTTGCAGTTTGAATGGACCATTGACCCACACATAAATTTGCAACACATTGCGTTGGTCCTTTGAAACATACTAGTTCAGTGATGTTGACGTATATTATACATATATAATATAGATATAATATAATACATAAAATATTATATATGTAAACAATACATACATTTATATATGTAATACATAACATATATTTATAAAATAAATATATAAAATACATATTTTATTTATAATATAGAAAATATATGGACATATACCTATTTATTTAATACTTTAATTTGAATAAATAAATACTTATTTGATGTATTTAATTATTTAATAATTAATAATTTGATGACTTTATTTAAATTTAACAATTTAATAGTTTTAATTTTTAATAATTTAATTAATCTACTTAATGAACTGTTTATTTGTTATTTTTATATATTTTTTAATCCATCCTTCCCCTGCCCAAGACTGTGCATGTTACCCAACTGGCCTATAACAACCCTGTCTCCCCCATCCATGCTTATATATAAAATAAATATTAAAATTAAAAATAGCATTTATTGATATCACTACCAATCTCATCAGAAAAGTCTATATATTGGTAATCTTTCATGTTCACAGTTGCAGATGTAAGTTTTCCTAAATTCTATTTTCCACTTAAGAACAGAAATTTTATCATGGGCAAAAAATACTGTCTTTCCCTTGATGTGACAAGCTTCCATATTTCATTTTTGAAAAACTGCCTGCAATACCCATGCCTGAATAACCATTGTTTTCTGCCAGTCATTTTTTTAAAGTTTATTTATTTATTTTGAGAGAGAGAGAGAAAGAGAAAATCCCAAGAAAGCTCCATACTGTCAGCACAGATCCCAGGGTGGAGCCCAATCTCACGAACTATGAGATCATGACCTGAGCCAAAATCAAGACAGACAGAAACTTAACTGACTGAGCCACCCAGGCGCCCCAGTCTGCCAATAGTTCTTCCATGTACAAATGATGTTCCATGGGCAAGAGCAGGTAGGTCAGCTCACAACTCAAGTGCTTTGGGGTGCCTGGGTGGCTCAGTTGGTTAAGCGTCTGGCTTCAGCTCAGGTCATGATCTCACGGTTCGTGGGTTCCAGCCCCGCATCTGGCTCTGTGCTGATGGCTAGCTCAGAGCCTGGAGCCTGCTTTGGATTTTCCCTCTCTCTCTGACCTCCCCTGCTCTCACTGTCTTTCTCTGTCTCTCAAAAATAAATAAAAGACATAAAAAAATTAATTAAAAACAAAACAACTCAGGTGCTTTTCCTCAAAGCAACCACCATATTTCATATAGAACAGAAATGCATAGTTTCCATTTTCTATCACTGACTATAAAAAATATATGTATTCAGGGTCAAAATTTAATAGAAATAATATTTACTGATATATCAAAGGCACTATTACATGAAGAAAAGGCTTTGTTTTTTAACTGTGAGTGTGTGACGGTAAAGAATACAATACAAACTGTCTAGTTTGGGCCACTGCCTTGATTTACACTTCTTTTTTAAAATGTTTATTTGTTTTTGAGAGTGAATGAGAGAGGGAGAGGGAGGGGCAGAGAGAGGGGGACAGAGGATCTGAAGCGGGCTCTGTCCTGACAGTAGAGAACCCGATGTGGGGTTCAAACTCATGAATCATGAGATCATAATTTGAGCTGAAGTCAGATGCTTAATGGACTGAGCCCCCCATGTGCCCCTGATTTACATTTCTGTTATTTTGCATCATCAGTGAAAATGTCAACAAGTGAAAAAGGCTAATAATGCCTTAGTATTACTATGAATATAGATTTGACCTAGTCAGCTCCATGAAAGGGTCTCAGAGTTGCCCAGGGCTCCCACACAATGCTTTGGAAATTCCTGTTTACAAAATAAACATTGTCTGTGATGGATTTTAAGCAAAGCAGAGGCATCATTAGAATTGGCTTACAGAAGAAAATTGTCAAGGTCAACTCAAGCACCAAAGAGTACATATGCCATATAGTACTGTAGGAGTATCTATACCATAAACGGTACAATGGCATCAGATTCCCAGAACCCTCAATTTCAGTTGGATGTGTGCTTGTCAAACACCTTCTGTTGTTTGTGTTTAGAAGCACTAAAATGTAAAAAAGAGATTTAACATTTAATAATGGTTTAAGTCCAAAAACGACCATAATGCAAGGTGAAGAAAGGTAAATTCTACTAGGAAAGGTACGTAGTAATTTGTGTATTCTGAAGAAGGAAAGAGTGCTGTCATATCTAGCTAGAATTATCATCAAGTAGGTGTCCTTTATGAGCCTAGAGATGAGAAAACTGGAAATGGGTGGAGGAAGGTGGGCATGGGGATTATAAGCGAAGGAAAAAGGATTGCATGGACATGTGGAGGGAATAGCAAGAACCTGGGGGTTCGGTAGAGAGGAAGCAGTGTGCAGACGACTTGAAGGGAAATAAGGTCAGATTGTAGAGGCTCTTGAACTCTAGGCTAAGGGGCTGGTGTTTAATTTGTTTGGCAAAGAGACCTGTCATATTTTCTTTTTGTGTTGTGTTTTGTTTTGTTTAATACGCAGCAAGAGATGTGACTTTTGTATGCAAGATATCTAAGGACTTGGCTGACATGCTCCATTGCTAGGTAAGGGCACAGTGAAAGAGTTGCAGATGTGGAGTGGTTTCGTAACTATCTGCAAGTCAAGGAGAGGGTAAGAATCTTTACCAGTGTTACTTAGAGCTCTCTATAAACTAAAACAGGTAGCAACAGTTATTTAACAACAAGCTTCTTTGTTAAATGAATGAATCCTGCCAATGCCTGCTATCCTATATGTTTCCAGAACATTCTGGCTATATACAGAGTTTTCTATCTTCCCTGGATGGTAGTTCTTGTGAAAGTCTTTGAAGTAAGACTGAGATTGGAATCACAGCTGTGCCATTCTGTGACTCTTAGAGATCTGACAAACTACTTAAAATGTTTGAGTCTCAGTTGCCTCATCTATGAAATGAATATAATGACAGTACTGACTCTACACAGAGATTGTGAAATAATGCAAGAAAACATGGTTAGAATAGTGCCTGGCTCGGCTCGGGCTGCATGGGTGGCTCAATCAGTTTAGTGTCCAACTCTTGATTTTGGCTCAGGTCATGATCCCAGAGTCATGGGATTTGAGCCCCACATCAAGCATGGAACCCGCCTAGAGTCTGTCACTCTGTCTCTCTTCTCTATCTGTCTCTCTCTCTCAAAAAATAGTGCCTGACTCATGGCAAGCACTCAATAAATGTCAACCATTTTGATTATTCCTGGTTGAAAGCTCTAGGTCTTATGAGACCGAAAAGGCTGTTGAAGTGCACTTTGTTTGTTGGTGAAATATTAACTGTGCACTCACCATGTGAAAAATCATGTGCAAGTAGCTAAATCAAAGTCAGAGGATGCTGTTTCATGGAACTTTGTTTAAGATAAAGAAGAACGTTCTCATGTGTCTGAGCTGACTCTTCCTCTCTCATGAGTCCATCCTTCTGAGTATGGCATACAGTTTCATTGATACATACATTTTCTTCCCATCAGAGAAGAGACTCTGCAAGTCTTTATAAAGGTCAGAGTTTATATATGTGTGCAATGGCATGTGAAATAAAATATATTTCTTACTGGAAAACCATGAAGAGATTTTTGAAAGCTACTGAAGTAGACCATGAGCTTCCTGAGGACAAGAGCAGTGTAGTTTTTTCAGGACCATAGCCCCAGTGTCTAGACCATTGCATAAATATATATGTATGGACTCAATGAATGCTTGTTGACTATGAAAACGAAATAAAACAGGCATATTTTTAAAGTTTATATCATAGCTACATGTCAAGTCTGGAAGCAAATGGCAGGAGTTCAACATGCCTGGGTTATAAATTCTGGCCATCTTCTTCCCCTAGTTAATTCATTCTGGAAAGCTCTATAAACTAGCTGAGCCTCAGGTTTTCTTAAATCTGTAAAATAGGAATAATAATACATGTCTAGTAGAGTGGTTGTGAAGACTAAATAAGATTAAGCTGATTTGGCAGAGAAAATGGCTAAATGTGCCGGCCTATTCTGTCACCAACCATATTCGCAAATACTAAGAAATCAAGAAGTAAGGCAGTTTCCCGAAGCTCATAAAATATCTAATTTAAATCCATTTCGCGTTCCATTTCTGCATATTAGGGACAGGTACATTTTGGCCTGATTTATCTGGAAAATGGTTATATTTCTCTCTCTCCTCTTCAGATCCAGAGACACCCAGACTTTGCTAGAAACTTCACTGTACCATGTTTGGCCTTCCAAAGAGGCAATGTTTTCAATGTACTAGACAGGAGCAGATGTGAAAATAACATCTGACTCAAATTCTATAGCCCAGAGTTCTTTCAGAGGGATTATTTTGTTGAAGGTCACGTATCCTGGAGTCACAAAACTGGTATTTTGACTTATCAGGAAGGATCTAATTAGAGCTTAATATGTAAATCTTTAATTTATAAAGCTAATGATCTAATATTATTTGTAATATCCTAGAATTGCTATTTGCTTTGTGAATTAATTATGGACATTTCATCCTGAAGTATTGTGCAAAACAGGAAGTACAATATGGAGAAACTGACAAAGGAGTAGAGATAGAGGCATTTAATCTCTTCGTAGCCCCATTTGGTCTCTGGTCATTCCTCAAGCCTACCACCCACCCATTTTTCCATATAAAATAAATAATCGAGTGAGTCAATCTTTTCATTTTATTTTTGTTCATTTTAACAAAAACTGGAGCTTCTCAGACTCTTCTATTAATGCATAGTTCATCTTTAAAAATGTTTAATATCTTGCAATTAGGTGTGAAAAAAATTAAGATTTTTTGAAGCATTTTGTTTTGTCAATTTAATATTACTGTCAAGATTCTATCTAAAAATAATTTTGTGGCTTTCCATAAGTCAGTTGGGCATATGCCTGGTGGCACCGGGTGCAACCTGTACTCTGTGCACTTTTAAAGCAAAAGGAGAGGCTAGCCTTTTTGGAATTTCCTTGACTTGCTCTGTCTGGGGCTGTCAAAGTCTTTAACAATCAAAGAATCATTCGTTCATGGGTAGAGAAAATCATGTGCTGCCCATAATATCATGGTTGGGCATGCTAGTACATGATGCATATCTGTGTGTGCTTGCTCCATTTAACATGCATGGCAAAACCTGTTCGTTTATACCTGTAGGCAGCTTCTGCGAAGAAATAAACTTGCAACTGTGTCAGTGAACCTAAAATATGGACTTTTAAAACCAACAGAAACCTTAAACTCATATAAGCAACTGCTTCATTTTGCAGATGAAAAATGAGGCCCAAAGATGGGGCTTACTTGCCCAAAAACACAGAACAAGCTAGAAAGAAGTAAAGCGTCATCTGTTTAGTACTTATTCTTATATGTATGTTCAGAAAATGGGCCACATCATGACACAATATTCAAAGTCAGTAAAGGACAAGAGTTTTATAACCAGTAGTGTTTTACAGAAATATTACCATCCCTTGGGGCTCCTGGTTGGCTCAGTCAGTTGAGCATCCTACTTCGGCTCAGGTCATGATCTCATGGCCCATGAGTTTGAGCCTGGCCTCAGATCTTCTGCTGCCCTCCACCCACCCCTCCCCTGTGCATTTTCAGCAAACCCTGTGTTGTGACCCATAGAGCACACCAAATCTTAGTCATCTTAGTCTACTTTTTTCCTTGACATTCTTTATAATTAAAAACATTTTTAAATGTTTATTCATTTTTGAGAGAGAGACAGAGCATGAAGTGGAGAGGGGCAGAGAGAGAGGGAGATAGAATCTGAAGCAAGCTGCAGGCTCTGAGCTGTCAGCACAGAGCCTGACGTGGGGCTCGAACCCATGAACCATGAGCTCATGACTTGAGCCAAAGTCAAATGCTTAACCAACCGAGCCACCCAGGCGTCCCAATCCTTTTAAATTTTTATTGTTAGATTTTATAAACATAATAAGCTTTAAAAGTACCGTGAATACCCATACATCTACCATTTTGACTCAACAATCCAATCCACCATATTTTAAACACTTTGGAGGCCTGTTTCTAAACAACTTTCTAGATCTAAACACATACAAATATGTGTATGCAAGAATGAATTCATATTTTCCATGTTGTTCTGCAATACTTTTTAGTATTTTCATTTAAAATATAAATATCTTCTCAAGTTTTACTGAATATTTTTCACAACCTCATGTCTAATGTCCCTTTATTATCTGTTACATGGGTTGATTATCATTTTCATAACCAATTCTCTGTGATTGGTCATTGGTATTGTTTCCAAATTTTCAGTATAATGAAAGAAATGATCAATGAAATTCATATGTCTTTCTGCCTTTGGCTGAAAACCTCCTGGTATGGTTCTTAAACTGGGGATTGAGGTGTCAAAGGACATATGCATTTTACATTTTGCTTAGTCTGTTATTGAGGCAAAATTGATGGCAGTCAACTCTAAAAGTCTACTTGAGATTTGATGGCATCATTTAATTGCTACCATTGAAGAATTAATAGTTTCTTGTAAGTTTACAAATACCTTAAGCATACCTCTTATGATACCAAATAATTTTTAGCTCTTTGGGCTAAAATATGTCTTTAAAATGAATCATGTGCTCCTCTGATTTCTTGCAAAAACTATGCTCAATATAGTTTAATCCTATTACTTTTGTTGTGTACACATTCAAGTCATGGTGATTTTTTTTCTGGACGTTTACTCCCACACCAAATGGCCACAGATTCTCCTACCTTCCTTGCATTACCATGTCCTCATGTGTGGGGTACAACATCCTCTTTTTTTTTGTTTCCTCTACCCCTCTCCTTACATTAATCTAATATTATATTGTAAGAAGAATGAAAGGAAAAACAGTAATCAAACTTTTTAAACCATAATTTGTATCCCATTCCAAGTCAATAGAATCTGACTTGAGGACACTCATCATTTCTCAAACCCTTTGCTATTGACTTTCTAGTTGACATCTGTGTACAGTTGGTTGAGATTGGTAAGAATCTGACCTGAAGATTATCAATATGTTTCTATCACAATGCAATTAGTTCTTATCAATGTAATTATTTCAGTTAAGGCCAAGTTTACATAAAGTTTATGTTATTTATTTTAACTCAACTTTGTCCCTAAGTCTAGCCTCTCCAACAAAAGAAGAAACTATCAGAGGCAGAAATGTCCACTCCTGAACAGAAGGTTTCATTAAAATATTCCTTTCCAGTCATTTTTGCTATTACACATTAAATGGAAAGCTCTATATTTTTATTCTATAAAGTGGTGGTTTTTGCACTGAAAACAACTTAAAAACATAGTGTTAAGGGCACATTTTATGGGAGGAAAAAAGATGTAAGGAATTGTCTGAACTAGCAGCATAACGGTTGCTCAAATTCACTCACACTCAAGCATGAGCTGGGTCTACATAATCAAAGTGAAGTGGAGAATTAAAGTAATTTGAGATAATGCAAACCAGAAAAATCTACCTCAAACCTTTCACCTAATTGCATCAATTATCTAATTGAAGCAAACCTTGGGGAATTGGGGCTTGAATTATTCTGATAATTGATTTAATTTTCATTTAGTTTTGTGTATGGAAATACACCCACGTATACTCTACCTTGAAGCTTTCTATTTAGTGACAAGCTAATGCAACCTTTATCACTGCAACTGACATCATTTGCCACTTGTCATTTCCTTGCACTGGTACATCCTGGTCATGAGACCTCATTGGCATGGCCATAATATAGCTCGAGGGGAAAGTTTCAACTTTTTACAACTTGCATTATGCAACTGGATATTGTCTTTTGGAAGTGAGGAATGGAAAAGTCCTACATTACTGACATGGACTTGTTTATCAATTTTTAGTCTACTTTTGCGTTTCACAATATAATTTCTTACTTTTCTGGTCTATCTGACATGTTGTTGGAAAACTTTAGTTGGAGAGAAGAGGACCAGGGGAGATTTTCACTGCTCAGTTCTGCTAATTCAACATGAAAGTATCGATATACTGTGCTCATACAGGACTCAAAATACTCCACAGGACACCAAATATACAACTTCCCACATTAACTAAACCCTCTGAACTGGCAGTAGTTAGTCCCTTAGCTCTTGAAAGCACAACACTCTCCTGTTTCCTTGACCAATCACTAGCAACTCTGAGCATTTTGGAAGCATCAGCCATTTGCCCCTTCAGACTTTGTCACTAATAGGGACCTAAAGACTATACAATCCAAACCAGTATCACAAACAGAAACAGAAAAGTATAGAAAATTGTCAGAGTTACTTCATTCAACAAACATTAAGTGAGACTGAGACAAGTAACCGGCAAACTTCAGTCCAAACTAAAAGTGTTCTGAGAGGGTAACTGATCACAGGGTACTAAACACGCGCACATACACACACACACACACACACACACACACACACACACACAAACACACACACACACATACACGGGAGCCCTGGGGGTTGGGAAAGACATTCCAGACATTCCAGGCCATAGAGTTTAGCTTTCGAGTTAGAGCAATAGAACACCATTTGTAAGTTATAAAACGGGAAATGAAATCATGAGATCAGTCTGACTGTGCGTCAAAGAAATTGGTATGGACTGAAAAGGGTGTCAGGAAGACCAATTACCAGGGCACTTGAGTGGTTTAGGTAAGAAAGGACGCAGCAAAAAATGACGATGACTCAAGAAAGGTATTAGGAGTGAAAATCAGCAGGATTTAGTGATCAGTGAGGTGTGCATGGGGGGAAGGAGGTGAGATGAGTACCCAGTAGAGACCCTTGGTTTCTAGCTGGGGCAGCCCGGTGGGTGGTTGCACCATTCAAGGAGCCAGGAAATACAGAGAGGAGATTTGGGGTAGTTTGTAAAAAATATTGTTCAATAGAACATTGTTTATTAACAAAAAACCTTTAATATAACCTTAGGTTAACACAAAATTTTAGATGTCAATGAAGACTCATAAGAATCAGAGATTTTATCCTATATCAAATGTACTAACCCTTTAAAGGAACCCTCACAACCTATATCAAATGTACTAACCCTTTAAAGGAACCTTCACAACCCTCACAACCCTCTAGTGTAAGTGAAGAATATTTCTTTAATACAAATAACTGCTGATTCTGATTTATCCATTTCATAAATTCAGACTTAATTCCTCAGATTTTCTTAAATCAGGGTCCATTTCTAGTTATATCTACAGCTATTGTTTAAATACATGGGACAGAGTATTATTGATGCCATCTTCATATTATTACTTTTAGGTAGATTTGTAGTAAAATGGAGGTTTAAACTAATTACTATAAATACTGTTTGCTAGTTATTAAGTAATCAAATATTCCCAACACTACATTTACTTTTTTTTTTTTTTTTACCGTGGAACATTTCTTTCTGTCACTTTTCTAAAAACTTTACAAATTTAGCCTATCATGACTGAACCCTTAAAAATTAGGTAGAATTGGGGGGGTGTCTGGGTGGCTCAGTCAATTAAGTGCCTAACTTTGGCTCAGGTCATGATCTCACCACCTATGAGTTTGAGCCCTGTGTCAGACTCTGTGCTGACAGCTCAGAGCCTGGAGCCTGTTTCAGATTCTGTGTCTCCCTCTTTCTCTGTCGCTCCCTCACTTGCACTCTGTCCCTCTTTCAGAAATAAATAAACATTAAAAATTAGCTAGAACCCTCAACATCTACAGGGAATTTAGCTTGCAATGTCGTTAGTAATTTTGGAATTATAGATGGTCCTGCTGGCTAATGTTTAATAAAAGGTAGAACACAAATGTAGCTTCCTGAGAGCCACTCATGGTGTGGGAAATCAGTACACCTGCAGGCTGCCGGACAGGATACCCTGCCTACGCTTTGGCAGGCTTGTTTGGTGAGAGACCGCTGGCTAACATTTAATAAAATATAGAACATGAATGTAGCTTCTGGAGAGCCATTTATGATTGTGGGCAATCAGTACACCTGCAGGCTGCCGGTCAGAATACCCTGACCACGCTTTGGCAGGCTTGTTTGGTGAGAGAACATTTATGGGATCAAGTGGAGAACAATCAGATGTGCCAGAACACGGCTAATAAAATGCACAACGGCCAACAATTGAAAGTTTGTTTTCAATTTGAGAAAGCAAGAGAAGGGAAAATGTGAGACAGCGGTGGGGGGGGGGCTCCTTCATACAAAGGACAGCACCATACCGAACCTGTCACTACCCACCCTACTGCCATGTGACTTCTATGATCCCACATCACAGCAATGTTTATTCAAGTTAGCTTCTATGTATTAAACATCCAATACGGGCTAGGCCTGGAGCAACGAAGATGAACGTCTTCTGGCATCTGGGAACTTATAGTTCAGGGTGGGTGACAAGCACATTAATGGATAATTACCCAACAATGTATTTAGGGCCCTAATACATGTGTGCACACAGTGTTGTAGGTTGGGGCCAGAATATACAGGGACATAACTGCATTGCAGACAATTTGTACTTTGTCCAATAGGAAGTCCTTGAAGCTTTGCGAGCAGCGAGTGACATGGTCAAAGAAGGGTAAAAGAAAATCTGGTAACTTTGTGTAGTAAGGACAAGGACATGGGAGAAATTACAGGAAAGAATGTAATTAGGAGACCCTTTGATTAATTCTGGCGTATTACAACAAAGATTTGAATTAGAGTAGTACTGGTAATAACTAAAATAAACGTTGTCCATTAATGTAATGGAAGAATTGAAATCAACATGGCCTGGTGGCTGAGTGGTCAGGAAGGACAAAGCAAAGAATGGCTTTGTGTCTCTGTAACGGACAGTGTGGTGGAGCCATAAACAGAAATGGAAAGTTCAGGAGAGGGGCACATTTCAAAGGAGAGGGGCTATGTTGTGTTTTCAGTATGTGTGTTTTGAGGGGCAATTGAGCATCTAAATGGAAACGTCCAGCACACAGCTGGACCCATAGGCTTGAGCCCAGGAAGAGGGACAGGTGCCAGGAGGGAGTATTATAAGCATTCTACAAGCAGGGACACTTGAGGTGGTAGGAAAGCATATATACTTTGAGAAAGTGAGTGGAACAAGAGAAAAATGGAGAGCCATAGGACAGAACTTTGGGAAATGCTGGTATTTCTGGGGTAAGAGTAAGCAAGGATGTCAAAGGGGGAAAGCACAGTCTTTTCAAACAATGTTCCTGGGACAATTGGATATCCACATGCACAAGAATGAAATTGGGCCCCTGCATACTTCTATATTAAAAAATTAACTCAAAGTGGATCAAAGACCTAAATGTAAGAGCTAAAATTCTAAGATTCCTAGAAGAAAACAGACAGCAAATGTCAGATCTTGAATTAGCAATTTTCTCCTCTATATGGCACACAAAGCATACACCACAGAAGAAAAAATAAATACATTGAATAGTATCAAAATTAAAAATGTGTGCGCTTCAAAGAAAAAACACCATCAGGAAAGTGAAAAGACAATCCACAGAATGTCAGAAAATATATGCAAATCAAATACCTGATAAGAGACTTGTATGCAGAATATATAAAGAATGTATAACTCAACAATAAAATTATAAAATCAATTAAAAATTGGAAAAGATTTGGATAGGCATTTCTCCAACGAAGAAAGACAAATGCCGATAAGCACATGAAAAGAATCAACATGATTGGTCATTAAGAAAATGCAACTCAAAACCATAACACGATACCAGTTCACTTTCACCAGAACACCTATAATCAAGAAGACAATGCCATATGTTGGCAAGGATGCCAGAAGCGTCATACGTTGCTGGTGGGAATGTAAAATTTTGGAAACCAGGTATTCAAACAAATGCTGGCACATGAATGTTTATAGTGGCGTTATTCAAAATTGTCAGAAAATAGAAACAATCCAAATGTTCATCAACTAATAAATATATAAATAAAATGTAGTGTACCCACATAAATGGAGTATTGCTCAGCATTAACAAGGGATGAGGTACCGACTTATGCTGTAATACAAATGAATTTGAAAAGCATGGTAATAAAAGAAACCAGACACAAAAGGCAACATATTACATAAGTCCAGGTAAGAAAGGTCCAGAGCAGACAAATCTATAGAGCTCTGAAAGTAATTTCAAGTAGATTCATGATTGCCTAGGTTGGGGAAAGGGTGGAGAATAGCTGCTCAATGGGATTTCCTTTTGGGGTAATGAAAATATCCTGAAATCAGATTGTTGTACTCAAAACAGCATCCTATGCTTTAAACAAGTGAAGTTTATGGCATATAAATGGTATGTCCATAAAAAAGCAATAGCACAAGTAAAACCTGAATTCAAAAGAGAAACAGAAGTAATCCTAAAGCTCAGAAGTAATCAGAAACCTCAACCTCCTCTCCCACTGTGAACACTCCTATGGTTTCAATTAGCACAAGCCAGTGAAGGAAAAAGTAGAATAAAATGTCCAGAGAGAAAGCGAGTTGGCACACAAAGGAGCAGGAATCCCACAGAGCCCAGGGGGCAATGCGTGCAGAAAGGCTCCTTTTCAGGGGTTAAGCATCAGACTCCTGATTTTGGCTCGGGTCATGATATCCCCGTTCATGGGATGGAGCTCTGAGTAGGGTGCTTAGCTGCCTGTGCGGAGGTTGCTTGTCTCTCTCCCTGTCTCTCTGCCCCTCCCCCATGTGTGCTGTTACTCTCAAAATAAATAAACTTAAAAAAAAAAAAAAAAGGCTCCTTTCAGAAGGTGGGAGGGAACGGGTGAGGCTGCTGGCTTAGGGAGGCACTGGGGATTGGGCAGACTGGAAATGGGTAAGGGGGAAGCAGAGATGAGGTGTTGACCAGAGAGGCACAAGGGCAGGGCTGAGAGAATGAGAGTGTTGAGTACATAGGAGAAGAACCCGGCGCAGGAGGCAGGGAAGGGAAAGGCAGCAAGCACTCCTGAGAGGCAAGCGGAAGACAAGTTGCAGTCATAGATCCCAAGTGAAGAGAACGGGGCGAGAGACCGCAGAGGCAGAGAGGTGAGCCCAGAGGAAACTCCACCAGAAAGCATGGCCCAGGACCAAGGACGGTGGCTTCTGAATTAGGCACTGAGAATTTCTAGCAGAATTCCTAGCAGCCATCTCTAGGCTGGCTATACTTGTTTTGGAGTGTGAGAGAAAAAATAAATAAATAAAAATATGATCAAGAATCAGATAATATAAGAAATTCTGTTGCAACACAGTAAAGATTCTAAGGGTCTGAAAAACCTGGTTTAAACCAGTTCCCTTATCAGCTACAGTAAGAGCTTGAGTAGTCACCAACCGTAGCTATGGGCCCTCTGGTTTAAAAGCATATTTCTTTCTGCCTAGGGATCACTTTGAGATAACATCATGCATAAGGGACATAGCCTTCTGGATAGTTGAGATTTTTGTAATTACAAATATAGGCATAAAACAACTAAATATATATAAATAGAGACAGAAGCACTGATTTCTTTATTGTAGTAGTATGGTTTGGGGTTTTTTATCTTGGTGGAAATTTGATACATTTTGCATTGTTCCAGGCTCTTTCTTCTGCCTGGAATCTTCTTTCCCTAGGTATCTGGATGGCTACCTCCCATCCTTCTTTCAGATCTTTGACCAAGTATGACATTCTCAGTAATGTCTACCCCTATCATCCTGTTCTAGAAAGCAACCTACCCAAGACACCTTGCATGAGCAATCCCCTTAACCCGGCCCTATCTTCTGTTAAAATTTCCAGATCATTTATAATTTCCTAACATATTATCTAATTTCGTTGTTTTCGTGTGTATTGCTTATTTCTTGTTGCTTCTCAGAATGAAGGCACCACAAGGAAGAGGTTGTTTGTAAACTGAAATGTTAAATTTTGGGATGCATTTTTATGGGCTTGTGAAAACAACCGCTTTGAACCCGCGAGGCAGCTTAATGTAGTGGAAAGAACATGGGCACTGGGGGTTCAGATGAAGCATCAAATTCTGGCTCTGCCATTTACGTATGTACCTTGAACACAATCTGAGGAGGAAAAAGGAAGAGTGGCTTTTAGTCACTTAGAGGAACAAGGTTTCAGGGCTTACAGCAATGGGGCTTGCATGAGTGCAATGACCGATGTCAAAGTAAACTATTTAGAACCATTCTGATTGTATCCAGTGATGCTTGAGAGATCATAAACCAGTTCCATTACTGCTTGATAGAATCAGATGGAGATGTTCGGTGGCATCAGAAAGGAGATATAAGAGATGTTTTATCTGAACATTAACAAGGACTTCTAAAATCCTCTGACCTTTCCAATAGTTCATGCTCACCAACTGGGTGATGCAATTAGATTCTGTGTGAATTAAAGGATGTTAAATTCTTTAACTAAAACTAATCTTACAAAAGTATTGACAGTAAATGGTAAATCACCCTCAGATCTCTATTGCTATATTTTGCTACATTCCTCAGGCCCTGTTTTGCATTCTGATAAGTGGTAGAAAGTCCCCTCTGCTTGTCTTTGACATACACAGTGAGGTGATCAATCTTGGTCTACAACACTCAGTGATAGAGCTTCATAAATAATTAGGTCTTGATTTTTGGCCAAATGACCTTGACCATTTTCACAAAAATATCAGGATATGCTATATGACAAAGGTACTGTGAGCTACTTGTAATTGTGAGGGAACATATGAGAGATATAACTTGTACATAGAGATGTTGGAACTTGGGGACCTTTCTATGATATATAGCCAAAGAGAACAGGTCTTTGAAATCCAGAATCAGTTTTGTATGGTGAGAGACAGTAAGGGTACACAGAGCTGGACTCTGGGTTCGAATCCCAACACTGTCACTTACTAGCTGAGTAATCTACTTCTCTCACCTGTCAACAGTGACATCTTGCTGCATATCTTACAAGTTTGTTTTGAGGACTAAATGAATTCATATTTGTTAAGGAGCCTGGCCTATAATTGGTGCTCCACAAATATTAGTTCCTTTACTCATTCTACAAACATTGATTAGATACTTTGTGTGTACGATAATCATTGTGCTAGGTATTGGACCTACAAAGACAAATGAGATGGAGTGCCCACAGTTAAGGAGGTCACAATTAAGACAAGGAAACCCAGAAACAACCAGTTAAAAAATACTATGGAAAATCTGGCAATATAAAAGCTAAGCCTAGGCTTACCTTGTGAAAAGTTTAAGGAAGGCTTCTTGAAGTAGAAGATGAACCTTAATGGTTGATTGGAAGCTCTTCCTGGTGAAAGGAAGTAGAAGGGGATTCTGCACAATGGTTCAAAGTGAGCAAAGGCCCAGACGTGAGAAAGGTAAGAACAGCCATGGTAGTGTGACCATTGGGTATTCCAAAGAATAGTGTGTGAGGAAAGGAGTTGATGAAGGCAAGAATGCAGATGTGGGCATAGAATGTATTGGAAGGCTCCTCTTCCTCTTGTCCTTCTTCCCTTCTTTAAAAATCCAGGATATGTAGCTACTTTAACAATCCATGCCAAGGCTATTTATATGGTACATTTAGTAAAGAGGAGGGCCATTTTGAGACCACCTGCCTCCATTACCACTTGGAAATTGGGATGTGGAAGAAAAAAAACAACCTTCTAAGGCTCTTGGGTGGAGCTAGAAGACTCAGTACCTGTGAAATTAGGCTCACATTGTGGTAGAGCTTAGGTAGTTAAAAATGTGGACTCGGGGCGCCTGGGTAGCTCACTCAGTTGAGCATCTGACTTCAGCTCGGGTCATGATCTCCTGTTTCGTGGATTTGAATCCCATGTCAGGCTCTGTGCTGATAGCTCAGAACCTGGAGCTCCTTCAGATTCTGTGTCTCCCTCTCTCTCTCTGCCCCTCCCCTGCTCACTCTCTCTCTCTCTCTTTCTCTCTTAAAAATAAACATTAAAAAAATGTGGACTCTGGATTCGGGCACACCTGGGTTTTAAATTTTAAAAGTGTTACCTTGAGTTAGTTATTTAACCTCTAGGCCTTAGTTTTCCCAGCTGTAAAATGGATTTAATGAAATGATGCATCTAAAGCACTTAGCACAGGGCCAGGCACACACAAATGCGTTACATAAATGTGCTTTGCTATTGGCTAAATATCAGCCACCAAAATTGTCATAAAGAGGAATGAGCCCAAAAGTTGGCCCCATTTTTCTCAACTATTATTTTCAAACCCTCCTCACCACTTTTGCTTTGACTTTATTCCATTTCAGTCTGACTTGACTACACTTTTTAGTGGGGCCCCCAAGCTCCAATATTGTCACATCTGTGGCCATAACTACTAGAAACATAGCAGATTACTTACCTGTCAAGTGGGAAAAACTAGTTTCTTCTTCCCTCTTCTCCAGGCAAATTCATGTTAAGGGAAGAATATCCAGGGAATCATCGAATTTGCTCACGCTTAATCACAAGATAATCGTCTTGTTTCATAGACATTGTATCAGCATATGATATTAAAATTTACTGACATGAGCAATCATTTCATTCAGAGGCAATTTGGACGTTTTATGTTTTTGTATGAACTTACTTTGAGTTTTAAATTAACCTTCACAAATGGTAACAAGAAAAAATTAGTCTCAATTAAGCCTACATAGCATATGCATCTACAATCTCTTTAAATTAAAATAAGTGTAGAAAAGAATGCTAAAAAAGCATGGCTTAAGAACTCATTGGCTGGGGCATCGGGGTGGCTCAGTCGGTTAAATGTCTGACTCTTGATTTCAGCTCAGGTCATGAGCTCACAGTTCGTGAGTTCAAGCCTCTCTCTCTCTTTCTCAAAAACAAACAAACAAAAAACCAAAAAAAAAAAAAAAAAAAAAAAAAAAAACCTCATTGACCAAAATACTAAACAAGGAGTTACCATATGAGACAACAATTACAATTCTGGGTATATAGAAAAATGAAGATGTATGTCCACACAAAAACTTATACGCAATTGTTCGTAGCACTATTCACAATAGACAAAAAGTCTTAACAACACAAATGCCCACCAGCTAGTGAATGGATAAACAAAATGTGGTATATCCATACAAGTGGCTATTATTCAACCATTAAAAAAATAAAATGCTGATATAATATGGATGAATCTTGATGATGTTATGCTAAGTGAAAGAAGCTAGACACAAAAGGTCACTTATTATATGATTCCATTTATATGAAACATTCAGGATAGGCAAACCTACAGAGACAAAAAGTAGATTAGTGACTGCCAGGTGCTAAGCGGGGAAGAGGTTGGGAGACTACTGCTTAATAGGTATGTGCTTTTTTATTGGAATGATACAAGTGTTCCAAAATTAAAGAGTGGTGATGATTGTACAACTCAGTGAATATACCTAAAAGTGAATGGTACGCTGTGATGGTACTGTATGTATATAGTACGAACTGTGTTCCATCTCAGTAAAGCTGTCAAAAAACCCCCATTGGCACATTGAATGTTTATAATTGACTGTCTTGGGATTTAGAATGTGTATTTTGTGCTTGAGCAGCTCCCTTCTCTACCACTGCTGCTAACTGTGTATGATAACACAACTAAGGGAGCAAATGAAGGCAGAAAGGGTAATCATTGTTATTATACTTGTAGACAATAAAAATAATCCCTTTGCCTTCTGCTCAAAGTGCTTTCAGAATAAGTTCCTTGCAATTTGTCTTTAGCCAGGTTTATTAATTTCTTGCATATTCGCAAGTGCCAGCTCACCCCAAGTGCTCTTCGGCCCCGTTTATAATTAGGCCTAGATCTGTTGCCACAGCCTAATGTCACTTCTGCAATCAAGTATTAATGCCATTTTTCCTCCATTTAGTAGTTAACGAATTTCAAATTGCTACTGATTAACATTGGAACCATTCCCTAAATGGGTGTAAATAAAAAGAATGTGCTTCAATGTTAGATGAGAAACTAGGAGACCACATATTCTGTTCCAGGCAAGCAATCACCATTTCCAAGTTGGGGTTCAAATTTTTTTTTCTCCAAAAACTAGGTTTCAGAAAGGTATGCCAGTTCACAGTAGGACTGAGAACATATGAATACAGTAAATGAAATGGGAAAGGTTCACTTGTGGCTCCTATAAATGTCAAATAAAGCCCTGGTTACTGAAAACTTTCTTCTTCCTTTTTATGGAAAGAATACCTGTGGGTGTTATGTAGAACATGACTTAACAGTTTGCAAATCATTTATCAGCTGATAAATTATATAAACATAAATTATTACAGGAAGGGAAAGGAGCAAAAGCTAACAGTTTAAAAACTAGGCTGTCAGTTTAAAGAGATCACATTTTGATACTTGGAGCAGTCCAACAGCCATGCCCTGTGTTCTGCATTAGATGATTAAGAGCAAAATATTAACTTTAATTAAGCCCTTTTATAGGAGAAGGGTAGATTATACATTATTTCATACATTAATTAGCCTGAACTAGAAAATCTGCCTAAAAGCTCTGTTTTCTAGAGATAGAATCCAATAAAATTATTTCAAAAAAGACTTTCTTTCTGAATTCAGAGATAAAGCCATGTTTTTAGCAGAGGGAAGAGCAGCTCACTCCTTAACTCCATGAGTCAAGACTTGTCAGTCTACCACCATTATGCTATGACATTCACAGGCTAACACAGACATGTGCCAAAGGGTGAGACTTCACAGTCTATAACTCATGCCAGAGGAAATCTTCAGGATCTGGATAGAAATTCGCATAGGTCCTAAGTATCTTAAGAATTACAATGCCTTTTAGGAATGCTCAAAATCAGAATTTTTAAACTTTTTTAAAAAAATTTAGAGTGAGAGAGAGAGAGAGAGAGAGATTGATTGATTTAAGGAGGCTCCACATTCAGCACAGAACCTGACATGGGGCTCAATTCCATAACCCTGGGATCATAACCTGAGCCAATTTCAAGGGTCAGATGCTCAACCAACTGAGTCACCCAGATGCCGCACAAAATCAGATCTTTTAAAAGATGCTTTGAACAAGCAGATGGGGGGAAAGGTAAAGCAAGGGATTTTCATAAGCAAGTAACTCTCTGGTGTGTGGAGAGAAAGTCCTACCCCTTCAAACCCCACAAAATTTCATCTTTAAGTAATCTCTACACCCAATGTGCGGCTCAAACTTACAACCCCAAGATCAAGAGTCACATACTCTACTGACATAGCCAGCCAGACACCTCAGGGTAAGGTCCTTAAAATAAGGACCAGCAGGAGAAACTAGAGAGATTGAGGCTTCTTCTACTCACCTTTTGTAATTGAGTTTTTCTCTTCCACTGGACTGTGGGATTCTTGAGAGAAGTCTATATCTGTTCGATTAATTGCTGAGTTCCTTAGTGTATAGCACATCATAGGTCCTCTTTAGATTTATGACCCTTAATGTGTTGGCAGAAAAGAAGCTTGAGAAGGACCAGAAGTCAATGTACCTGTTCTGTGAGTGCCTTTGAGTAGTTCTCTTACATCCCAAGGGGAAGAAGGGTAGCGAGCCCTATATCAAAGGTTCCCAGCTCTGAATGCACCCCTAAAATCACCAGAAGAGCATTAAAAATGCAGATGTCAGGGCCTCATCTCCAGAAAATCTCATTTAATTGGTTTGGGGTAGGGCTGGCCATAGATGTTTTTTATTAGTTCTCCAGGTGATTTTAGTGTGTGGCGAGGGCTGAGAACCACTGCCCTGTAGTAATATAGGAATTCAATCCACTGGTGACTGTGAGTCACATATGTTAGTATGCTAGAAAGTCACCTTTTTGTTTAACATATGGCTTTCTTGGTTCTACCTCAAGGGATCCTGAATCACTGGGTTTGGAAAAATGCTTCAGCCAAGAATCTACATTTGTAATATGCACATGATTCTAATGCAGTGGAACCAAAGACCACACGTCCAGAAACGGTACCATGCACTCCCTTTGTCCTCTGAAGGCACCTGGGTTATCTTTGAGAATAGAAACCAAGTAAACAGCATGAGGTCTATTCTTAACACAAAATAGAACTGTTTCTATCCTCTAGCCATCAAATGCAAGAGTATTCATTTCTCTGGTAAGTGGTCCTGCGGTGCCAAATTTTCACCTGTTTGATCATTGCTTAGCTCAAGACCCATCTGAAATGCAGGCTGAAAAGTTATTCTTTCTGTGATGCCATTGGTCCTATTTAGGCAATTGTCTCAAACGTTTTTGATCCAATGACATTAGAAGAAACACAATTGTTTCCTTTGCACCCAACAGCCTTGCAAAGAAGTATGAGTCCAGTATTCTCATTTTGAAAAATGGGCAGTTTGAGGCAGAAACTGACCCTAAGGCAG
>NC_043717.1:93934103-93947985 GCF_006229205.1 Suricata suricatta
CTCCTTCCATGTTTTGGCTATTGTTGACATTGCTGCTATGAACATTGGGGTACATGTGCTCCTATGCATCAGCATTTTTGTCTCTCTTGGGTAGATCTCCAGCAATGCTATTGCTGGGTCATAAGGGAGTTCTATGGATAGTTTTTTGAGGAACCTCCACACTGTATTCCAGAGCGGCTGCACCAGTTTACATTGCCACCAACAGTGTAGGAGGGTGCCCATCTCTCCACACCCTCGCCAACATCTATAGTCTCTTGATTTGTTCATTTTAGCCACTCTGACTGGCGTGAGGTGGTATCTCAGTGTGGTTTTGATTTGTGTTTCCCTGATGATGAGTGCTGTTGAGCATCGTTTTATGTGTCTGTAGGCCATCTGGATGTCCTCTTTGGAGAAGTGTCTGTTCATGTCTTCTGCCCATTTCTTCACTGGATTATTTGTTTTGTGAGTGTGAAGTTTGGTGAGTTCCTTGTACATTTTCGACCATCTTCTCTTTTAAAAATGTTGATCTTTGGGAATGTAAAATCTTTTAATACTAAATCAGTTTGGATAATATTGAACTATGCCCTTAACATAGGGAAGAGGTTCTCTTATCTTCCTCTTTGGAAAAGAAAAGCTGTTCTCTATAACTTTGTTAATTTGAAGAGTCATATTTGCTTTCCAGACTTTCTTCTCCTTATCATGGTGATTTCTATATTCCTTGAAAAGAGAGAGAGTGAGAGAGAGAGAGAGAGAGAGAGAGAGAGAGAGAGAGAGAGAAGATAGGATCTGGCCTTAGTAACGTGAAATGGAGTTTAGATAGAACCAAACAGAAAACTCCAGACTCAGAGTTCAGAGCTCAAGTAATCTCTGGAGCCTGTAAAATCTAAATATGGGTGCTTCACTGTGGAATATGCTGTATGGGAGATGTTTACACGGAGATATGTGTTCACATGGCTAGTTCAAAGCACACTACTGGGCAATATGTGCTTTCCGAAGAGGTCAAGGTAGAGCCCAGGGGCCAGGAGTTCCATTCAGGGTAACTGGGAGGTCAAGATCAGAAGAGAATTGTCTTTATAGATGACAAGGTGCTCCAGGCAGACAAATGCCTTACTGTGACCATCAGAGATAAGATTACCAAGCTGTTCAAAAATAGGTGGGTATGCAATCATGTTAGCTGTTAGCTGCATGGATGTCAACAACTGGCACCTTAAACCTGAAAGACAAATGATATAAACATAGCTTGTGAGAAGTTGGGTCATAAGGGAAGAGCGGGATACCCCTGATTCAAGACTCATCCAAAGGATAGCTGAAGACCTGGAGTCTTGATCCTAGTTCTGCCATGAGCTCACAGTATGGGACTTAGGCAATTCACTCTTATTTTTGAATGAAGGGGTCAAGATAGCTCAGTTCTAAACCATGATATGGCACTAGTGTATTGCAGTGCTCTTCATCATTTGTACTTGTAGTATGGAAGTGTTTATGACACTGAAGGAAGGATGTCCAGCACAGTATTGTCATCTAATATGTGGATGTCAAGGGAAAAGGTTCCAACTGATTTATGTGGGGCACTGTTTCTCAAAATGTAATATGCTTATGAGTCACTTAGGGATATTGTTATAAGGCAGATCCAGATTCAGCAGATCTGGGGTGGCATCTGAGATTCTGCATATCCCATAAGCTCTCAGCTGATGCTGATGTTGGTTGACCATGGACTACACTATGAGTATCAAGTGTATGGTGGATCATACCAGCTCTGAAACTCTACGATCCTTAAGTCTAATTAGTATCTTCCTGTCCCTCTCTCTCCCAATTCTAGGTCAGTATTGGCCCCATATACTAGGCTTTGATGCATCTGTTGGTGGTGGGGCCAAGTAGGTAAAATGTGGAATTAGGAGGACCATTGCCCCAGTCTGACCCCAGATGCCAGCCTGATTGATGTTGTGCTGCATACAATGTGCGTCAGTTGCCCTGACTCTGGGTTCCATGATCTAACTAGCTGCTGGCTTTGGTGGAACTTCTTTGCCACATCAAATTGGTGGACAGGGTTGCCAGTGACATCCATTGTAGGGAAATTCATGGCATCATAGGGTGAGGTAGCCCATTTTCATCAGAGAAGCAGGACCTTAAAAAAAGAGAAAGAAACACTATTGGAGAGAAAGGATGGTGAATCAATTTGGGAAATTTTTCCAAGACCTGCATTAAAATATCCATCTCACTTTACCTTTATGGTTTAATGAATAACCATTTTCTGTCCTAGATAGTGACTTCTCCTTGTTCGATACTGTATAGCTCGTGCCAACTACAGCACATCGTACAGGGTGGGTGTTGGGCAAATATTTGTTGAATGTATAACTGAACGAATGCACCAAGCAGTTAGAGCTACACTATGCTTAAAGGAGTCTTGCGTGGGGTATTCAGCAGAAGGAGCAACAGACCAGCGAGAGGCAGAGAGCAGGGAAGCACGCACTCATTCAGTCTTCTGAAGTGCCCCTGCTCTTGCACTCTCCTTTGTTGTTCTGTAATATACAGGATGCACCTGCCCAGACATGGGAACTCTAGCTGGGTAGCTAGGAAAGCTTATACAAAACCCCTGTTAATTAAAATGCATTTGCAACTGGAATTGTCTTCTGGCCAACACAAAGTGCTTTGCCTCTTGATGGATTTAATGTCTACATGTATTGAGAATATACAACGAGCAGCCTCAGAATCATCTCCTAACCCTGAAGCCAGCAGAGGAAGCAAGATGTATCCAAAGTCACCCTGCTGTTATCATGTCAATGCAAAATATTAAATTAATGGATGGCCAGATGGCTGAGAAAATCAAGTATGATTTTCTATGGGTTTATTAATGAAAGTAATGTTTAAGCTTTTCTGCCCTAATTTCCTCTGGTTTCTTATTACTTGGTCCTACCTATCTTTGAATTTCTAGCCGAGTAATAGCGCCAGTGCCCATGCTGGAACTTTCAGAATGATGTACCCAAACAATTTAAACTAAGCTTTGCAACCTCTAGGGAACTTTCCGTTTGGAAAAAGGACACTAACTAAACCAGTGGGTTGGATAGAAGATGAGTGAGGATGAAGTGGAGGAGGGGAGGGAATTCTCACAGATCTTACCTAGAAGTCATGCAGGTAAACCACCACACTTCTCTGCCATGCCTGTTTACTAGGACCCCAGTAGCCCCTCTACACAGATGTGCCATCAGGAGATAAAAACAATGTATCATGGCCAATGGAAATCCAATCGTTCTACAGTTGCATTTTTGAATTAGCCTAGGAAAAATCTCTCTGGTTGAAAATTGACACAGATGAGAGCTGGTGTCTGTTTGGCTTAAAGGAGTACTCTTGTGTGGCCTTCTGGATGCACTGCATGACCTGGCCTTCCAAGCAGACAGACTGAGGTCCAAAAAGACCAGAGAAGCCTGCAAGTGTATTGTGAGCTTTTAATTGAGAGATCAGTGTGCTCCCCTGTGACCAAAGCCCGAACTGCAGGCTCGAGAGAGGAAACCCAGACCAGTGGTTCTTCCTGCTAAAGCCTCACCATAATTACTGTGTGGCTGCTTTGTTTTCCAGGGCAGAGGCTAAAGGGGAGGATATTTAGAAGAGCTTCAGAGGAAAATCTAAATTCTGCTTTCCAGCATTACTGATCTTCCCTGTTGAAAATTAGCAACTCTTTAATAAAACCCTTGATAGAGTACCATTAGGGTTTATGTATGACAAAGAGTAGCTACTAATGGCCCTTAATGATGAGTAAGTGGATTGCTCAGAATATTACTTATTTAATGAAAAGTAATGGCTGTCTCACTGCAGCGAGGAACGAGATGCTAAGTGGCCTCTTCACATGTATGTTCCTTTTAGTGCTAGCCTTTGTCAGAGCACACACACTTGAGAGACTCTAAACAAAAAAGACTCATCTTCACCTGGTAACAAGCATGACAGAACGCACCCCAAAATTGCTTTCAGTCCATTTTCCAAATGCTCCTTGGTGCTTCCAACCAATTCTCAACCTCTTTGTGGTTCTAAACGTTGGAGACCATTGATCTAATGGAAATGGACCAGAGAGTAAGGAAGTCTGAGTTTTTCCCCCTCTGAATCAAATCTTCACAAATAGCAGGATGATGTCAATGATGACATCTGTATCCTTATCTAGAAAACGAGAGGCTTGGGCTCACGGCCTTAAAGGCCTGTCCTTGCAAATTCAGCGTTCCGTGTTCCTGACCTTTGTTCAGTTTGTAACTGGAAAGGTGATATTGCTAAAGCACACACTTGAAACATGAAATTGATTGACTGATTGGAGGCAAAAAACACTTTAAAGGCTTGCTGGCTTCTGCATTGACTCAGCATGCCAGAGTTAGAGGGTAGTGACCTAATACTCTTCTTGCCCAAAAAGTATTTGAGAGCTGCTACCCTCCATTATCTTATTGGATTATTTGTGTCTTGATTTCACAACTTTCCCCAGTCTGGTGATACATGTGCAAACACATTTATCAAAGTATACTAGGAAGAATACTGAAATGGCTTTAAAGTCCAACAACAAGGAAATTATTAAGTAAATTATAATATATCAGCTTGGTAGAATAGCAGGCCGCCACTGAAAATGACAGACAAGAAGCTGTGTAACAACAGGAAGGGGTATTTATAAACACTAGAAGCTTTCAAAGGAGAATGCAGCATTGTAGATTTACCATGATTATAATCATATATTATGTAAGTATATAGATAGTTTAAAAGTGAATGAGGGGAAATGAAAATAATTATATATAGTCGGCAGAGGCTGAAAACATTTTATTTTAAAATGTCCTTTACTATAGTTATAACATTATTTTAACAATTTTTTAAGAAGACCAAATTATAAGTGGATCCTATCTTAAAACCAGATTACAAGCCTGAGTGTATTCTGTAAGTCAAAGGTCTTGCACACCAAAATATTATTCATAGTGATTGTGGGGGAGTCTCGAATGATTTCAAAATATGCTACTGGAGTTAATCAAAATATAACTTAAGTACTATGAGTTTTCAGGGGCACCTGGGTGGTTCAGTCAGTTAAGGTTAGGGTTTAGGGTTAGGGTTAAGCATCCGACTTTGGCTCAGGTGATGCTCTGGTGGTCCCTGAGTTTAAGCTCCGCATCAGGCTCTGGGCTGACAGCTCAGAGCCTGGAGCGTCCTTCAGATTCTGGGTCTTCCTCTCTCTCTGCCTCTCTCCCACTTATGCTCTCTCTTTCTCTCTCAAAAGTGAGTAAACACTTTAAAAAAAACCATGAGTTTTCAGTTTAAAAAAAGTAGCATAAACCTACAATGTTGTAATAAAGTAGAAAAGAGACATTTTTATTTCTCTTGAATGCTGGTGGTACTTAAGAAAAAGCAGGATTAATTAAAGGAAGATGATAAAGGTAGGCAGGTACTTCTAGTGACATTCTGAAGGGGTCTTTGGACAGTTTCAAAAATGTTAGCAGCTTCAGGCACTGGTTCTTTGTATAATTTCATATCATAATTTATACATTTCTCTTTGATTCAAGTGCATCACTATCATTACTCTCATGCATTTTAGACCTGATGAGGCTCTTCTTCCTTTTTACACACAAATGAGATGAATATAGAGGGAGACAAAGGTAAAAAAGAAAAGGAAAGGAAAATTTCAGGAAGTAAACTGAGTTGAGAAAGAAAGAAGCAACTGAAAGGTGGTTGAAGCAGATGTAACCCAAAATTCAAGAAAGAGACTGAAGTGAAATATATAGATAAAGAGAAGCCCAAGTTTATAACTGGCGTTCTGGCAGAACAGAATAACTATCTTGACTGGTCCTCCTGCATTATACACGCGCACACACATGCACACGCACATGCACATACACACACAAACTAAAATTGTTAACTGAAATATTCTAAACATCATCAATGCATCAAGGAGATGGAAAAAGAGTTATTAGTTACCAAATCAAAATGTGAGTGAAGGCTAGAACACAAAAGTAGCGGGGTATTCTTTGTAATCCTGAACTAAGGACATTTACTGAACTTGGAGAATCTCAGTATGAATTTTCATGGCCTTCTGAGGTGTGGTTGACAAAAGATTAAGCTCAGAGCCATCCAAGGTGGGGAGTCTAATACAGATTATATAATTACAATATCTTGTGGAATAAAAAGAACAGAATATTTATTTATTTATTTATTTATTTATTTATTTATTTATTTATATAGTGGGGTGCCTGGGTGTGGCTCAGTCAATTAAGCGTCCTACTTACATTCATGTCATGATCTCATGGTCTGTGAGTTTGAATCCCTTGTTGGGCTTTGTGCTGACAGCTCAGAGACTGGAGCCTGCAGCAGATTCTGTGTCTCCCTCTCTCTCTGCCTTTCCCCTGCTCCCACTCTTTCTCTCTCTCAAAAATAAATACACATAAAAATATATATATAGCAAATATTTCTCGATGTCTCTATATCAGAGGAAGAAAACATGTAGTTAGTGTTACAAGGTCTAGTAATGGTCTGGGAGAGTAAGGGAATGATCAAAATATTTTTGGTAAGTTAAGTCTGCACATGGCCACTTCAAAGATAACCATTAAAAGCATCAAATAGAGTCCATAACTTCTAAATTATTAGTAGAGAAAATGGAATGATAAAATATATTTAATCCATCTAAAATATTGGAGAGAGAAACACAGAACAGGTGTGTAAAAGAAATAGAAAAGCTGAGACCATTAGAAAGCACAAAACAATACAGTAGATAGAAATCCAAAGAGATAATTAATTATATCAAATGTAAGTGGGCTAAAAGCTCTAGCTAATAAGAAAGATGTTCAGGTTAGATTAGTAGGACAATCAACTAAATGTTGTTTAAAAGAGCCACATCAGAGAGATAGAGACAAACGGTTGAAAGTAAAATATGGAAAGATAGGACATGAACATGCTAACAAGAAGAAATACGGTGTAACTAGCTGAATATCTGTGAAAAT
This sequence comes from Suricata suricatta, assembly GCF_006229205.1. Lineage (NCBI taxonomy): Eukaryota > Metazoa > Chordata > Mammalia > Carnivora > Herpestidae > Suricata > Suricata suricatta. Next base: position 93,941,027 of record NC_043717.1, read on the forward strand.
AGACTTTGAGGCACAAAGTATTTCTAAAGATGAAGAGGGTCACTTCGAAATGACAATTAGCTTAATTTGCAAGATTGATAGGACAATTGTGAATTTGTATCTCCTAACCCTCTTAAGAATATAAATGGCCTATAAAAATAAATAGAAAAACCCACAATAATGGAAGTTTTTTTAACACATCTCTCTCTCAGTAATACTTAGAACAAGCAGGCAAAAAACAAACAAACAAGGAATACAGAAAACTTAAATAATATGCATAATGAATTGTCTTAAGAGACAGATTAAGATCTAACACCCCCCCAAATTAAAAAATACACATTTTCCCAAGGATGCGTAGACCACTTATATAAAATTATACCTTCAACAAGTGTTCAATCTTCAAAACCACACAATTCGCTTTATCTCACAGCAGGGCAATAAACCTAGAAATCAATAACCAAAAGATAATTGGAAAATACATTTGTAAATGAAGAAAATGTTAAGGGGATGTAACAACAGGTTATCACAAAAATGAGGGATTAATTTGAACTGAAGGGTAATGAGAGCCACAATGACAGACTGCCGCATGTGCTGAGATTGGCAGGAAGGGACAGTCTTCCATTGCTGACTGCTGGTGAGTCTGCGGAGCGGCGGGAACTTTCTTGCACTGATGGAGACCTAAATCGGTACATCAGCAAAAATAGGAAACAGTAACCTACTTGGACACAGGCTGAGTCCCAGTGATTCCACTCCTGGGTATATGCCCTCGAGACCTGTACTTGTGTGTCCCAGGAGATGTGCACAGGAATGTTCTTAGCGTTGTTGTTTGTATTAGCTCAAAACTGGAAATAGCCCAAATGTTGTTAGTAATGACGTCAGTGATATTGCTGCTGATAATAAAGTGGATGAAGAAATGGTGGAACATTTTTAAAATGGAATGCCACGGTAGTCAAAGTGAATGAACTACCCACACGTGCATCAATGTGGGTCGACCTCACAAAAAAAAAGAGGGAACCATGCCATTCATAAACGCATACAGTATAATTCCATTTTCATAAAGTGTTTTTTAAGGCATGCACACTGAACTTTGGAGATGCATACATAAGGGGTACTAGTAGACACTTTTTTTTTGAGAGACAGAGAGAGACAGCGCTAGCAGGGGAGGGTCAGAGAGAGAGGGAGACACAGAATCCGAAGCAGGCTCCAGGCTCTGAGCTAACAGCACAGAGCCTGAGGCGGCGCTCGAACCCATGAACCGTGAAATCATGACCTGAGCTGAAGCCTGATGCTTAACCGACTGAGCTACCTAGGCGCCTCTAGTAGACACTTAAGCAAGGGAATAATTGGTGCAAAGTCAGCACGGTGAGTCCCTCTGCGAGGAAGGACTATGATTGAAGCAGAGGGAGCTTTTGAAACATTGGCCTTGATCTGATGTTCTCACTGTTAGGAGATACAAAACTACAACTGTCATTTCATTCCTGCAAATTAAGATTATCGCCATTACAAAGTGACCCTATTCATCTTTAGAAATACTTGTGCCTCATAGTCTATTTTATCAGATACTAAGCTAGCTACACTGTATTTCTTCCTGTTAGCATGTTCATGGCCTATCTTTCCATTTTTTACTTTCAACCTTTGTGTCTCTATCTCTCTGATGTGGCTCTTATAAACAACATTTCGTTGATCGTTTTACTAATCTAATCTGAACATCTTTCTTATTAGCTAGAGCTTTTAGCCCACTTACATTTCATATAATTAATTATCTCTTCGGATTCAATCTGCCATATTGTTTTGTGCTTTCCAATGGTTTCGGCTCTTCAATTTGTTTTCTTTTATACACCTGTTCTGTATTTCTTTCTCCATTATTTTAGATGATTAAATACATTTTATTATTCCATTTTAGCTGGGGTGAAAGTTGCATGGATGTTCTCTAGGATATCATCCTTTAAAATATGCTCCTGTTTCACATGAACTTCTGGAAGTGTGATATATTTCATAAAAATTAAATCTGGGGCACCTCGATGGCTCAGTTGGTGAAGTGTTCGACTTGGCTCAGGTCATGATCTCAGGGTTTGTGGGTTCATGCCCTGCCTCCAGCTCTGTGCTGACAGCTCGGGACCTGGAGCCTGCTTCAGATTCTGTGTTCCTCTCTCTTTCTGCCCCTCCCTTACTCGTACTCTGTCTCTCAAAAAATGAATACATGTCAAAAAATTTTAAAAAACAAATATATTAATTTTTAAAAGGATCAAGAAAAGAGTCACTTCCTCTTTCACTTTTTCACTCATTCATCAAGTACTTACTGAACAAATACTGAGTTCCTACTATGTGTCAAGTATTATTCTAGAGCAAACACTGGAGATACAATAAAAAGACAGACTCTCTGTATGAAGCCTTTGCGTGGCAAATGGCAGAAAATCTAACTCAAATTGGCCACATAACTGAAATGTGCAGAGGCAGACTGAGTCTCAAATAGGGCTTGATCTAACAATTCAACCATGTCACCAAGGTTCGTTTTGTCTCTCTTTTCTAACCTCTGCAGTATCAATTTTATCTTCTGGTTTTCTGTGACGCCGTCTAGCAGGGTCAGATGGCTCCCTACTGTCCATAAATGCCTATAGCAGCCCTAATCCTCACATCTTCATACTCATGGAAGAGCAAATATCCTGTAGTTTACCAGAATTAGACAAGCTGAAGCTGGGGTTATATTCCCCTTTCTGAAACAATCGGAATAACTTCAGGAGGGGGATCAAATTAATGCTGCTGGGCTTGGAGTGCATCATGGGTTCAACATATTCAGTCCAAGCTCATGGCTGAAAATCATATTTGCACTGCTCCCCAAATCATAAATCAGAAGCTGTTGCCAGCAAAATGGAAGTTATAAAGGCAACTAAAATCATTCTCTACAGTCCCTAGATCATGGAGTACACATTTTGGGGAGGGTTGGGGAATCAGAGAATAAATAAGTAAACAAATAGGCAAGATAAAAATAATGATTAATGCCTTGATGGTCATAGAATAGAATGTGGTCTCCAAGCAAACAGAGATTTGTATTTGTTTTGCTCTTGGCAATACCCCACCTGCCTAGTCCAGTGCCTAGCATACATCGTACCAAAGCAAATATTTGTTGAGTTGAATTGAATGAAATAATAAGCAGGGTAAAATGATAATCATTGCTCTGTATCACACACTCTCGGCTCCCACCCTATTGCTTTCCTTGGCTTCCTTGTCAGCCACATGCCTTGGCTTCTACTATTCTTCCCACCTGGGACCTACTCCTTTCCCCCTCTGGGTGTCCAGGACCTACACGTTGTTCCAAACTTTTTCAAAATTCCGTCTTCTTCAGGTGCCTTCCATGACATATCTGCTGCTCTTTAATTTCTTCCTGACCATCCTCTCCTCCATCATGGCATTTATCAGCAATGTGTCTTTAATCCCTAGGTTTTATTACACTTGGTAATTTGCTAAATGTTCTTTTATAACATTAACTAATGCAATTTTATCTTTATATTTTTTAAAATCCCAAACGGAGCATGATCTATCTGTAGATAGGTATTGGTTGTTTTTTCCCTAGCTCAGCCATTTACTAGGTATATATAAACGTGGTAAATGGTTCACTGCTCTGAGAGTTAATTTGCTGATCTGTAACATGGGGATAGTATCTCCCTTGTGAGGCTGCTCTGAGTACTAAGATTATGTATACCACCACCACATGGTAGGTAGTTCATAAACAGGGGTGATGTAGAGGAAGAAGAAAGAGGAAGAGGAGGAGGAGGGGAAAGAGAAAGAGAAGGGGCAGGGGATGGGGAAGGAGAAAGAGAAGGAGAAAGATGCAGGCTTGACTCTCTTGCTTGTTTGTCTCTGGTGTGGAGACCCAGTGCCAGCCCACTTTGATTTCACTGTCAGCAGGAAGGTACTCACTGGAGCATGGCCAGCTAACTGACCACAGTGCTGAAATGAAGGAGCAGGGACAGGGAGAACAGCAGGAGCATAGCAGCCAGTGCCCTGACACAGCCATCGTTACAGCCATGGCGCTCGTGCTGAACTAACAAGCACCTAATTGACTCAAATGATGGTATGTGTGAGCCTGGGTGCTGGATGAGCTGCTGCCGGGGCAGAGGTGCTGCTATTATGCTAATTCTTGTGCATCCCAAGGGTCAGAAAAGAACAGATACTTCATCTGCCATGGGAGGAATGGCAGCAACTAAGGCAGTCACGATGCCATGAAGTGGTATTAACGAAACAAATGAGGACTCTCTCTCTGGGTAAAATCACTCTGGTCTTTTGGGGGAAAAATCCCTGCCTAAATAATTTCTGTTTACTTTTTGTGCTTGTAGGCCATGACTGCTCAATTAGATCATTCATGAGCATAGTGTCCCCAAATGTAAAGAGTGAAATGGACAGGCTTTCCTCTAATCCCTGCTTCTGTACCAGCTGGCTCGGCGGGCTTAGAGTACACCTGCTTTTGTAGCTACAACTTTCCAACCCCTCAGCCAAGTCCACCCCATCCAGCTCTGCTTTCCACTGCAGATGAGAGTTGGGGCTGGGGACGGTCACTACTGAGCAATCAGGTCAAGTGAGTTAGTGACTGAAGTCCTGACCTGCACACATCACTGGCTGGAAAAGCTTTCTCAAACGTGTTCCAGGTATGCTCATTCTAATAGTTGAAGTGAGACTGGCCTGATTTTAATTTTTCCCATTTATGAGTTTTGTGGCTTTCAGCAAACACTTAACTTATTTGGTGGAAAAAAATGGAATCTACCTTATAAAGTAGTTATGAGAATCAAATAATGCATGCATGGTGTCCGGCATGGTGCTTGGCACAAATTCAGTATCAATGAATATTAGCTTTTATTATAATTATTGATAAGGGCAGTGGTGATATTTAAAGCAATAGCTTTGACCAAAGGACTGGATGGACTAATATTATTATGTGGGTAGGTCTGTAGCCACTGAATAAGGATTTAGTTCCTGGAAGTCTCAGGAGTGTAGCCCCAGGAGATTAGCTGGACCAAATGGTTCTGACCAGGTATACGTGGATCAGCACCCAGAGTATTTCAGGATCAGCATGGGTCAGTATCCTAGTCCGATGCCTCAGTGGTAACTTGCAGGGAGATTACACACACATAGAGCAAGCCTCTGCCTCAGGCCTCATCCGTTCCCCAGTCAATCAGTTTGTTAGCCAGGTCCTGCAAAAAAACAGATACCTAGATGGGAAATCCAATGTGCAAAGATTTCATTAGAGGAAACACCTGTGAGAGAAAATGGGGGCGCAGAGTCAGAGAGGCTGGCAGCAGCCTTGGATGGCATTGTAAACATGACCCCGTGAAGCGAAGGGGAGAGGTCAGACTGGACCAAGGATCTCAGAGCACTGCAGCTGGGGCCCTTGGCCAATTATGCTCTCTGTGGTTGGAGGTCTGTAATGCATATTATCATGGCTGCCACAATCAATGACAGGAAAAATATCTCAAAGACAAAATGATCAAATTTGCAGATGACACAGATGCAATGCTCGGAACACTGTCCTCCCAAGTTTTAAACGTATCCGTTTTCAAAGTGAGCCTATTCACGAGCTCTTCTCTTGAATGTACTAGTTTCTTGGGGCCTCTCCCCAGGGTAGTAGGATCCAAACTACATCCCGACACGTAAAAGAAAGTATACTACGGAGGAACGCTTGCTGACATGAAAAGAGAGTTAAGGTCTATTTTTAATTTAAGAAAAACAGGTTACAAAACCTGTATTTATAGCATACTTTCCATTTTGTTCCAAGGGTATCTATGCATAGGAAAAAATATAGAAAGAGATAAGCATAACAATATTAACAGTGATTATATATTTGGTTTTTTGACTCTTTTTGTGTCTCTGTGATTTCGATTTTTCCACAGTAAAGGTGTATTACTTCAAAGACATTCCCAATGCGTTGGAACTGTCTTCCAAAGCCTGGGGTTCACCTCTGACTGGTTTGGCCTCTTTGTAAAGGATGAAATGACAAAGCGGGTTATCTCAAAACTTGTCACTATTTTTAACTACCTTCTTGGCTTTTGGACTCTTTACCTGCTGTGACCATTGAAAACTTCTGACACCCTGCCTAGGTCACAACCCTCCTAATGTCCAAATCTCTTACCTGACTTAACTTGAAGCTACCATAGGATTATTTGCCATTGGGATTATTAGCAGTCATCATATTATTAATAAGTTTGCCCCACTTCCTCTGAGTGCTTACTATGTGCTGAGAACTATAATAATTACTTTAAATGTAGTGACTGAATTCATTTTCTCAATAACTCTATGAGTATGACATTGGAACTATTATTATACATATTTTACAGATGTGGCAATGAGGCAAAAGAAGTGAGTTAGGTGAGTCAACTCACACAGTCATTGAGGATATTTGCTTACCTTTGCCTGGAGGATGGATTGCTAATACTTCTTGGTCTTGCCTCCAAATGGTTAATTCCTATCAACTGCCACTGGCCCATACACATGTGTGAAATATGTATATACAACTTTTTTTTCAGGCAGGGCACCACATAAAGCATCCAGATGTGACTTGGGACAAGCTACTAACTGATCCTCAGTTTCTCCATCTGTAAAGAGGACTGACATACTTTTGCAGAGTTCTTAAGAAGATTGAATCAAATAAGGTATGGGAGATACCTAATGCCAATTCCCAGTAGAGGGAGAGCACTCATTGAGAGGAAGGTGAAGAAGTAGGAATATTCACATTCAGTTAATGGAAAGGGGGGGGACTCAAATATGAGCAATTTTAAATATTCATTTTCTGAAAATGAAAAAAGAGAAAGATGGTGAAAGAATGAGTTTTCAGAGCAGTGGCCTCTAGAGTGCAGGCATTGAAAATTTAGTGGATGAACCGTATGACTAACACCCTGATAAGAAATGTAGTGTCACTAAGGTCAGCCCTGGGTGCTATGGAAACACAAAGAAGCTTCTATGAATAAGGAATCTAGGAAAGAGGGTCCAGG
>NC_043717.1:93948085-93976406 GCF_006229205.1 Suricata suricatta
CAGTATTCAATAGTGTCTCAAGTTTTGCATCCCTCTCTCTCCCCAACTCTCCTTCCCTCTTCCCCTCCTCCTGGTCCTCCATTAGGTTTCTCCTGTTCTCCTGTTAGACCTATGAGTGCAAACATATGGTATCTGTCCTTCTCTGCCTGACTTATTTCGCTTAGCATGATACCCTCGAGGTCCATCCACTTTGCTACAAATGGCCAGATTTCATTCTTTCTCATTGCCATGTAGTATTCCATTGTGTATATATACCACATCTTCTTGATCCACTCATCAGGTGATGGACATTTAGGCTCTTTCCATGTTTTGGCTATTGTTGACAGTGCTGCTATGAACATTGGGGTACATGTGCTCCTATGCATTAGCACTTTTGTATCCCTTGGGTAAATGCCTAGCAGTGCTATTGCTGGGTCATAGGGGAGTTCTATGGATAGCTTTTTGAGGAGCTTCCACACTGTTTTCCAGAGCGGCTGTACCAGTTTACATTCCCACGAACAGTGTAGGAGGGTGCCCGTCTCTCCACACCCTCGCCAGCATCTATAGTCTCTTGCTTTGTTCATTTTTGTCACACCTAACTTTAGAGCATCTGCTCTGTTGCAGACCCTATAGTAGGTGTTTTCCATGTTATTTCAAATCTCCACACAACCCTGTAAAATAGACATTATGCACATTTTCAAGATGAGCAAACAGCCTTTTTAGGTTAGATAAGCATATAAAGGTAAAGCTGGAACTGGGGAGGCCAGGCATGCTGCCTGCAAAGCACAGACTCATTCTGCTGCACTGAGGCTCTCTTTTGAGACATAAAAAGCCAAGCTGAGTTTGGGGAACTATGGAATATTCCATGTGGGAGAGACACATCTGGGGAATAAGAGAAATTACACTGGAGGAACAAGCAGGACCTAAGTCCCCCATGGGTTTGAAGGCTGTGCTCAGATATTCTGGCCTCATTCTGAGGGAACAGGCAGTTCCCAAGGCACTTCTGATGGTGGGGGTGGGTGACAAGCTCAGTTCTGTGTGATAGAAAGATCTCTTTAGCAGAAGTGGGGACTGAATGAGAAGATCGAGGTTGGGCTAGGGAAACCAGTTGGGAAGCTGTTGTAGCAGCTCGGTGAGGAAGCCTGAGGAAAGGGGGCATAAATCTGTGAAATACCTGCTTATTTGATGAATGAGTTTACTAGAAAAGTTTCAGACGTCTGAGTCGATTGTCTCCAGAATCTTCACAAAGCCTCTCCTGCTTCCCTTTGTCCTTCCTTCTATTTCCTTGCCCCTATTCCTCAATAGGATTCTAGAGTCCCAAACCAGGGAGCTGTCTAGGAAGGAGATCATAAAGAAATAGAAAACTATTACTCCTTCATGTTTGGAAGCATGTGGCAGTAAGGAGTCTGTTTATTAGATGGTAGGGACAGGAGAGCGATGGAAGCAAGCAGCCATTCTGCCAGTGCCACCAATGAGGCCATTGGCCTTTGTAGCTGGGGACAGGGCACACCTCTCAGCCACGCCCAGCTAATGGCTCAGGTTCTTGCTGAGTAATGATGAAGCCTTGGGTGGCACAGTGAATTCCTTCACTTTTATAAGAGAATGTACGTTCTGGGTGGTTACCTGCCAGCACCTTGATTCCACATTAGTTATTTCAATGCACCAAATGGTGCTGATACAATGAGAAGGTAAAGCTCACTAACATGTATAGTCATTACAACTCCGCCATTAACTTGCTGGACAGTCTCAAGCAGGTAGGTCAGTTCCCTTCTCCAGGCCTGGATTTTCTCACCTACATGTGAGGAGCACAGTGTAGGCAAGAAGGGCATGGACTCTCTTGCTGGACTGCTTGGGTTAAAACACCACAGTAACACTTACTAGCTGTGTGACCCTGGACTAGTTATGCAATGTGCCCATCTGAGTTTCCCCATCTGTAAAATGGGGCTTATGGATGTAGGATTGTGATAAAGACAAAATGATTTGATATCTGCAGAGGACTTAGGACAAGGCTTTATTAGTTTTATGTAGTCAGTGAGGCACATGGAGCAGATGTTCTCCAGTGTTTCTAGAATCCTCTTTCCTCTAACCTGAGTGTCTCCTGACCATGCATAGATCCTCACCATAGGCCACCCATACCATCTTAACTTAATTAAAGGGAAAATGCCTCCCTTACAGCCCATCCCTATCTTTCCCATGTGTGATGGGCTCATTGTACTAAACTCCTATGCAGAACTTTCTCCACATCCCCCCATCCTAAAATTTTCTTATAATTATTAATTGTAATTATTTATGGTGTACATGCTAACATCTCTTTAATGTTGTCATGAATACACTTTCTGCCTTCTCCACACCACTTGTTAGAGCTATGAGGGCAGCATGGGTTTCTATTTCTTAGATGGCCACAGTAAGCCCATGAAAATAACTGAATGCCAGCCTGATGTCAGAAGACCAGAGTTAAACTTCTCTTTGAACCATTTCTGCATGCAGTTCACCTTATATGTTAGCAAAGGTGGTGGCAGTCTATATGGAGTGGCCATCCATTACCAAGAAGACCTCTTTGTCCAAAATATATGCCTCACCAGGGCCAAGCACTCGACCATCAGTAATCCGTGTCTGCATCTTAGTCTTTCCCCTTTCCATAACCCTTCTAAACACATAAGTACTCATGGGATCCTTGTAAGCCAGAAATGGTGACAGGATTTAGGATTGGAATACATGGAATTGTAGAGGAGAAAAACATGTACTGGGAAGCTGAGTGCTCCAGTTTCAATTCCTGCTGTCCTTCTAACTCCCATGGAGAACTTTTGTGAATCACAATCTCTCTGTGTTTCTGTCTATACAAAGAAATATTGTAGTATATACTTCTCCTCATCCTTTCGAGCTTTAACCATTTACAGAATCAAAAAGTGAAAATTGAGGCACACCTTCAGACAAATATGGAAATATTTCTTGCTTGATACCCATTTCTCTTGCCCTCAGGTTGCTGACTGGTAAAACCAACTCAGAAATCCACCTTGACAACATTTATCAAAAACTTTAAGAAGATTCACATTCTTTGATTCAGTAATTTCATTTCTGTGAAATCATTTGAAGTACAGCAAAGCTTCATGAACAAGGACTTTGAATATAGTGATATTATAATAATAAAAACAGAAACAGACTAAATGTTAAATCATATGTAAAAGGCTAAATTGTACCTTCCATTCATTTGGGTTGATTCATTCATTGGTTTACCAACTACCCTTTAAAAAATAATACAACACAGACAGTGTTTATGCTATAAAGATAAAATTTTAAAGTATTCAAAAATTGCATGTAGAATATTCTTACAACCATTTCAAATAAACAAATCATTAAAAATTACGAACAAAAGAGATATCAAAAGGTAATGTATAACAAAATGAAGGGACTCAGGTGTGAATTTTTTTCTGAATTTTCTAATATGAGCATATAGCTTTTAATAATAGAAGTGACATTGTTTATTTAAAAGACTGTATTTCACAGAATTTAATATGCCATAAATTGTAATATGGATGCTGATTTCATAGACATTACAGTGTCAAAAAGGCTATCTCAGATCCTTAGATTACCTAAGTACAATCCTGCTAAAGAATAGCCAACTCTGTGACTCCTTACCTGTACAACTTTGGGCAAGTCACTTAACTTCTCTGAACTTCCATTTACTCCAAGTATAAGGTAGGGGCTAATTGCATTCAGCAGCTTAGCACAAAGCCTGGTTCATAGTAAGCACTCAATAACAGTTAGATATTATTGGTTGTAACAGTATTATTATGTTTTCCTCTCTAATTCTGATAGACAGCAAAGATGAGTACAGAAAACTTCCAGCAAAAGGTACTTATGGGGTTTTGGGGGGAAGGCTGGATTTTTGTTTTTTGTTTTGGTGTTTGTTTGTGTTGTCTACAAGAATATAAAGATGGACTGAAGGTATGCACGCATTCACAAAATTACTTCTCTAATTTTTGTACTGTATTTGAATTAATGAAAACAGAATCACAATACAGAGGAGGAGGAAATCTGAACAGCAAACGCTAGAGAACAAGCTTCTATTATATCTTTATGCTAAAAAACTAATTGTACTTATAGAGAAAAAGCATGAGGTTTATGTAACTGAGGATTAGTCATTTAAACGCTAGATGCCAAGCTCCATTGTAGGATTAGAAGGAGCTTTCCCAGGCATTATCCCCCACCTGAGTACTATTTCGAGGAGTTAACAATTGCAGTCCTTGGCATAAGTGGATTGTAACAAAACTACCTGTGTGAACACTTAGGAAGTAGATTTATTTCTTAATACCTTTCTACTGCCCACAAAAGATTTGAAACAGCTACATTTAAAGATAAAATGGGGAGAGTCAAAGCAAGGAACAATAAGATCCTGCTAGCAACAGATGTATGGGAAAATATTATATATTGTACGAAAGGAAGAGGAAATAGTGTGCTTCTTTGATCTTGTGGGAAGGTGGTTGAAAACATGACACTGAAGTAAAAGGAAATTTAGCATGCACACACACACACACAGACACATGCACACACACACACATAATCACAGCAGGCAACATGGGCTACCTAAATCCCCATGTACATAGGACTGATACCGAGCAATTTTAATTGATATTGAACATTAGAGTTTTTTGTTTTTTTATTTTTGAGAGAGAGAGCATGAGCAGGGGAGGGTCAGAGAGAGAGACACACACACAGAATTCGAAGACAGGCTCAAGGCTCTGAGCTATCTGTCACCACAGAGCTCGATGCAGGGCTCGAACCCACAAACCATGAGATCATGACCTGAGCTGAAGTCGGATGCTTAACCAACTGAGCCACCCAGGCGCCCCTGATACTGAACATTAAAAAAGGTCTCTTAGGACCTTCATTTTATAGTGTTTAAAGAATCATCTCAATTCCTTCAAGAGCTACTATACTATATTGGGAACTTCTTATAAGCCAGAGTTCCTGGAGGTCAACAAAAGGACAAGTCACCACATACCTTTTACAAAATGTTACAGAATCAACATAGGCATGAAAGGTAATATAAATCTGATTTTCCTTACAGGACAATATTAAAAAAATAACTCCATAACAAAAATAAAAAGAAAGGTAAGAACAGCACAGAATGATGAGTAACAATCAACACTATATTAAGGAGAAAAAAATCCTGCTGACCCAAGGAAATTTTTGCTGGTAATAGATGACAAGCCTAATGGATTTGGGGTAGCAAACAACATAATATGTATTGACCTTAGAGAGGCTTTTGATTCTGCTCCCGGCCATGACCTGCTCATTAACTAGCTTGAAAAGTGTGGTTCAGACCATATACAATTGGCACTGGAGAATGATATCGACAGACTAGTTTTTGATAGTTCAATAAGAACAAGAGGCAGGGAAGCACGGTGTTCGCTTCTCAAGGAACTGACCTAAGGCTGACATTACCTAATATTTTCATCAATACTTCAGTGTGTAGAAGACCAAATATGCCTGTTAATGACAGGAAAATACAGTAATAAAGATTTTTAACCCAGAGATAAGAAATTACATGATAGATGATAGGTGACAGCTCTTTTTACTCTCCACCTCCAAAAGCAAAAGAAAGTACATCTAGAAAGGTATATGAAAGATGGGCAAAGAAAGACAAAACACTAGTCTTTGACAAATATGATGTTTGAGGATAGGACCAAAAGGAGGTCATAGAGAGTTAAGGTGGGAGGCAAATAAATGAGGAGGATCTGAGAGAAGGAGTTATTTATAGATATACAGATCTGAGAAGTTAGTGGAAAAGGCTAAAAAGTCATTTACAAATATAACTGCAGGTCAGAATCTGATGGTGATGTGTGACTAGCAATCTGTATGCCTGTTGGAAAAAAGTACACCAGGCCACAAATAGCTAAATATGCCTGAGGAGTGTGTTTAAGGCAACCACTCACCAAAGAAGGTAAAATAATCGGCTAAAATGGATATCATTCATCATGGCAATTTTTCCTCTCAGGGTAAATAGTTAAGGAGTTGAATGAAGATGGAGCCTTGATGGATGCTACATGATACCAGAGCATATAGGATACTCCAAAGTCAAGAACATTAAACAAAATGCAGCATAAGAAGGCAAATGTTTTTAACAAACCAAAGCCATGATAGAAAGCCCAGGTGGTCAAGAGGGATGTGGGAGGCAATTCTATGGGTCTAGGAATAGGTTACATCATTATCAGTCCCTGGGAAGAAGGAAGAGGAGAGAGAGCATGAGGTAGAGTTGGCTGAAGTAAGAACTCCCTAAAGCCCTGAAAAGCAAATCAGAATTCTTTTTACAAAAAAAAAAAAAAATCCTTTTACAAAGTCCAAATCTAATCAGAGCACAAAACGCTAATGACAAGTAGTAAAAAATGCACAATTGCATATAAATGTGATTTCAAAAGCCCTAAAATATAACGGATACAAAAGGTAAAGAGGAAAACATACTTCAATTAGTTAGGGCAACAAAAGGAGGCTGAAGGAAAGAAAAACACGGTTTTCTAGCCATGCCTTTTGCTCCTCACCCCAACCCCTCATATCATGCATTTGAGAGCTACTGCCACATGACAGCTGGGAAAAACTTGCAATGAAAGCGAATTCTGTGGGCCTGAAAAGAACAAAATTAAGGGGTATTAAGAGCACACAGTTGTTAAACCCCATCTCATGTTGGTCGTAGCTTTTTGATTTGTTATTGAGGATTATTTGAGCACCTATGAAGCGTTGAGAAGACAAATTATAACTTTTATAATCGGAGTAATATCTTTTAAGATAAATTTATTTTTAAATTTCATAATACGTTAATACCTGCTCATTATTAAAACTATAGAGAGGAGTACATAGGGCAAAATATGGTAGTGTTCCTTCACATCGCCAATCCAAATCCCCTCTAGCTCTAATTAGCTAATAGTTTTGTCAGGGTGGGGTATGTCCTTCCAGATCTGTTTCTGTAGATCTACACAGAGGTTCTCCCCTCCACCACACATACTCCCGAAATACATAGACTAGAAATTGGCTCATGACAGAACTTGTAGTTCTGCCCTCTTCCTGGTAGTGGGAATGTTGTTCACCACACCCCATAGTATTGATATACCAGTGTACTTAACGACCAGCCTAACTGATAATTAGATTGTTTCCCACCTTTTGTAGCATAAACAATACTGTGATGACATCTTTATATAAACAAATTTGAGCGCTTATGGAGTACTTCTATAGGAGAGGAGGCATTCTCTAAAAGTGTAATTTCTTGGGATACACTTGAAAAATTTTGATAGAAGTTGTCAAATTGCCATCCAGAATTGCTGTCACAATTTACCCCCAAGAGTATTTGACAGTATGTCTTTCCCTACACCATCCACAACCCTGGATACTATCTCATCCCCACCCCACCCCCACTTGAGAGGCCAAAACCCCATTATTTTTTGTGTGGTATTTGCATTTCCCCATCACCAGTACCTGGGGACAATTGCCATTACTCAGTGAGATTGAGCACCTTTTTATATGCTAATTATCCATTTATAGTCCTTCTGTAAATTGCTTGTTCAAAGACTTTCATTCATTTAGCTATTGGTTTATCTTTTCCTTATTGGCTTATATGAGTTTTTTGTACATTGTGGATGTTAGCCCTTTGTCATGTATGGTATAGGTATTTTCTTCCATAGTGTCCCTTGTCTTTTCTCTTTTGTAGCATCTTAAAACTAACTTTATATACATTTTTTTCTGAAGAAAACCAATAAGGTTTTGAATTATATCATTAAATTAAGTTTTATGTTTTAATTCAATAAAAGTTTCCCCATTTTAAACTCTTTGTTATATACATGTAGTTAATCTTTCTGGCCAGTGTATAAATTAAAGCCAAGTCAGGCTTTACCTGTTGAGTTGTGCATTCTTTTGTAAGGCACTTAAAGATAGTTTACACTCACTTTGCTATCTTATCTTTTATGAAATTTTAGCCAGGCCCTGCAGGTCATATGCCTACTCTTAGGAATCAAGCTGCTAATGGTACTATGAATGCACCTACCTTCCGTTAAGCCCCAAACAGATGAGACAGCAACACCTACTTGAATTGAGACTCACGCCAACTCAGACTGCTGTTATTTCACTGCCTTGTACACGACTTACGTGGCATACACTAAATGAAACTCATAATTCAAGCCTCAAGAGAAAAGTACATGGTTAAAGGGATAAAACCTCTATGTCCCATTTTACTCCACAGACCATCGAGCATGTCCAATGACAACAGAAGCTGTTCTATAAAGAGTGCCAATTTGTGCCACAGTTTATTAGCTTGTTGTGTAACTGACAAAGCAAAGAACTCATAAGTAACTGACAGATTTACAGATCACATACCCGGGGCCCATAACTGGGATTTCAAGGTGGAGTCTGGCTGTAAATAGGATTTCTTCGTTCTCGAACACTGTGGATATTTGGGAAAACATTCAAAGTCCTTGGCTCCCTTCCACATTTGCTATCTTCCCAATGCTTAGGCCCCATGTGAAAGAATAAGGAGCTGAATATCTGTAGGGCCTCCATTCTGTCCTCCCTGTCCCCCCTCCCCCGCCCCCCAGTGTACACCATGTGCACAGTCACTGCACCATCTTGTGGCCATGCCTGAAAATTGCACACTCCCTGCCAGTAGGCAGCTTGCCAAGATCCTCTCTGCTGAAACCTTGCAAAAGGTCCATCACCATCCTGCCCTATCTTTTTCTTCTTTCCAGCCACCAGACTGGAAAGGAAAGGCCATGCAAGCGAGCCTTACCCTCTGTATTTCCGTGTGTGTGTGTGTGTGTGCCCGTGCCCACACACGTCCTACAAGGAGTGCCTCAATGCCTCAACTACCTGTAATGAATCAATCAGAAATCCTGAGGGCAACTGGGTGGCGTCTGGCTCTTGGTTTCAGTTCAGGTCATAATCTCATGCTTTCATGGAGCCTGCTTGGGATTCTCTGTCTGTCTCTCTCTGCGCCTTCCTTGTGCACATTATCTGTATATGGTATAGCTATTTTCTTCCAGAGTATCCCTTGTCTTTTCTGTTTTGTAGCAAATAAATGGATAAACTTAAAAAAATTCCTTGAAAGTCACATGAAGGGACTTCCAGAAGAAATTCTTCACAAAAGTACTGTTTCCTTCAATCACCGATATCACCTACTCTGAATAGCAAGTCTGTGTTTGATTTTCAAACAATTCCCCTGTAATACTGTATAAGCCCCTAAAGAACTATTAAAAGATACAGATAGCCAGATATATTTTGCTTCATTGGTAAAACGACCCAATGAAGGGCCTCATTAAAAACAACAGCAAGAAATAAGTTAAAACCAGGTTAGACCCTGAAAGGAAATCACCTTATCAGATTAGTAAAATGACATCTCTCTGAGGAAAGTGACAATGTGATATATTTAAAGGAGTGCCAGTGGTTGGATCAAAGTACATGGGGGCTGAGTTAGTCAAACAAGCAACTCAGACACACTCCAATGGGGGTGGTGGAGACAGACTATTGTTTACTGCTGTAATGGAGTAAGGGGTATTTGATAGTGTTTAGGTTCCAAAGACTGAAGGCTAAGTCAGGGCTGTGGAGTCGGCTTTCTAATGAGTCCACTCATTATATCCATCTTCCCTTCCCAGCTGTGTGCTCCGTGCCTTCAGCATCAGGCACAAAGGCAACTACCTTCCAGAGACAGCTTAACTACATCTCACAATTGTGTAATGCCAGGTCCCTCAAAGAAATCTCTCTATGGATAGATATACATCCTTATGTATATGCTTCTCTGGTTGAACCAATGACTGATATAGGCCCGTATAGATGGGCCACACACAAAGAAAACCTCTGACACTACAAACTGCTCTTGAACTTAGTGAAGTTTTTCTAAGAATATAATTCAATGGAGAAAACCCCAATAAATTTCCTCATTGGAAAAAATTTAATCTAAACATGCAGTGTCCATTATAGGCAAGTCAATGATGGAAGATAGAAACTGTCTAAAAAGCATGCATTCTCTTAAAGAATATATTTACTGTTTGGTAAGGGAGATATGGCAGGCATGCAAAAAATAAAATTCAAGGCAATATATGATAAACCTTGCAAGTGAGGTTCAAAGTGTTATCAGATTATTTTCCTCACCAAGGATCCAATATCTTAACTGTGGATAGAAATTACCACAAACATCTTAGTTGATCACCTCCAAGGATATGTCTACTGCTTTTAATTTTTCCAAAGTGTAAACCAGATAAAACAACATTCTAAGTAGTCACATAAAGGGCTATTTAATGCTGGAATAGCGCTCCTGTTGGGAGTCTCCCCAAGGCCACGGGTCAGGGGCTGGCAGCCAAGGTGTTGTGTCATGCGCATTGGGGCCTGGTAAGTGGGTTGAGCGGATGGCCAAGTCAGGGCACCCCCTGCTGTAAGCCTGTGCTCTAATTCCGAGGACTACCAGCGAAGAACTGATGTTAGACCCCCGGTAGTCAAAGACTGCCATAGAGGAAAATCCAAGACAGAGAACATGGGGATCGGGGTGATTCTTTCCATGACAAGTGAACCTTTGTGACAAAAGCCTTGGCAGCAGAATTCATTTTAAATATTCATCGGTCATTAGTTCATTCATTCAACAAACACTTATTGAGTAACTAACATGTGCTTCCTCTCTCTCGACACTCTGTCACTTCTCATCCTTCATGTTGTATTTGAAATATCACCTCCCAGAATAGCCTTTGTTGTTCCCCCTTCAATAGTTCCTTTTTATCATTTTGCTCTATATGTTTCCTTTATGGCACTCAGCATGGTTTGGTGTTCTAATTGACTGGTAAAATATTTGGATTAATGTCAGGCTCCAATAGTAGATCATAAGCTCCACAAAAGCAACTAACATATCTATCTCTTTTATTCATATGTAAACATCCAGTATGCGCACGGACCCGGGCATGTAGTTGGCTAGCTACTCAGTAAATTTTTGTTAAATGAGTGACTCCCATGACTCTGGAACTAGGAAGATGATGGGGACAGTCTACATCCTTGCTGTCCTGGGGGTCACAGTAAATTAAGGGGGGTAATTAGGCAACTAAAAGAATAAGTGATAGCAATGACCTCAGACAGCCTAACTCATTACTGGCCAAAGACATACCTACCCTGTATCAGGTTTTGGAAAGTGTGTATAAATCAAAGAGGACAGGATCTTAAGCAGTCAGGTAAAGTGCTATTTACTGTTCCTGACTGAGCTCTGGGATGGGAGTTGATACAGAGGCCGAGGTGAGCACAGGAGAGAGGTAACTAAATAGTTCGGGGAAGTTCTGGAAAGACTCACTGGAAGTGGTCACATTGAGGCAGAGTCTGAAAGAACAGGGCTTAACTCTGCTAAGAGGGTGCATTTATGTGCATGCGTTACTGGGGGGGGAAGCATGCAGTGCTAACAGAGGCGGTATGAGTGAGGGGGGTAAGCAATAGCATTTAAGGCAAAGGGAATGGCATATGCAAATGCCCAGAGGTGAAAGGATTGATGAAAATGCAAACAACTCCTCTTGGGTGGTGCAGGGAGTGTGCAGGGCAAGTGTTGAGAGATGATACAGGCAGGTCAGCAGGGGCTAGGTCATGAAAGGTCGTGAATGCCAGACTAAAGAATTTGGAATGACACTCAAGGACATTTACTGAGTATGCTTTATGAAATAATACTAAAACCCAGTACGAGTAGTGAAGATACCATAGTTTTCAGATACAGAACTGGAACATATGGACTGACAATGGAATAGTATAAAAGAAATCATGATCATCATGGAAAATGCAGAGCATTTGGCTGATGTGTGGTTTTCCTGTACTATATTCAACAGACAAGGGATTCTGAGTATAAAGCTGGGCACATCATGTGCATCTGCTGAATAGTAATTCCTAGTATTGTTGAGGATAAATAGACATTATTCTCATCTAATAAAAAAATCTATCTGCCAACTTTAGACAGGTATTACTATATCCAGTGAAGTATCCACTATGTATAAAATACAACACTGGATCTCATGAGCAGAGAGTGGAAGAAAAATATAAGCAAAAAAAAAAAAAATAGAAATCTTGTTTTTCCAGGGATGGAAATATTTCCTTTTAGGATAGTGAATCCAATTACTGGGTAACTTATGAGAATACAATGATTGGGGGAGGGAAGAATGTAAAACATTACCAAGAAAAATGGTGCAGGTGTTTCATAAAAATGTGTCTAATGAATAAAACATATTAGTTAAGAATAAGAATCAATTGCTTCAGTTTTAGGAATGTTTACCTGTATTCATCCAATCATAATTGCAAAGCACCGGAACTCTGTTCTAAAATGCTTTTCTGTGTTTTAATTCATTTAATCATTACCGCAAATCTATGGAGTAAATACTATTATAATTTCAATTTTTTAGAAATAACGGAAGCTAGGCTTGGAAAGATGAAGTCATTTACCCTGGGTCACATGTCTAACAAGGGGTTGAGCCAGGATAATGAACCCAGGGAGTATGATTATTATAGTAGGAATCTCAGAAAAGATTCTGCTTTAGGTTGAATGTCAACAGGCAATATACAGAGCATAATAAAAAAAAACATGGAAGTTCATAAACTTTTTTTTTATTAAAACATTAGGGTATTGCTGGACATGCCAGACCCAGACAGACCTGAGATGGAATCTCATCTGTCAGGAATTACCTATGTGAGCCTAGGGAAGTCACATGCCCTCTCTGGGCCTCAAAGTAAACCTGTAAAATGGGGGAAGGAGGAGTGTAAATATGGGTTTTCCTGGTGGTGGTAGATCTGAAACAAGGTTTTAAAAATGCTTTCAGATATTTCAAAAGAAATTTTGCTATTCTAGGTGCATCTTACCCACTAAGTATGGAAAACACATGTTCTCTTCAATTTATACTAGTACAGTGTATGTATAGATTGTGTATAGTGATGATCTTTAATAGGAAATGCAATCTATGAAGTATAGAGGGCCCAACTCAGATGCGAGACCAAAACCATTTTGTTGGACATTAAAAATATTTTCTAATGCCCATAGTTGAATGGGGTATTATGCCTATGAAAATCAAAGCAGAGAACTCTTGGTCAAAAGACCTTAGACCAAGGGCCAGGTTGGGCTGCTTCCATTTGCGAGACCTAGAAGAATATTTATGGGTCTAGTAATACTGGGTTCAAGGGTGAGGGGATCTCAGGCAGCATCTCCAAAGGCAAAGGGGCTAGACCATGTGGGCTGGGTATCCGTCGGTCCAGAGCAATCCAAAGAACCAGAAGGAACCTAGTTGCTTTGTGACTATTCCTAACCGGAAAACAAACCATTGTTAATTAAATTTCAGAGAAGCCAGGGTCACCTGGGTGGCTCAGTCCATAGAGCACTTGACTCTTGATCTCAGGGTCATGGGTTCAAGCCCCATATTGGGGATGGAGCTTACTTAAATTTTAGAGAAGCCAGAAATGGCTTCCTAGCTTGTCGACATCAAGAGCTCAAGGCCCTCTATCCCCAGGTGCTGTTTTGGAGGAAGCTCCTGCTATAGAAGAGAACTCCATTTGGCATAGGGCAAAGGGTTTGGAGACAGACCTGGATGTGAAACCAAAACATGCCATTCAGTAGTTGTGTGCCTGGGGACACATCTCTCTAAACCTCGATTTACTCCTCTAACAGGGAACTACTAAAACGTACTGGTCTGTGTTTTTGGAAAAATAAGATGAAGCTTCTTCTCCAGATGACGTCTGGGAATGGCTTTTACAGAAACATTTACAGATGATGTTGGGGAATTGCTTCAATATATTAGTTTGTAGGGAAAATAAGTTAGGACATAGATTAAACAAGATTGGTCAGGGGCTGATAATTACTGAAGCTGAGGGATAGGGAAGTGGGGGGTTCATTATGCTGTTCTCTCCATTTTTGTAGAGGTTTGAACCTTCCCATAATGAAATGTTTTAAATAATGAATAAAGCCAAGAGATCGAGCTCCAGAGCTCCAGCTAGGTTTGATTTGGGCTCCTGCCTCTAAGTACTGGGCACGTTAATTAAGCTCTCCTGAGCCTCAGCCTACTCCTCTGTAAACTGTGGGAAGTAATTATTCCTGCCTCACAGGATAGCTGTGGAGATAAAATGAGGTTATGCATATAAAGGATTTAGTAGAGCATCTGACATAGAATACCTTTCCAAAGATATTAGCTACTGGTTTGCCATTGTTATGGTTATTTTTGGTGTTACTGTTATTAATATACGGAGGGTCAAGAAGAGCTGTTGGCATGCAGTAGGTGTTTAATAAACGGTATAGATCATGGTAATTATTCTCAACATCGTCAAGAGTTGAACTCTTCACACCAAATTGAAATGCCCCGTAAATCGGAGCTCCTAATCTGGCCAGAGGCGTTGAAGTCTCCCACCTGAATAAGAACTTGTTTTCCCTTGTGGAGCGGTTATAAAAGCTCAGAAATTTCCATCCAAGAGCAGGACCAGCTAAGTAGCCTCTAGTTGAGCTGTGAGAGCTTTCCTCTGTGGAGCTTCTGCGGGTAGGAGGTGGTTGGAGACTAAAGTCAGTTGGACACAGGCAGCTCCACCAGTGGTTTCACTCAGGGGTCTGGAGCGGATTCTTGGGCCTGAGAAATGGACTCAGCTGGGAATCATTTTTTTTTTAATTTTAAAGTAATCTCTGTGTCCAGCCTGGGGCTCGAACTCATGACCCTGAGATCAAGAGTCACCTGCTCCATTGATCGAAGGGGCCAGGTGCCCCCGGAAATAATTTTCTTGATAACAGTCTTCTCTAACCTCCCCTCCCTGCTTCCTACTACACGGAGCCTAATTCACAGTAAAGTGCTCAATGCAGGTTAGTCAAATGAATGGGCTAGAGGAAAGAAATCAAGCTGCCAGAAACTGGAAGTCAGCAAGCTGAAGCTGGTTAAACAAATGCCTCCAGACGGAGGGTGGGCTTGCTTGCAGAGCCTGGGGCTGGCCTAGCCAGGACGTGGGGCACAGTCCTTGAGGGCAGGGAAATCTAGGGAGCGAGAGAGCAGAGCGTCCAGCATGACCTGAATGACCTAATTGTCTCCATGCCTTACAGAGGTTCCACCGTGGCTTCCTCTGGTCGGTCCAGACACGTTCAGGGTGGAAACTCCCACCTGCTCAACTTGCTTGCTCTAATTGGTTGCTACTTGCTTCTGACCCCAGGCTTATTAGAGTTCATTAAAACTCTATTAAGATGGCAATCAGCTTCTGTAAGATTTTGCATTATACCCTTTTAGAGTCAATGGTACTTCAAAAACTCCTATTTGAATTCATTTTGGAAGACTCCTGCCTGGAAGGAGAGCTTTAGCATGGAGCAAAGGTTCAAATTCAAGCGTGGTGGGATTCTACGGTGAGTGTAGGAAGAGTTGAGGTCGGATTATGAAGAGTCTTGTACCTTTAGCCGAGTGTGGACTTCACCCGCAGATAGTGGAGATCCCCCAGTACTTTCTGAGGAGGGCAGTGCAGTGATCAGACCTATGATTTTAAAACAGTGGTGCTGCCATTTACCTAACCATATTCGATTCACCTTCAGATCATCTGAGAGTCTCACCAGAAGGCAGAATTCCCTTGCTTTGCACCCGAGATTCTGATTCAGAAACTTGGCAGTGGGGCCAGGGAATCTGCACCTTTAAACAAACACATCATAAACACTTTCTGAGACCACAAGTCCATGGATAAGTTTTGAGACACAGTTTTAGGAAGATGAGTGTGGCGGTCAAGAAAGAAACTGAGGACAGGAGAACAGTCAGGAAGACGCCATTCAGGTGTACAGTATGGAATACCTTGATACATCTATTTACCTCAATTAGTCAGTGCTGAGGATCTTAAACTCCCTTTCTATCTGTTCAGGGTTGCAAAGCCTAAATCTAGCGCTTTGATTAAATTCATGACGTCTTTACCATGTAACCCCAAGGACCTTGATGGCACATGATCCTGGTCTAGCTAGTTTCAGGGATACAGTACCTCTCTAGGGGCTGAGAAAAAAACCACCTTTGCATTTGCATTACCCCATGAAAAGGCTGGTTAGAGTTGGCTCCAGCCGGCTGGTTAGGCCCCATTAAGTTATGGTAGAGCCCTCTCTTTTATGACTTGACCTTTCCCCTCAGGGCCTCTTAAGCATTTTCAAGTCACAATAACTGTTAAACTTTTCTTAGGTCCAGTTAGGCATCACTGAATCCTACCCAAATTAGTGAAGTCACAAGATT
The DNA here is from genome assembly GCF_006229205.1 of Suricata suricatta. Classification (NCBI taxonomy): domain Eukaryota; kingdom Metazoa; phylum Chordata; class Mammalia; order Carnivora; family Herpestidae; genus Suricata; species Suricata suricatta. The sequence goes on from NC_043717.1 coordinate 93,964,267, forward strand.
TAAGCAAGCATAATGAGAATAACATCTATGCAACTTATTAATGAGACTTGATGAGGATTATTGAACCCTGTCCTTCCCTTAAGGCAACAAGATCAAAATTTAGCAATTCAAATGGGAATAGAAGCTACGGATTCTTTTTCCTCTTATTTATTTATTTTTTTTAGAGATGCCAGCTACCTTAATTTACAAGACTTGCACAGGCCCTGCTAAGCTTATAAACTAGTATGTGCTCACTTTTAATGGGTTTCCTTTCTGTCCCCCCTCCCAGGTGGCATATATGCATTTTAACCAGGTCTTCCGGACAGGCTGCTGTCCCTCAGAGTAGAGACGTGGAGTGTGGAAATTCCAGGAGCCCACCTAGACCTGTGAGAGAGGCAACTAGACTTTGGAGGGGGGGGCTCTCATAGCTCATGCAAACAGACCCATGCTGTGGCAGTGTTGGGTGGAGAGGTGGGTGGGAAAAGGGGGCTGGTAGTGAGTCATCCTTGCCTAAGTGCAATAAAGTAGGTCCCAAATGAGCCAGGGACATCAGATAATGCTTTTGCGTTGCTGGAGAAAGCATCAGTGACTCATCTGGCATTTTGTGGATTAGATCTTTCAGAATGCTCCCGTCAGTTGCTCTATTCAAAACTCAAAAGTAAATGTTAGGATAGGTCTTTATATATTTAATTATGTGACATCTGTGGCATATATATTTTATCTTTTTAGAAAAGTTTTAAAAATGAGTCACAATGGGACATACACTACTTTTTGCTTGTTTTCTTGCCAGTATTTTCAATTCTTGATCTCAGTCAGTGTTCAGCTATTAAAGACAGCTAGCCTTCATACTAATAGCAATAATCATGATAATGATAAGGCTATCCAACACATTAAAGGGTTATTCTGTGTCAGGTCCCGTCCTAATTGCTTTACAAATATCACCTTGTTTGAGGCCCACAACAATCCTCTGAAGGGGGAGCTATTATTTTATCCGCTTACAGGGGAGGAAACTGAGGCATACAGAAGTTAGTGACTTCCCTAAGGTCACAAAGCTGGTTAAGTGGTGGGGCTGGGGTTCAAACCCAGGCAGCACGGATCCAGAACTTCTGCTGTCAACCTCCAACACCAGCAGCGATCGGTTTCGGTGCTTAGGGGGAACCATCCACCGTTTTCTAAGTTTGGAGAAAAAACCATGATACACTGTTGAACTTAGAAAAAGAGTAATTGAGGGGCACCTGGGTGGCTCAGTTGGTTAAGTGTCCGGCTTTGGCTCAGGTCATGATCTTGTAGCTCGTGGGTTCGAGTGCCGCGTCAGGCTCTGTGCTGTTAGCTAAGAGCCTGGAGCCTGCTTTGGATTCTGTATCTCCCTCTCTCTTTGACCCTCCCCTGCTCACGCTGTCTCTTTCTGTCTCTCAAAAACAAATAAAAAACATTTAAAAAATAAAATAAAAAAGGGTAATTGAATAATGAGAATATTGTGGTTTCATTTTTGTTATTGATATTGTGTGTGCGTATGAGAGAGACAGAGACAGAGAGAGACACACATGTAGACAGACAGAGAGATGGGGAGAGAGAGACATTAGTTTTGAATGGTAGTAAGACAAGGAAGTCTGGAAGAAATCACATAATTGCACTAGTTATTGTGCGCGAGTGAGAGTTGTGTAAGTAATTTCACTTTTTACTTTATATACCTCTATTGTTTTAATTTGTTACAAGGATGTGCTTGAACACACACACTGAAGAACTAATTAAGCTTTTAACTATATTCTCTAACATAGTATTTGGTTTAGGTTCCCATAATTCTGAGTCAAAAGATCAGTATCTTCTCTGTTCTCAGGCTTAATGCAGTGACTTTCATGTAATAGGTATTCAATAAGTGTTGTTTGCCACGTTGTGTTACTTGTTGGTATCACACCTCTCGATTCTCTCAGACTCTGGCCTCATTATAAACTCTGTCAGGATTTCACTATTTAGGACATTTGATTATTCTTTAAAACAGGGGTTGCCCAATGTTTTTCTCTCAAGGGCCAGAAGAGAAGTATTTCAGGATTTTGGGGTCACATGATCTCTGCAACTTAGCATCTGTCATGTGAGTGGGGCCAGAGGAAACATGTAAAGAAATGGGCGTGGCTGAGCTCCAATCAAATGTTATATACAAAAGCAAGTGGCAGGTGGCATTTGGCCCCAGATTCACAGTTCTGGGATGCCGGCTCTAGCAGGTCACAATAGTGTCACTGGCCCTGGCAAACAGTTGATTTACTTTGTTCTGCGGAGAGTTTTCTCCTGCAGTTCTGAGGCCTTTGCACATTTGTGAAGGTGCGATTGATGTATTATAAATTTACTTTAGAATTTTTCGGGTGTTGATGTGATTTCTTTGATGCTGAAACCTGTCAGGTCGCCTCATTTGAGCCGTCTGACAGATTAGGATTACCTTATTCCACTGTCCCATGGGATGCCACTTGGGGTCCCCATACACGGTCTTGTAATGCTTTTTACAGAACACCCAGGTTTTGTTTGTTTACTTAGTGGAATCCCTAGTGAAGAGGACAGAGAGGGGCCTCTTCTTTATGACAGGGCAGGAGAGCTGCGGGGTGCACGCCAACCCCCTCCCCCTCCCCCCGCCCCGACCACTCTCTCACTCTTCCACATCTCAGACATCTCAGACGTGGGGAGACTGTGGAGATCTCAAGCCTGTCATGTGACCTTTTCATGCTTCTTTCCACTCCCCACAGAAGGAAATCATCCCCCTACGTATGAAGGCTCTTTCAGACCTTCCACTCACTGCCTCCCCCACCCCCACAGAGAGAACTCCATTTGGACTTGGTTATAACTTCTACTGAGAATCCCAATCCTTAGGAACTGGGCTAACTAGTTTTTTCTTCATTATGGTTCCTCTCTGGGCAAACTCAACATCCATTTCCGTCAAAGCCAGCCCTGATCTTGTGCCCCGAAGCATACATAGTGCAAGGCGTCTCCTTTTCCGCCACTGCAGTAAGAGTGCCCTGCTCTCCAGAGTACCCTCCTCAAGGGAAAAGGGAAGGAACTTTTGTTTTCTATTTCAAATTCTTGGCCTCTTTGTTCCTGTTCATAGTTCCTCCCAAGGAACTTATACAGTCAGGATGATTGGCCACCCAGTTCTTACTCAACGGATAGTTGACGGGCAAAATTTTCTACATATGAATAGTTTTCAAATTAAATAGTTAAAGCCGTCAGATTTGTAGCTTCCTTCCACTCTAATCCATGTAACTGATACCTAAATTCTCTTTGGAGAAGGGAAAGGGCAAACCATCCCTATCTGCAATCCAATCCATAAGTTTGTTCTGAAAAATATGTACCTTGCACGTAATTAGATCATATTATGTTCATAACTTTAAAAGCCAATACTTAAAAACTTACCTTTAACCTCTATCCTATAGACATGCAAGTATCCACTTTAATAACATTTATATGAAAACTCATACATGTTTAACTTGCATAAAGGACTGAATATGTGGGTCTCCCCAAATTCATGTTAAACCTTAATCCCACTGTGATGAGGCGGGGCCTTTGGGCGGTGATTGGGTCAGGAGAGTGGAGCCATCATGAATGGAATTAGTGCCCTTTTAAGAGGCCAGAAGACTAGCTAGCTACTTTTTGCCGTGTGACCATAGAGCAAGAAGTCAGCCATCAACTGGAAAGACAGCCCTCCCCGGAACCTGACGATGCTGGCATCCTGGTCTCAGACCATCAGACTCCAGCGCTGTGGGGAAATAAGATTTTGTTGTTGATGAGCCACCCAGTTTATTGTATTTTGCTATTGTGGTCCACACTGACTAAAAGACATAGCAACTTTTGTCTCTCCTTGACAACTTTGTCTTACTGAGAAGAAGAAATGGGGTGGACTCCCAGAAGGAAGCCCCCAAAGCTAACGCCATTATTAGTATGGTAGATTAGAATGGGCCACATCATGTCCACACCTGGTGGCCGACGGTGAAAAAGGAAACTCCTTGAGAAAAGAAAATCCTGTCCATGGTGCGTAAACCTGAAATCATGAAATTACTCAGAGTCTGTAATTTAAACTTTATTTCATATCTATTGTTAAATTACACAAAATCAGCAAATAGTTTGTAAAGCTACATCATTGGACAGATGTTTACAGTTGAAATCATGGGATTTATATGATAATGACAAAAATGTGTATTTATCACATCCCTTATATATAATAATCAGTATAGACAGAGAAAATGCACTTAATCTCTGCAAGCCATGCACACCACAGCAATATAACACAGAATGTTTTTCTGTAACAAGCTTTTCCACTGGCTCCGGCTTCATCCTGCTTTCCAGCAGTACCTCTCAGTTTTAAGAGCAAAAATTGTCAATTGAAACTAAACAAAACTGAAATAACCACAGTGATCTACAGGATCTTTATATTAAAAATACAACGTACACAAAATAGTTTCACTTGAAAACCCATGGACTTCAAGGTGTGTTTGGGTTTTAAGCAAATTCCTTTCAGTTTTTCAGTTCTCCAAATTCCCAGGACTGCAACACTGTCAGACAAAAGAAACTTTAGATACAGCTCAGAGTCAAGAACATTTATTTTTAAACCCAAATACTCAGCTCCTTGTCCGGCTCGTGGCCACAGTATTACAGATGAAACCAGATCATGCAAATAAGCAGCAGACTGTATGAGATGTGACTTTATCCTCACACTTCTAAGCAGCACGTCAGTCCTGAAAACATAAATGCCACTTCCAAGTGTCTTGTTGGGTTGGCAGCAGGGGGTTAGTGTAAGTCCTTACAAAAGTATAGCAAAACCCATAAAATGGAAACTTCCCAGAATCCTGATGCTTGCCAGCACAGTGGGGGACATGCTCCTTCTTGTCCTGCTCTATTCATAACCGATACCTTAAAAGTATTTGTGCAGAGACTTAACAATATGAAATCAGTCTCCTCAATGCATATGCACCTGCTATGTGCCCTCACCACAGAGCACTCTTTCTCTTTGTTCCTTCTGAAAACAGAGCCTGGTAGGGGGTTACCCAAATTATCCAGGGACAGCTTTTGGTGTTACTGAGTAACTGGCTATCCTGATGCTTATTCTATCGTTTTCCCCCTTTTGTAATTGTCTACAATCTGTCAACACACAAAAAAAAGAACAAATGAGCTAGAAATAGCCAGCCCAACTGGAAACGGTACAATAAAAATGTACAAAAAGTCAATAACAATTCACTCATATTCAGGTTCAATTATATCTGATCAAGAATAACTTCAGCAATATTTTTAGACACGTTATCCTGTTCAAGAGTTTCTTGATAAGGACCTCACTACACAAACATTGATAAGACAATTCCATAGAAAGGAAGTCCTGACTTTAATCCAGGATTATGTATCACAAGAAACTCAGCAACACACCATTTAGATTATGAAGAAAGATTCTATAAATGGGTCATTTTGGAATGAGCACAACTCAGAGAAGCCTTAAAATGAATGAGAAGCAGCGCCAAAAAATTCCAGAATTGTTGAAATTACAGTGCCCAGAAAGTGTCTGAAAATTCGATCCTTACGCTGGTATTCCATTTGGGAGAAAAGTGTTTTTGTTGACTATGAGATACACCCTGTTGAAAACCTTTAGATAGTAGAAGGTAGAAAAAGTTGAAAATTCTAAGCATATCTTAAATAACAAGATACGAATCCCGTTCTACTTGAAAAGCCAATGTTTTTACATAAAACTACCCGCGTTTGGGACAGAAAAATCTTCATTTCTTATGGTATGGTAAGATTTACGATCAGTTCTTATGCCATTTAAATAGATTCCTTGGCAAAATCAGAAGAAACTAAAAGGTTTCATGGTCAATTTTAGGGTTTTTTTAATGTTTATATTCATGCTTACCCCTTGAAATAAATGTTTGCCTTCAAGATTGAGCTTTAACAGTGTATCATGAATAATTTGGAGTCCGTTTCTTAGCCATAAGTTGAATGGCCACATTTTATGTTTTCATTTTGTCTCTGTGACTAATTTAAGCACTTCTTAAAATATCGAAATAGCCATTTCTGGCAAGTCTGGTTTGGTTTTTGGATTTTATAAATACTCCAACAAACCAAAAGGAGACAATTTAATTACATACTGAGAGTTGTTTTGCCCACGCACAGTATAACATTTAATTGAAAGGCAACTGTAAAGGCAACATCTTTACTTTTTTCTTTAACTTCCAAACTTAAGGAAGCAGTATTTGTTTGGAAACTCTCATGTTTTAAGATCTGCCATATTTCTACTGGCGCTTTGGGACAAAGTGTGCAAAGGCCGTGGAGAGCCACTTAACGCCATTTCTCTACACTGCCTATGTAGTCATTGGTGCCATTGCTGGTGCTGCCATCACTCTTCCCTTGGCCTGGGTTCTGCTTCTGGTTTTCACGGTTCTTCTTCTTCTGGCTCGAATTGTGAATCAGGTTCTGAATCAGATTTTGAGTCACGTTCTGACTGGCATTCAGATTTCGGTTCTGACTCGGATTCTGACTCGAATTCTGACTCGGATTCTGACTCGAATTCTGACTCGAATTCTGACTCGGATTCTGGCTCTGACCCTGATTCTGGAAATGAGTCTTAAGGAACCTCCCCTTCAGAAATCTGCGTTGTTCCTGACGCTTCTGCCTAGCTTCCTGATGCTCCTTCTGCCTCATAAACTGATACCTTTGCAAAAAGAGGTCTTTTGCAAAGCTGTACAATTCCATATCCAGAAAATTTAGTCCCTCAATCCGCTTTTGGATTTCCTCATTGATCTCTACACTAGAGGCCCTAGTGGTATTGTATTGGGTAAACGGCGAAATAAAGTTCATGTTGAAGGTTTTCTCAAAGAGATACTGGGTCTTTCGCTGAAACTCAGTGAGGCCGAAGAACGCCATCTGCTTCAGATTCGTTTTGGCACTTTCCAGGAGGACCTTGTTTCTCTGCTTCTCAGGCATGACAGAGAGGTTGTAGCAGCCTACTAGGGTCAGGTCAGAGAGCATGCGCACTTGGCGGTTGTTGGCTAGATTATAGGGACAGTCCATGAAATCTTTTAGGGGGCAGCCAGACCAGTCATCGCCAGTGTAGCAGCTGGGTAACTCTTCCGAGGTGGGGGGTCTTCCATCACAGACATGCAGGGATGCTTTCCACGTTGCGCCTCTCTGGACATGCCTCCATTCGCTCAAGTACCGGGACACTGGGTCTCGGAGGATGGTGATGTAGTGGAAGTTCCTACCGACAAAGCGCAAAGACCAATAATCAGAGATGAGGGCAACATAAGTGGCGTCAGGGAGGTGCATGGCTTATGTGATGTTCACTGGTCAGTAAGAAAGGCAAAAGCGGAATGATGGTGATCTGGTGGCCTTTGTCCCGTGAACTGTGTTACAGATCCTTGTCTGAATCCCACTAGCCTGGCCAGGAAGCTAATTCTTTCACCCAATTTGCTAGTATTGCAGCTAAAACAAATAGGAAAAGTTTAGGCCTAGGACATGATCCTTGTCACTCTTCACTCCCTCTCCCTGCCCCCCGCCCCCGTTTCTCTTTCTCCAACCAATGACAGAATCCTCATTTGCTAAGAGTGAAACCATTTTATTTCATACCCTCAACCCTTAAACTTGCATCAACTAAGCATCAAATGGACACCAGTGGAAGTGCCTTTTTTAAATGTTTTATTTAGTTTTGAGAGACAGAGAGCATGAGCAGGGGAGGGGCAAAGAGAGAGGGAGACACAGAATCCTAAGCAGGCTTCAGGCTCCGAGATGTTAGCACAGAGCCTGATGCGGGACTCAAACTCAAGAACCGTGAGATCATGACCTGAGCCAAAGTTGGATTCTTACCTGACTGAGCCACTCAGGTGCCCCGCAAGTGATTTTATTGAAGTGATAATGGAGCTGATAAGTGAACTCAAATTATAATCTTTCTTACTAAATATACGAAAACATTTCTCCAAATATCCAGTCTAAACAGGATATCTTATTAAAAAATAAAATGTCATTGAAAGAGTGTCCAGATGATGTTTTGATTTTGGCTGTTGTTTTAACATCATGGCTCATCCATTACGGAAGTGGAATGTACAGATCGGCAGAGCAGCCCAGGGCCTCCAGAAATAAACATTGCAGTTTGTCACTGACTGAAATAGACATGGTAGCTGCCAATGGCATATATGCAAGCTACTACCCCAGTTTCAGCTATTGCTCACATGATAATATTCCCAGCCTAGCAAAGTTAACTCTGTCAGCTCCAAAATGCCCCCTTTCTTTACCTACTGAAAGGACACCTGGGTGTCAGCAAGAGTGGAAGCTTTGTTGTATGGCTATCTTCACTTTAAAGTTGCAAACTGATAAAGTTCTTCATTCAAAGAGCATATTAGCAAACAAGCATACATGCACACGCACACAGTGGGTACACACACACGCACCACACACCAGAAATGTCAAAGCGTAAGATGTGATTAGGCATACTTGAGAGGAGAAATGACCCACGGGTGGTGCTTTTAATGAACAAAAACAATTTTCCCCCACTCAGATTCAGTGGAAGAAGGATGAGGTCATGGAAGGGCACATAGTAGAAGGAAAACAACAAAACACAATGAATATTAGCATTTAGTTTCTTATAGGGAACCTGGATCATGGCTGGCGGCTTTCATGGAATCTATTGTGAAATCTATTCCTTCCCATCCGAGAGAGTGTTGCTACTGTGGGCTTGCCGAAGCGAACCAACTCAACCGCTGGCTGTCTGAGTCTGTTGGCCGATGTCCTCTGAGGAAAGGTTTCTCTAGAGTCTTGGGCTCTGAGCAACTCAGGCAACTGGGGGTCTATCCCATATGCCTCTATTCTGTGCCTGGTGTTTCTTTTCCTTGGCGTGACCTTCCTTCTTTGACTGGAAAATTCTACTCATCCTTCAAGGTGTAGTCCAAGTATTATCTCCTCTCTGAGGAAACTTACCGCACCCCTTGCTGCCAGCCCTTGCCTCTTCCTCTGTGACACTGTAGGACACCCACACTTAGCTAGCACGTCCACACTTAACCTTTGTTAAAACACTTTTGATATGGAATTTTGATTACTTGTTTGTATATCTGCTTAAACTATGTTTTCCAGAACAGGGGCGCTCTGTGCTGCTCTTCTAGAACCTCCAGGGAATTGGGGGGAGAAAGCTGGGGACAAAATGTCTGGATAATCTTCTAAGCGCCTCGCAAATATCACAGAAAGTTTCTTTTTAAATTATGTTATATATTTTTCTGGAATAAATAAGCATGGGGCACAGGAGAAGCGTCTGGGAGTGAAAATGGAAAGGGGCCTAGATGTCCTTCATGTACCTCACTGCTTGCCTAGGACCTGACTGCTAGCGCCGCTAAAATTCACGTCTGTGAAGACCTACTGCTTAATGGCCGGCAGCTTTTGTTGCCCTGCAGCCTTTACTAAGAAAGGTAATTGTTCCTCTGTGCTTCCTTCTCCCACCTCTCCTTCTGGCATTCATTCACTCCATCCAATACATATTTATTGAGCCTTTATGCTATGCTGGAGGCAATAGCTTAGTGGCAATTAGTCTACTTATTTGGAAAAAAAAGAAATTTATGAAGTCCAGTGACACATTTGGATTAATTTTTGAACCAGCTTTACCAGGCATGCATTATAATGGGGGCTGCTGGGTATTTTAGACCCCCATAACAGAGTCACCTTCATGCTTAGCTGACAGTCCTCCTGCCCTGACTCTCTGTACTGGTTTAAGCCTACAGTGACATCTTCTGGTAAATCCGGGAGTGAACCCCTGTGCAAGTCGGAGGCTCTTCTTCCTGAAACACTTCCCTGTCTTTCAGAACAGATAGATCCCAACCATCGGGGTTAATGTCACAACCAATGTTTTGTAAGCAGCATCCTCAGAGGAAGAGAGAGGAGGCACCACAGAAAGGCAGACACAGACATCCAGGGTCTCTCCTTTTACCGATGTGTGTCTCCTTCCACCTAAAGGTCTCCATGTGCCCACAGGAGATGAGTGCCGTCCAATGTGGGAGGCCTCGGTCTCTACACTGCAGAGATTGTCATGGACACAGAGAAATCACACCAGTGCATATGCACGCACGCACGCACATGTGAGCGCGCGCGCGCACACGTGCGCACCCTGCCCTGGTGAGAACGGCTGTCTATGCTTAGATGACAATAGCTCTGGAGATTCAGTGGTTTCCCACAGCTGGCTTCTTAGAGAAAAAACAGGCCTGGGTTCCCAGACCGCGTCCCCTGGAAACACTTGGGGCTCCTTGAGGGAATGATCCCAGGGCTGAAAGGGCAGATCTGCTGAAGGGCTGGTCTCCAGGAATGGTCAGCGGCCTCCCAAGTGTGTTGGAGGTGGGAAGGCAGGTGAGATGACACCTGGCAGTTCTGTTGGGCAAAGGGTCCAGGAGGCTCATTATTCTGAGTAGAGAGTTGCCAGGGAAATAGAGAAGCAGTCCTTCCCTCCAGGGCAGCTGTCGATGGGACAGCCCCACCCAAGGGGAACATGACTGGGGAGGCGAAGACGCACAGAAACACAGGTGGGGGTCTTCCGGCGGCCACTTCGGTTCCAGCACCTCACGTGTGTCTGGCGCTGAGGCACGCACCAGGGATGCCGACAGCGCCAAGACTTGGCATGTCAATATTTGTCGTTAATGGTTGGAGCGAGCACGGGGGCAATGAAAGCACCATGCCGCGACTCCTCGCCTAGCCTAACAATATAGGCCAGACCCTCTGCTGCTTCGTTTCGAAAAACGAGTAAGAATTAGATGAGGCAAGAAGAGAGGAATGGAGTGTGACGCACCAAGATGAACAGGAGCACTAACTAGCCGGTTGCCTGCGGAACAAGCGCCCTGAAATGCCCTTGCTGGGAAGGACAGAGGGAGTGGCAGGCCTTGGGGATGGACAGGTAGCCACAGACCTGACTGTGGAAGCCCTCAGATCCCCTAGGAAAGGATTTAGACTTTTGTAGATGACGGACAGGGCTCTGAGGGGGTGTAAGCAGGGGACCAACATGTCAAAATCTGTGTCTTAGGAAGCTCACCAGGCACGGTGTGTGGAGATGAAATTAGGGAAGCTAGTTGAGGTCACTGCACAAAACAAGATAAAAGAAGGAGGACAGACTAGGGACATTTTCAGGGGGTAGAGTTAAAAAAGGTGGTGTCAAAATGAATGCAAGGGAGAGAAAGGGGGAGGGTTAAGGATGCCCCTGGGTTTTTGGTGCCTCATGTGCCCTAGGGCATCCTAAAAGCACTCAGGGGGTGATGTGGCCTTAAGATAAAAGATGTGGCATTAGCAAAAAGTGGTAGTTTAAAACTGTGACAGCCTACTTAGGGATCGATTTTTAATTCCACACATGTGGCTTCAGCTCCTTGAAGACAGCATTTAAATACTCCGAGGTACCTCGAGGTTTCTCTGTTTTATGCTAAATATGGTTTTCAACTATTCTGGACACTGCTTCAAGTTGCCTCAGTGTCTTCTGGTTTCTTCCCAATATGTTCCACTTTATTGGAATGTGCCCTCCAGGCACAGTCTGACGAGTGACAAATAGGGACAGTCTATCACCTCCTTCATTCTCGACACCATGTCTTTTAATGTGGCCTCATATCACACCAGCCCCTTGGGCACACACGCCACATGCCCGCGCACAGTCAATGAAACACTTTCATTTTTTTTAATACATACACCATTTTGAAATCTAATCTACTTTGTTCCAGACCTGGATGTACTTTACTTGTGGCCCTGTTTAATTTCTTCTTGTTGGAGCAGGTCTAAGCCTGTCAGAACACATCTGGACTCTGATTACACCCCCCAGTATCTTGACCATATCTCCTTATTCCTTTTGGCAATGCCTAAATGCAGGCATTGATCAAGACAGGACAAGATGCCGGTGAGAGCGGATCTGTGGTAGCTGCTGGAAATCTCTCTTCATGATGACGTTAACCGGAAGGGTGCTGGTGAACAGACCAGTTTAATTTTAAATGAGTGAGCCCTTTAAAGTGGCTCAGCCCCACCCTCCTACACTGTTGGTGGGAATGTAAACTGGTGCAGCTGCCCTGGAAAACAGTGTGGAGGTTCCTCAAAAAACTATCAGTAGAACTCCTATATGACCCAGCGATAGCACTGCTAGGGATTTACCCAAGGGGTACAGAAGTGCTGATGCATAGGAGCACATGTACCCCAATGTC
>NC_043717.1:93976506-94136395 GCF_006229205.1 Suricata suricatta
TTGAGGGTGTCATGCTGAGTGAAGTAAGCCAGGCAGAGAAGGACAGAAACCATATGTTTGCACTCATAGGTCTAGCAGGAAAACAGGAGAGACCTAATGGAGAACCAGGGGGAGCGGAGGAGGGAGAGAGAGTTGTGGAGAGAGAGGGATGCAAAACTTGAGAGGCTATTGAATGCTGAGAATGAACTGAGGGTTGAAGGGGAAGGGGGAGGGGGGAAAAGAGGTGGTGGTGATGGTGGAGGGCACTTAAGGGGAAGAGCACTGGGTGTTGTATGGAAACCAATTTGACAATAAACTATTAAAAAAATAAAAATAAATAAAAAGTTCTATAATAAATAAATAAAAATAAAATGGCGCAGCCCCAGAAAAATCACACTCAGACTGTTTCAGTTAGTGGTAATGGGAAAGAAATATCTTATGGCAAAATGTGTCACTTAATTAAGAAGAACAGGTATCACGCCTTTAAATGAGAGTCAGGACGTCCCTTCGGTTACCCAGGTGCATTTAGTGACCACTGTTTGGTATATCCGTATGCCTTACAGGCAAAACGACATGAAAGGCTTGCCACCCTCTATGAGTCTAGGCCAACTCTTTCCTGTCATTGCTAAGCAATTGTGGAAACAACAACAGCAACCAACAAAGCGTGAAACCTGGGGGCCACCCCACACTTCCCTATCTTGCTCACCATCATCATGTGAACATTCCCAAAGTCCTGCTGATTCTAGCTCTTAGGAACGTTCAAGTCCATCCTTTTTACCACTGCCTGGGTTCAGGCCCTTATCATTTCTCTACTGGGTCACTGCAGCAGTGTCCTGGCCCATCTCCCTGCTCCGGTCTCACGCCTATCTCCTCCCCCGCCATGGCGCACATCTGATCTGTCATTCCCTAACTAAGACCTCTTAATCCCTAATACCTGAGACATGAAATCCATGCCCCTCCCCATGCCAGACACATCCTTGTGGGAGCTGGTAACCACCTTTCTTTCTCTCCAGCCTTATTTCTATAAAGCTTCCTCTACACAAGAGTTTCTCAACCAGGAGTGATTTTGCATCTCCCTCTCCCCTCCCCTGAGCCTGGCACATCTGGCAATCTCTGGAGACATTCTGGTTGTCATAGCTTGGGGGGGAGGCATGTGCTGCTGGCATCTAGTGCATTGAGTCTAGGGATGCTGCTAAACACCCTACAGTGCAGACCAAGTTATCCAACACCCAGTGTCAGCAGTTGAAAAACCCTGCTCTTTGCTGTATAGAAAGGTAATTTCGTTTTCCAAATCGGTCCCAGGCAATAACCCTACAGGCCCTTTTCCTTTATGTGTGGAATGACCACTCTTGAATGGCCTGTGTATTTTTAAGTTTATTTATTTATTTATTTTTGAGAGAGAGAGAGAGAGAGAGAGAGAGAGCGCGAGCGAGCGAGCACATGCACAGAGGGGCAGAGAGACGGGGAGAGGGAGAGAATCCAAAGCAGGCTATGTATCGTCAGCACAGAGCCTGATGCAGGGCTTGAATCCACAAACTGCCAGATCATGACCTTATCCGAAGTTGGACGCTTAACCCACTGAATCACCCGGGCACCCCTGGCCTATGCATTTTTCAAGTTATGCGGAAAACGCCTTCAAACTCAACTGTAAGGTTGCTTCTGCCATGAAAACTTGTTCAGCTTTCCTGGGCAGAGTGAACCGCCCCAGTGTTCCTCTGTTCCAGCTGTGCCCATTGTGGCTTCCCCCGTTGGAGTGTCAGTGCTGGGAGTGCACGGACCGGGCATCATTTATCAGTGTAAACTCCTCTGGGTCTGGCACAGGGTTTGACAGAAAATAAGTGTTTAATAAAGGATTGTCGAATCTGCAGCAGAAGCCGCAGAGCTTAGGATGAGCTAATAGGAAAGGCATCATTTTCTTTGATAAGGAAAAGCCACTAGATGTCAGTATTAAATAACAGATATACCACTTTATACCTGTGATGGAATATTTTAAGGAGATCCAGTTTCATTTAGCCATTGTTCCTGACTTTGTGTGCGGTAGACCAATGTTAAAGAAAACTGGAAATTTTAAGGGTGTTGAAAGTAAGTAAATGAATAGAAACAGGTACCACTTTTTCATTTTTATTTTAACAGATTATCCTGCAATAAGGATCTGATTCTAAGTCACAGAATCCTAGACTCGGTCAGAGCAAGAAGAAACCTTTGAGATGGCAAATCATCTTGGTCATACGCTTCACTTTAGAGGGGGGAGAAATTGAGGCCCTGAAAGCAGCACGGATTTGCCCACAAGACACAAGCTGCTGACCGCCCTGGGGAATGAGTCTAACAGCAACTTTTCCTGGGCTGAGGGTCGATATTCTTACTAGAACCTGCTTCGTGTCCATTCGTTCCTTCTGAAGGTACAATAAACCAGGCCTGCAGTAACCCTCATGAAGAGGAGACACCCGCTGCCAAGAGGAGGCACTTCTTATACCCCCTGCACAGCTTCTTAGGAATGCGCATTCTTGGGCACCCACTGAAGCAGACACTCAGGGGCTGACATCTGGCAGTCTGGCTCTTTTTTTTAAGTTTATTTATTTATTTTCAGAGGAAGAGAGAGAGAGACAGAGACAGAGAGAGAAAGTGTGAGCAAGCAGGGAAGGGGCAGAGAGAGAGAGAAGGAGAGCAGATCCCAAGCACTTTCAGTGCTGAGGCCGACACAGGGCTTGGACCCACAAACCTTGAGATCATGGTCTGAGCCAAATCCAAGAGTCAGACACTTAACCGACGGAGCCACCCCGGAGTCCTGTGGCAGTCTGTGTCTTAAGAAGCCCTCCAGGAAATCCTGTGGCATTTGCACGCTTGAGTCTGGGAACCACTGTCCTAGGCACGTGTCTTCAGAGATTTCAAGTCAGGGATCCCGGGGGGGGTGCCTGGAGTTTGGGCAAGCCAAATGAGTCCCCAAGAGCAAGCCTGAGCTCCTCACTGCACTCTGTGGACAAGCCTAAATGATGCCTGCTTCTGTCCAGGGAAATCCCAGGGAACTTGGCCTGAGCAAAGCTATGAGGGACATGCTGTAAACATTTATTTCTCTTTTAGGCCGCTGGATCACAAATGAGGGTTTTCTTGTACCACTCAATGGAAAAATGAATATCAAATCTATTTCTCTTATGGAAGAAGGCCAACAAAACTGTACAAGTTAAGGTCATAGGAGTGATCAATAAAAAGTTAATTTAAGAAAGGAAACAAATTCTTAGCCCAAATCAATAGGAGTGAATGTTTGATTATACCTATAGCTTAATTTCATACTTTTTTTTTAAAGTTCAGCCTTTGCATATCATGTTCCTGGAGTAATGATGAGTGGTAGCAAAATACAAGCCATGGTTGGTGGTCCTAACAAACTGTGCAAACGTCAGCGATGATATATGACAGGGAGTCATCAATGCCGAAGGTCTGGTCTCCTTCCTCGGGTAATGATGCCTAAACCAACTGCACGGATCCTCCTATTGCATGCATATGGCTCGGTCAAAGCAAGGGGAACGGCGTTCAGATCAAACAACATTAATATGTGAGCACAGAGTAAATCAAAGTAGAGTTAATTAAATCAGAGACACATAAGCCTCTGACCTGGAGTTGCCATTTTAACTGCTTTTATTGGGTGACTCATGCTGGCGGTCCCCAAAGAGGAGTTCCATAAATGCTGTGATTGCCAGCAGCGGAAAAAGTGGGCTTTCAGGAGGGGACTACTTCTAACTATGTGGATGCTCATTTAAATGTGTTGTTTCTGGTACATTTGTTGAGTCCCTCCTGTGGCTCATTAGTCATGCTTTAGCTGGCGAGAACAGGGAGCCATCACATTTGCATAGAGTGAGTTACTCAAGCAGTGGCCCCCGTGATGTTATCTGATTGTCTTCCCAACATTAAGGAGACCAATGTGATCTGGAACGTCTGCCTTTGCCCTTCAAATTGATGCTGCGGGCTCAAGACAAGGCCAGACTCTCCTGGACAACCTGTGAGAGGTAGGAAGCAAGACCGCCTTGGGAGCCCACTGATGTCTACACAACCAAGACTTTCACTGCTTCTTTGAATGGACTGAGTCAAATCCTCAGCAGGACAGAAGCATTCCAGGAAAAGCACCTGCTGGGCGTAAAACCAACTCGGGAGAAACTGAAGGTCTCACCCACTAAACAAACCTCCCTTCGCTGTGCGCAGGATTGCTTGTTACTCTTCACACAGCACCCGAAGGAGCAGTTCTGCGTATGGAAAGTACTACCTTAATTAACACCTCAATTAAACGATCCCTTTCCTTTGGCTAACTGAGGCCTTTTTTAAATGTGTCTTCCTTGTGTTTATTATTATTACTATTATTTTGTAAATGGCTTTTTTTTCTGCTTCCAGGTTCCTTGCCTTCCAGAAGGGTCAGCCTGGTGAAGGAGCTGGCCCACCCTGTGGCCCCAGGCTATGGCCAGGCCTGCAGCATGTGTGTGTGTGTGTGTGTGTGTGTGTGTGTGTGTGTGTGTCTGTTGTGAGGGCATGTTTGCCTGAGCACAGATGGACTTTCATTAAACACAAGGATGTTTTTCTAAGCCAGTCTTCTCCTCTTCCTTTCACAAAAAAATCAAAATGATGTTTTCTCCTTTGTTGGAAAGGAAGAAAAGATTTCTAATGTCTATAATTCAAACCCACCAAGAAATTCTTCACGCAATAAGTCCTGGTGATATTTACTTCTTTTTAAGAGAAATCTAGCCCTCTTCCTTCCCAAAACCCAGTAGGCTCCCAAGTACATAAATCTAAGGACTTCTGCAAATAGTGAGAAAAATGAGTTCTTTAACAAGATGTGAAATTCCAGGTTTTATGACCCGTAGTTACCAGCCTTCACCCAGAGTCCACTCAATTGCTTGGTGGCATGAAAAGTTCTGCAGCTTACACTGAGCCCTGAAATGTTTTGCATTCTAAAATTATTTTGCAAGTCTCGGCTCATTAATACCCAGTGTGCTTTTGAGGTGTAAGGAAGTTTCAGAGAAAAACTTGTTCAGTGTGTCGGGCCCCCCGAGGGGACATGTTTTGCCCATGATACATGAAGACCAGTTCTGCCACTGATGAACCAGCTCACGCATCTTGCCTTCCCTGCTAACCTGCTACTTCTCAGCTCCATGAGTGTTTCTAGGTGGCATCCCTGTGGCAACTGCTATGACCTGAGAGGGTTGCCATCCCAGGTAGCTGGCAATAGGGGTTGTCTCTCTGCTTTCCTTCAGAAGGTGGGCAGAGGTGAGCCATGGCGAAAGTCAATCCCCGGACGACGGGAGGAGGCCAGGGAAACGTCTGAATGAGACCGGCATGGTTACTTTTGTGCACCTCACATGAGCATCCACAGTACCTCTTGGGACACTATTGTTCCTGACCTGCCTTTTCACCAGGAGGTACATCCATCACAAAGCACAAGTCCAAGGTCTCAACCAGGAAGTCATAAAATGGTACCATCCTGACATTCAATTCAGGAGCAGAAAGGCACAAGTAGGGGATACGGTGTACTTGTAGCGTTGGAGGAGGTGGGGAGCCTGGCATTGCATCCTGAGACGTATGCTTACTTCATCCACAGTAAGCATACCATCTCTGGGTGACTGAGAAGTTGCCACAAGGAAGCTGTGAGAGTCATAGCAAGGAAGCCACATGTATACGGACTTCTGTTCTCAAAGAGCTTAACACGTAGGTGGGGAATCAGCAGCACCATTCAGTGGTGGAGGGTAAGGGTGGAACACGGTGAGGCGCTAACTGTGTCATAGAGAGTCTAGGTACAAAATGAGCCAGAGAGGGCAGAGTTTATCATATGTGATAGTCCTCAAGGAAGGCTTCATGGAGGAGGAGGTGGAAGAGGAGAAAGCTGGCAGAGCCCTAAGGGATAGAAAGAACTTAAGCAGGTATGTGGTGTGGAGGGTTGGAGACATGCTGACTTGAGCAAGCAGCAAAGCCGACGGGATGCTAATAAGCCCACCTCCCAGGTGCCAACGCCTTCCTTCGTTTTGGGCACAGTGTGTGTAATGAAGAAGAGGGTCCGTCCTAGAGCTGTGCCATCCAAAAGAGCCACCAGCCACATCGAACTATTGAGCCTCTTGAAGTGTGGCTAGCAGAAAGGAAGTAGCAGCTTCAGTGTTTTCAAGCAGATTAAGATCTCCACGACTGAGAGGAAGAGAAAACATCCCACGATTTCATTAGTATTGATAGTGATTACATTGTGGAAATGGTACTATTTTCGATACATTGAGTTAAATAAGATATATATTAAACTTATTTTACTGTATTTTTTCACTTTTAATGTGGCTACTAAAAGGTTTAAAATGAGAGCTAAGACTTACATTTTATTTCGGTTGGACAGTGCTACTCTATCTACAGCCAGACTGCCTGGGTTCAAGATCAAATTTAAATTCATATTCAAATTCTAGCTCTGCAATTACTAGCTGTGTGGGACTGGGCAAATAACTTAACCTCTCTGTGCTCCTGTATTTCTCATGTATGGCCTGAGGGAAGACCATAGGGTCTAAATGAAGATAAAAATGAGAATATCTAGCTGTCTATCTAACTAACTATCTATCTATCTATCTATCTATCTATCTATCTATCTATCTATTTATCTATGTATCCATCAAGTTGTTAAAACCATTCTTGGAACATAACGCTACACAGATATTAGTTACTATTACTATTGTTGTTGCTGTTAGTATACAGGTAAGGGTATTCAGCTAAAACATGTTATTTAGCTATCCTAAAATCAGAGAGCTAGTGACTGTCTGGCAGGTCTGTGTGACTCCTGAGCCCAAACTTTTTTTTTTTCCTAGAAAGAGAGAAAGAGCAACAGAGCGAGAGCGAGAGAGATCAAGTGGGGGCGGGGCGGAGGAAAAGGGGAAGAAGGAATCCCAGGCAGGCTTCATACCCAGCACAGAGCCAGACATGGGGCTTGATCTCACAACCATGAGATCATGACCTGAACTGAGCCACCCAGGCATCCTCTGAGCCCAAACTCTTGCCCACTGCCCTGGTTGATGCCCTGTTTGGTCTTTGCATCCTCACTGGCAGTGCTGTCTGCATCTCCTGCTTGTGTGCTCTCCGTGGGTTGGACAGCCCCACTTGGGCCTGGGCACTGAGCTCGGCCTCCAGAGGCACAGGGCAAGGGCACAACTGACCTGGCCGGAGCAGGAAGTGTCAAGTAGGAGGCAGTAGAATGCACCAGGATGTGAAAGGAGGTGCTGATTTCGTGAGTTTTGTGGGCCCCGTGACCGTGCCTTAGGGAGGGAACTGGGTACATGAGAACTGGGGCCTGGGGCTGCAGCTGGTCACTGGTCTAGCCCCACATTCCCATTCTGCAGATGAGGAAACCAGATAGCCAGCTCCCTTGCCATTCCCAGATTGTGACAAATCTGGAGACACATGGAATCATTTCTTTAGGGACCTCCATGGAGACAAGGAATCAAGTAACGGGGCTATTGCCCGTGGTAGACGGTCACTAAATATCATTTAAGGGAACTTGGGGCAGGCGGTAAGCAGTTGCACTCACTCACCTGGACCTGCGGTACACGTGCTGTCTGGGAGGCAGGCACCTCAAGTGTGCTTTGGAGAAATCGTTAGAGAAAAACTAGGCAAGATAAATGCCTGCTCTCAACATTGTGCTATTTTCCAGAACAGCACAGGGGGAAAGTTTCCCCCTAAATGAAAGCTGCCCTTCTTGAGCCCTGGGTTGATTTTAATGAGCTCTAATATGGTTTTAAGGTGCTGAGAGAGATGAAGTACAAACCTGGCTTTTGGGGGGGGGAGGGGGAAGCAGATCTCGTTAACCATTTCAACTGTAAAGAATTGGAGCCATTCAGAGTTTCCAGGGCTGGCAGGGTCCTGCCTCCTTCCCCCCGGGAGAGTTTTCTCTGCAGGTACTCAGGCTGCGAAAGGCACAATTATTGGATAACATGGCTGTGCTGTATGTGTGTGGAAATACACCTTCTCTACAGTTCCAGGCACAGCCTTGTTTCTTTATAATGATAACGCTGGGAATGGAAAAATAACTCACTAATACCACCCTCCCCAACCTCTCTCTCTGAATAAGAATCTGATTGACATCGGAGTGAGTACAGGAAGGGGCAGCAAAGACATAAAGATCCTGCCTGAGTAGAAGGAAGTATTTTGAAGGAAATAGTTTGTTAGCTTGGTGCTAACAGCTTATGAGAGTTCCATGAAGTTTTGCATGTTATGGGTTTGTTTTCCGTGGTGTCGATAAGAGACTTTGGACAGCTAGCTGTATTTCTCCTTTCAGGCAAAAAAAGAATGTACCCCGGGGGGGCGGGGGTTAGAGAACCCAGTGCCCTTCACACTGCTCCCCAGCTTCTGCAGGTTACAAGGGAGTCTCACCCTGGAATGTCCTGAGTCTCAGAGAAAGGTATTTTTGTGCCCATCCACGATGTGACAGAGTGGGAAAACAAAGTTTGTGAAACCAGACAGCCGTGTATGTTGCCAAATAGAAGTCATGGTTCCAGTTTGGCAGGTAAAAGCGTCAACGTCCCCCAATTTTTGACAGAGGGGAAGCTCTTTTTTAAAAAAAAAATGGCACTTCACAAGTGTCATCTTTTGCAAATCGGGGTTCTGGTTTTCTGAGAAGGAGTTGGGCCGTCTTCTACTCGTGGTGGGGAGTTCACTGAGCTTGGAGCCTGAGTGCTCAGCAGCTGCCTCCCCGGCACAGGCTGAGCTCTGTGCTGCTCTCCGCATGGGTGAGGGCCATGGCCCACGTGTGTAAATCAGCCCGCCTGCGGAGAGGCAAAGCCCCTGTAAAGGGGGCCCAAGGAAGTCACGCACAGATGAAGGCAACAGACCCGTATCTGGCACAAAGTAGCAGAGCTGGCAGGCCTCTTGGAGGTCACTTGTTCCAACTGCTTTACCAACGGGAACACCCAGGCCCAGAGATAAATGATATGGGCTTGTCGGGGGTCACTCGGCCAGTCTGTGTCAGAGTAGTGATCCAAAAGCACGTTTCTGACTCCTTCCCCAGCTTTCAGCATATCATGCTCCCGGTGACTGACGAACAAATCAGCTTCAGGAAAAGGCAGCCCCTCTGGTAGATGCTTACTGACTTCCTACTGTAAGATCTGAAAGCCACAAAGAAGGACTCAAAGTCAATGCTTAGAGTAAGAGAGACGCCCGACTCGGGTTTTCCAACATAAGGCAAATCCTTGAGGGTGGCACCACCCTCGGACCTTCTCATTAGTCATTCATTCTGAAGGTGTGTCAATGGGGAGTCAGATTCACTTACACGCTGCATGAGTCACCGACATAGCTTTCCCTCTTGGCTTGGTTTTTCTCTCTGGAATTTAAGTTAACTTTCTGAGATAGTGACGCATGGTAAGTTGGATTTAAGGCCACAAATGTTTACTCTAAATAACATCCTCCTTCCCATAGTGATGTTTCAGAAAGGTCATCTGAAGAAAATCATGAGCATCACTGAGAGAAGGAAGGAAGGAGGGAGGGCTGGTTAAGAACAATTGGAAGTTTCGTGTGATATGATGAATGGCTCACCGTTCTTATATTTTTAGTTCCTCACACAATCCCTTTCAGTAGCGAGGACAAAAACTAGAACTGTTTTCCAGATGAGGAACTGAACTTCGAAAGAAGTGACTTCCTAGTCAACAGTGGGTCTAAGACCAGAAAGGTCTCCGAATGCCCAATTTGGTGTTTTCTTCACTATTCTCTGCCACCCACTAAGCCGTCAGGGGATATCTAAACAGTCCATTTCTCTTGTGTTCTCTTTTCAGCCAGGCTGTACATTCCTTGAAGGTCAATCCTACTTGGCATCGCTCATCTCTCTCGGCACTGGGCCCAGCACCTTATGGGACACAGACTGCTGGGGTCAGTTATGGAAGGTCTACCGGGAAGACTTGGTATTGGCCAACATGCTCCTTTCTGCCCTGTCCTACCTGCAGCTGCTCAGGCCCCAGTGTCTGCCTTCCCCAGCTGGGAGAGACTGCGGCACACGCGAGCTCCCCAAAGGGTAGACAAGGCCCCTTCTCAACCACTTCCCTGACGAGCCCTGAAATGCCACCCTCGGCTACTATTTATTTTGATCTTCTCCATCCCCCATCCTGCATCTCCTCTTCCTCTAGCCTTTCCCTCCCAGACTCTCTCTGCTTAGGCTGCTCGAAATCTTAGATCTAGAAAGAAAGTGCTTTGAGAAACTCCTTTCCATCAAGGATTTCCATTTTACAGAGGCATCCCCTGAAGAGCAATGCTGGGTTCTCTCCACTTAGGGGAGGATTTCCAGAAGCAGCAGGGCAAGCACAAAGAGAGAGGGAGGCCCTCCTGAAATCCCATCTGGTAGGTGACTGGTACAGGAGAAGGTCACAATCAGGATGCCTGATCCTTTCTGCTCAAAGAAAGCACAGGCATTTAAAATGAGGCCATTTGGGGGGACGCCTGGGTGGTTCAGTCAGTTAACCAACTGACTCTTGTTTTTGGCTCAGGTCATAATCTCACGGTTCGTGGGTTCCATCCCCACATCAGGCTCCGTGTTGACAGTGGAGAGCCTGCTAGGGATTCTCTCTTCTCTGTCTCTCTACCCCTTCCTCTGCTCAATCTCACCCTCTGCCCCTTCCCCTGCTAAATCTCTCTCTCTCTCTTTCTGTCTCAAAATAAATAAACTTAAAAAAAACCCAAGGCCATTTGGTGACAGTTTTGATGAAACTTCTTTTCCTTTTCAGAGTCATGAATCAGTCATGAACATACCAAGTTAGAACAAGATTTGATTTCCCTAAAGCTATTTTTGAAATCCTGTTGCTCCCCTACCCCACCTCCTTCCATTTAACATTTCACGAATCACAGTGTTACTAGGAACGTGTGTGCTAGAACACATCGACCTTCACCTTCCACATGGTGGGAAACACGTGCTGACAGTTGAAATATGGGCAGGTACCTCTTGGAGAGGCCGGTGTCACCACATTTCAGTGTAAAAGCATAGTTCAGGCCACAAGTGAGAACTTTTGAGGTTCTCAAATAATGTGAAATATTTATATTTCTCAGTTCGTTTTCAAGGATTAAAGAGCTATTATTCCAAACATTTTTGAAGGCATGACACCCTCTTTGTCTTCTAAAAAACTTCTCCGTGACAAAGATTTCTTAACAGAGCACATTTTCTCCTCTCATTAGAGCCTCGCAACATGCCAGTCCATTTCATAGATGCAGATATTAGTGTGCAGAGGTGAAAGGTCACACAGCTAGTTAGCGATCAGGTTACACATGTCTGAAACGCACGTCTAGACATCCAGACTCGTTTTGCTACCCTGTGCCACTTTGCTCATTTATTCAAGAATGAAAGGAATGTTGCATGAAGCAATGCAGAGAGTTCTGCAACATCCTACCAGGCGTGCAACCGGGGTCAGCCTTGCGGGGCAGCAAGATTTTCAGGGGTGCTGGGGAGCACAGCCTCTCCTTCTCACAGTTGGCCAAGAAACCACAATGTACAGTTTACTCCTTTGGCTTAAGGATCTGCCCTCTCTGTGTGTGGTGGGGAGCAGGGGACGGGCTAGAGGGTCATAAGCAATTTAGATATTTAGCAATCATTTAGATGGGGAAGGGTTTGATAATCAGGTCCTGCAATGAAAGGCTGAAAGGGGTGCACAGAGCACGCATAGAGACAGGTACCCAGTTCCAAGAAGGGAAAAGGAGGCCACGAACAAAAACTGAGGACACCAAAGGCAAACTTGGCTGCCTTTTAATTTTCCTGGGGTTGAGGACCTGTCAGGAATTCCTGGTTCAAAAGTAAATGTGAAGCAAAAATAGAAAGGGTAAAGCACAAGCTTTGCAGAGAAAATTAGCAGACTGATTTTTAGTCGAAAACGTCCACACCTCACGGCTAAGTTGATGGGCCACTCATATCTTCCATCCTCTAGCTGCCCCTGTACTGGATCCCACACTCGGGCATGCCGAAGTCCTGTCCCTGTGCCTCAAGCCTTTGCCTCTGCTGCCCCCACCAAGCACTCCCCTATCACCTGTTCCTCACTCCCTGTCTTTCCAGATAAGGCTGTAGGGCTGTCTTCTCCAGGCTTCCTTCCTCCTGATGCCCACCGCTGAGGGGGCCATGCTTTCCTCTGACTCTCCAAAAAGGGTTACGTGGACTCTCCGGGGACCCTGTTCATCTGACGTTGTAATGTAAGGTATTCCTGTCTAAGTGTTCTCTTCCCTCCAAGGCTGTGAGCACTGAGGAAAGAGGGCAGGACCAGGTCTTGAGAAACAGCCAGCCATTGATAAATGCTTTGTAGTTAAGAACTTCGTCTCTGGAGTCAGAGAGTTCTGGAAGCCAGCCCCAGATTATATAACCTTGTGCAAATCACTTAAGCACTCTAAGTCTTGGTTTCCTCATCGTAAGCACCCACTTCACAGTGTTGTGATTTCTCAATGAGATGATCCATGCAGATGCTTAGCACTGCGTGGGACACCTGGATATGCATCCCATAATTACTTGCTCTTAATATTGTTTTTCTCTTATGGAACTGTGCAATCCTCTTAGGCTCCCTCTATCAATAACCCAGCAGAGCTGTTATCCCAGAAACCAAGGGAATAGCATTAGGAGGGTTTGTTAAGTGCTGGGACTCACACTATATTTACAGTGACATCTACCCCATCAAAATGCAGGCAAAGACAGTAACCGGTTCCAACTTGAATCCGATATATCTGTGGCCAACACGCTGAATGCTGCTGCAGCCTCCGTTCCGTGAGCAGTGCTTTGTAGAGACAGAATAGCGGCAGTTTTTCATTTTCCAGAGTCCACTCACCCTTCCAAGAATCTCAATGCCTCATTGATTCATAATACAGTGCATAAAGATTTCATTTTTCCTGCCCACAATGATACATTATGGAGGCAATCTGTTTTGCCACTGAAAAGTTTGCTTAGTAGAAAAATTTGGAGTTTTGACATTCAGGAAATTACAGTCATCTGTAAAACACGATTGATATGCCAAGGCTAACATTTTCATTGCACTTGCAGAGCCAGAATAACTATGATAAAATATGTGTTACCCCACACACATTTTGAGATCTTTTAAGGAAACATTAGTTCATTTTGAGAACCCCTCTGGGGCTCTAGGACTGTAATGGCTGTGCCAGTTAGCTGTTTGCCATTCACAAGGATACCTCCATTGACCAAACCAAGTCTCTGGTTGTAAGACAAACCAATGGCCCGACACTTCTGACTTGGTCTTGGGGTGGAGGCTGGAGCTGTGTTTTTGCGTGCCACCAGGTTGAAGACATGAAAAGGAATCAAGTAAAATGAGTTCAAAAAACCCACCTCCTTTGTAGAATCGTCAGCCAGCCATAAAAGGCAGAGATAAATAATAGGCAGAGCTACAAGTTGAAGGCTTACGATAGAGAAATCTGCATATCCTCTATCTGTTTACGGTTTAAATTTGCTCTCTCTATTTTTATCCTCAAGCATTTCTTTGTCTCTTTCTAGGTATGCTTTTCAGTGTTAAATGGCCCCGGAAGATCAAGTCTCTGGAGCTATCCACCTCTTAAAAACTGATTGCATTTATCATTCTGAAACCAAATGTTGGATTCAACTGAGCTGAGGGGTGCGGATGATCTTTATGACCATATTGAGGAAGCTGTCCACCCAGAGTCAGTCAGGTTGTGGTCCTAGCCACTGAGACCCATGAGCAGTACACTCTCGGGTGGGGGGGGGGAAGGGAACAGGTGCCACTGTCCTTGACACTGGAAGTGGCTTAGGGTCGTTCCCTAGCCAACCTTGGGTAAGCTTCTTTAGGTGTTCAGAAAAGCATTTTGCACAAAACATGTAAGCCAGACTCATGGATCAAGCTTCCACACTCAATTACAGCAAGTGCACACCGACCCTTTCCTATGCAAGCACAAGTCTAAGTGATTAACATGTGGTACCTCATTTAACTATTATCACCACTTATGAGGCAGATGATAACTATTATCATTCTCTTTCTATGAATGAAGAAACTGAGGCACAGAAAAGTTAGGCAACTCTCCCAAAGGTAGTAAGAGGTAGAGCTGGGATTCAAACCTCCAACAGCTGATTGCAGAGCTCATAACCTCTATGCTATAGAATGCCTTGTGTAAATGGTTGTTGTTGTTGTCTGTTGTTTTCCTTTTTTTGAAAGGCAGTCTCTTGTCAGACATGTGGCCTGGATTCTTCAAGGGTCCCATACCTGTGGCAGGAAGGCTTTTTTGTCCTCTTGAAGCTCTTGGCAAAACTGGTTTTTTACATTTACAAAGCACTCTCTACTTGTCCCCGACCCCCACTTAAGCTTCCTGAACCTAACTGCTTATCTTCATTCATTTCCTAACAGTGGTTGAACAGATGCTAGAGGGCCAAGGCTAAGGTTAAGGGTAGGGGGAGGCAGACAGATAGGTGCCAAAAACAAAGTTTGGCAGAGAGCATGCTTACCTAGGAGCATTTGGACCCTCCAGCAGGGGAATCCGAAGAAAAAGTGATTTCTCAAATGGGTGTTGAGGATCCAACTGCCCCCCTACCAGGCTTAAGCTTGAGGGGTACCCATATTCAGGGGTCCTGGGTCCCATTGCTCTCCTCTAGACCTTATTTAAGCTGACCAGGAAACTGATTGAGGGATATTGAGAGATAAGGGAGCAAATAGAACTTACCAGAAAAACAGAATGAGAGGAAGTAGAGTTCTTGAGAAGTAAAGAAGATGGAGGGGAAGAAAAGGAAGCCAACAGGCAGTAAAGACAAGAAAAGATGAATGGAGAGCAAAGAGCAGAGACGGGGAACACCATAGAATAAGAAGGAAGAGATGACGTCAGGAGTGTCAGCGACAAAGGGCTGTCAGAGGTGATGTCTCCTATCCTCTCACAGCTGCCCTTGACCATTCAGGCACCATCAAAAGTCTGTTACATTGCATGGGGCTCCATCCAAATGACCTTGCTCTTTCCCTTCTCTGAGCCCCAAGTGCACTTAGAGTCAGGATGTGACTTTTTTCCCCTGAATACTTACAAATGCGATTTTTTGGAGGGTCTGGCACTGAGCTGTATGCTCTTTAGGGTTTAGTGCCCACTCTTACAGCATGGTTTCTATCCCCAAATCTCTATCATTACGGAAAATCCTCTGTGTGCTAAGGGAATTGATATATTAAGCTTCCTATGGTCAGTAGTTCATATTTATTAGCATGTGCTTTATTAGAAAGTAAATAAATATTCTTCCAGGTATGGGATACACAGGGAAATTTTCCACAGAAGGAAGGGCACCGCTTGGAGATTGCAGATACTGGGAGAGGGACCCCAAAGGATACTCAGAGAAGAATGGAGCAAGTGCCTCAACACCGCACTCACCTAAAGATTCCCCCCAAAATTTACCTGTTGTATAAACCAAGAGATCCCAGATATATTCGTGTCCTTATATAATCAGTCTTCTCTGTTTATATGATACACACGCACTCAACTTTAAGAAATAGTGCTTAAATACTCCTAGGCATGAGTAAGAAAGCCTTTTGGAAGTCACTTCAAATCCTTTCTAGAAGTAGGCGGCATGGGGAAAAAAAGTGGCACAAAAATAGAAAGCCTTTCCCCCTTTGTTTATCTTCATGATGTCGTACAAATTGATTTAGAGGGTTCTATTACTCTGTGACTCACACATTTGGTTGGCAGCAGGTTTTGAAATCCACAATCCATAAAAGGGACCTAACATATTGTGAGCAAATTGCAGGGTGCTCCCACCCAGCGGGCTCCCAGTGTTTGTTGCCAGACTTGCCTGCCTGCTGGTCCCACTCAAAGACTTGAGGGTGCTCTGCCAGGGCTATTCAAGTGCCCGCTTCCTCCAGAGTGAGGCAAGGGACTGTCACCCCCAAGGGGCTGTTTTCAGATAAGACTCTCCAAGCCTCTGAGTTGTTGACAGCAGGAAAGATTTGGAGGACAGGCAACCATAGTGTCCTGATCCCACTTAGTGGAGCTTTTCTTTTCAGTCCTTCTTGCTCCAAACCCACAAGAACTGTGCCCATCAGTTTCAGCCATCAGTCTTCAGGACCTCAGGAAAGCAAGGCCTTTGGAGGGCTCTCTTAGGCGCAAGCCACGGGGCTGCTCCAACATGCCTCTCCCAGGAGCGTCCACGCTATTCTTTTCACCCAATCCCCTCCACAGAGCCTCCAGCTTCATAGACTCAGTCCCTTACTCACTTAGCAATTTTCTTCATTGCCATCCCTAGATAGTTTCTTTCACACCTCCCTTCATTGTTCTGTTTCCTCCATCTCCAGGGTGATCGATGACCCAATAGGCATTTACATTTACAAAGCAATTGCATTTACATAAGATAACTCTTATCTACAGCCCAATGAGGCACAAGTAAAATACATATATAATAGAGAAAATGCCTATTCATCAACCACATTTACAGTGCCTTCGAACTGGATAGACTGTTCTAGGAACTGGTGTATGAGGGGAGAGAGCCCTGTAAAATTTATCACTAATGGTAATCAATGAGTTCCAACTAATGTGCTCCACACCTCAAGGTGAAAATATACCCCAAGTATGGGAAAAGCATATTTACTCCTTAAGTTTGCTGAGTTTCATTTGAGCTTTCATTGATTTCATTTAATACAGGACTATATAATCAGAAAGTCAGTAGCAACTGAAAATACCAAGCCTAGTCTTCACCCATCAGGGCATTTTGGTAATATCTAGTAATGGCAGGAGACTCTCATTTAATTGAACTGAAGATGCAACATGTATTAGCTTACAGAAACTTAATCAGTGTGATCAAATTAAAACAGGGCACTCAGACATACCATCCTGATTAAGGCACTTGCAAACACTCCACAATTATCAGAGATTTGTGCTGTTAATGATTTAAACTCAGGTTTTTTTCCCTCTGGGGATTCAGTCTTGGAACTTTTTTTTTTACTAGACAATTAGAAAACTCCATCCTTTATTTTGAAAAATGTTGCAATAGTATTATTGATATTAATTCTCAAAGAATGCAGAATAGTAAATAGCATGTGTTGGTGATTTTTTTTTCTCTTAACATTCATTGCCTTCTCTTTGGGATCAGGATCATTAATCTTAAAGCTTTAGCTCTGAGGAGTGGTAATGAAGTTTGGCAATGGTGAAGTGACCATTTTTAAATGTATTAGGGGAAAAATCCACTTTTCTGCTTTGTGCAAAGCGGCTCTGGGTTTCCCCGAAAGAGGCTTGCTTATGGCCCTATTCAAAAACCACTTTAGTTGAACTGGCCTGTGGTCCTGGGTAGAAGACTACAGAATTAGGCCGTTTTCTTTTAAATGTGTTCTTAATAGACCATTATAAACACTAGCTTGGGAGACGTGAATTACTCGCCCCCCCCAACACTTTAAAATTCACCTTCCCAGCCCACCACCCTTAAATGCTGCAGTAGTAAATTACCTGGGAAGGACCTCTCTCATTTCCAGCTCCATTATTTGTGTGGATAGTGGTGACGGGGAGTTGCCCAGCTACTTGTTTCTACGTTAGTCAGCAAAACCAGTTCCATCATCAAACACCTCAGAAAATGGAGCTTCAGGGTGATGTTTTTTCAAGGTGGCAGAGTCAGTGAGGATCAGATCTGAGGCTAGATCCCCAGCCTTTCTACACTCCGGGTTTTATTCTCCACTGCTCAGTCTCGATTAAGACAAATTCCAAGTCATTGGAATCTGGCTTAAAAAGAGGGTATACTATTCACTAAGAGACTCAGTTAATGAAGGTAAGGGCTACTGTGGAGTGAGGGGGAGAGGAAGATCAAGAGGAGAAAGGGGATCATGTGCTGTGATGGGGTGGGGAGATCTGAATTCCAACAGGACAGGCAGTGGTCTACTACGGTAAGATGGTTAGAAACAAGATGGTTCTGACATTGACCAAAAGCACCGTCAGGCACAATTTCCCAGACACTAAGTCTGGAGAGGCAGGGACAAGTGATGGGTTAAAATAAAGAGGCTTGTGCAGTTAAGAGCATCCAGGAAGTGCTTCCTGCGCCTCTCTGTAATATCATGGGCTGGAGGGTGGGGGGTGTGGAGTGAACCCTGCGCTGAGTTTAATATTAAAAATCCCCATTACAACTGCTGTTGGTTCAAAATAAGCCCAATGATCTTTAAGGTTCAAGGAGAAGAATGTATTTTTTATCTATTCGTTTAAAACACTAGGGTGCCTGAATGCCTTAATTGGTTAAGTGTCTGACTCTTGGTTTTGGCTCAGGTCATGATTTCATGGTGCTGCTTGGGATTCTTTCTCATGCTCTCCTCTGCCCCTCACCCACTCATGAGCACTCTCTCTCTCAAAATAAATAAATAAACAAAAAAAATTAAAAACTGGGCTAGGTCTTTTTAACATTTTCACATATTGCGTTAGCAGTGAACTCCCTTTCTGCTCTTGCAATTCCATGAAACGGAAGAATAAGTGGTCTTTCCTGGGGTGTGTAGAAGACGTTTTATTCCATTTACTCTGAGCACAGAAGTGTCTCATATCAGTACATATACCGAGAGTCCATAATGTACTCTGGGATGCTCTATGGAAGATAAAAGAATTACGCCCACTCTTCCTTAAGGAGACATAGCAGTAAGTTAGTAGGAGACATCCGCCAACAGGGAAAGTTAACACTAAGAACGAGAGCTATTTCCAGAACTTTCTCTTCCATTGCCCAGTATCCACAGTGCTCCAGCCACGTGTTGAGTTGCACCTTCCTTGAATAATATACCACTTTTTCCCTTGGATTCTACTTATCTGTGTACATGAGCATGTTCTCAACTAGAAAATAAGGTGCTTGAAAGCAGTAACTGAATTTGTGCCTGTTCCAGCCCTGCTCTCTCCCCTCCTCTCACGTGTACCTCTCTACTCCCACCCGACTCCTGCGTCTAGAACTGTGCCTATCACATACCAAACACACAATAAACACTTGCTGACTGACTTAATGAACCCATATTAGTGCCTGGTTAAATGCTAAATGGATACAGTTCAAGAAAAAGGAGGGGTGCTCTCAGGCTGCATCAGGAGAGACACAAAGGAGGGAGGGGCATGTTAATTGTGTTTTGCAAGATGAGGCATAACAATAACGCCACTTACTGAGCAGCAACATGGACCAGAAGATTTGCATAAGTTACCTCACTGAATCTCTAGTAGAGAGGGAGGTCCAATTATTATCCCCATTTTCCAGATGAGAAAACAGGCTTGCAGAAATGAAGGATCTTGTCCAAGGTGTGAGAGCTCAGATATAAACCCATATCTATCTAATTCAAAAGACTGAGCTCTTGCCAACAAACTAGGACTGAGACAGGTGGAGTTGAAGGACAGAGGTCACTGGAGAGTGACACAATAGTAGAAACTAAAGGACACAGCATAACTGAGGGGAGGGTTGGGGCTGATGGTGACACAGCACAGTGGTGATAGGGTTGAATTAGTGAACAGAAGACACTAGAGAGAGAGTTTAAAAATCATAACAAAATTGTGTATAGGATTATATAAAATATGCTCAATGAAGAAATATTAGGAAACCCATGGGCCTTCTAATGGCGTTCAAATGAACAACACAGACTTTGGCCTGAACACCCCGCCTGACTATTTTTCAGAGAGAGGATGCCTTACACAACTAAAATAATCTCCCCAAGCTGATGGCCTTTTCTTTTTCAACAGGTTTCATTATAGCCTAGCATGGAGGCCAGTTTAAGGAAATGGAGTGGAAATAGTGCGTGTTCATTTAGCCTCCAGAGCAAGAGCCATTTGGGGAACATCATTCAAAACCTGCACACTGTTTTCCCTCTGACAGGTTCCGTCTGGGTTTGGGCTGCAGTCTCAGGGACCAGTCACCTGTCAGTCTGGTTCCTTTTCATCTGTTCAGAGCAATGTGGACACATGAGGGAAAATATTTTCTTCCTTTCCTTACTTCTCCTTTGTCACCCCATCCCCTTCCTCCTCCTCTCCTTTTCTGTTTCCAGGAGCCTGAAGAACTGAGAAAGGGGGCTGCCAGACTGCCCAACAGTCAGAGCTGCTTTGCCTGTCCTCGGGGAGCCTGGCCGTGGCAGCTAAAGGCGCTGCTACCCCACGCTATGCACCCTGAGGATTCTCTGGCTGACTTTGTATCAGTGGTTATCAAACTCATTCTGAGCAGCAGGGCTTACAAAATGCAATCCAGTCAGACCTTGATATATATAACAGATTAAAATGGAGTCACTCAGAAAGAGGTGGAGAGAAGGCCTGGAGTCCCATTATTTTTCATGTTAGACTCCCCATTACCCCCATTTTCATCAGGCTCTGAGGTCTTTCTTCAGAACGCAGATGGAAAAACCACAGGTCTACACAGAGGACAGGCATCGTGAGTACATTGCAGTGGCTCTAGGAGCCCAAGTAGCTTCTTTAGATGTCTTTTAGCCTTTTTTCATCCATTAGAAGCGAAAATAGGAATGCCAGGCAGGCAGATTCTCCCCCAGGAGGCATTTGCAGGACGGGAGTCTGGGGCTCCTATGCCAGCACAACATGCCTTGGAGGCATGGTAGGCATTTGGAAATTAATGGTAACACTAACTTCTATATCACAAGAGAGAAGAAAAAATAGTCATCCACAATACTGTGCATTCTTTCTTGCCAGCAGGTGGGTGATGGAGACACAGATACTCAGCTAAAGGAAGCCATAATCTCCAAACTTACCATGTGTACAGGGTCAAAACTGGTTATGTCTAAGTAGTCCCTAAAATAGAAATGCTAAAGAAGAGTGGAGAAATGAGTATTAGGGGGACCCACTGTAGACCTGGAGTAAAGGGGGTAAACTTTCTCAGGGAAAGACATGAACCTGTCCACTTGCCTTATGCGGAGTCATACTTTTTCTCCAAATTCCTGAAAATCACTAGAAAGCGTATGTGTAACTAGTTATTTTTTGCAAGGCCTTTAGAGACATGCTATTGCTTGTTTTCACACCCTCTTGGCGATGCTGGGCAAAATGACAAGGATTATCTGCACTTCACAGAAGGAATGGGAGCAGTTCAGGGAGAGTCATGTGGGTGGGGAGTGGCAGCATACTATTTTCTGACAAACATCACAACTGAAGCAGGTGCCCTGGTGCTAATGTGAAGACACAAAACAAAAGTTTCCATATGGATGAATAGGGGAAATAAAGGCAAACATGCAGAGGCTGGACAGAGCATCCCATTAAAGCCTGGGGAGCACACCTCCCCTCCCCAAAGATGATGAGACAGACGCTGCTGGCTAGCGAGGCAAACCCAGTACGCCTACCTCTGTCTTTTATGATCTTTGATGCCCTGAAAGCAAAACTCGTCGCATTCCAAGGCTTGGAGAGTCACCGCCCTGGCTCAGCCCCACAATCCAGCCACAGTAAGAGATTGTCTCTGCTGAGGCGCCTGGACATCCACCCTATGGGGAACCTTCCAAATTGGGTACGATACGTGCCATCCAAGTATGGGATCAGTTCCTGAACCAATTTCATGGGGGTGGTTTCCAGATTAAACGAGAAAATGCATACATTTAAAGCACTTCAAATGGTGGTGCACAACAAGCACTCGCTAAATGGAACTGATTTGTTTTCAAATTCCTGGTTCTTGTTACAGTTGGCAGTCTTTACTAATTTTGTTTGGGATGCATTCTATAAATTCTCTACCTGCACGTAAAGTATGTTTTGATAGGTTTGGTTTGGTTTTGTTTCCTAAAATTATTTGACTCTAAATTCAGAGTAGCCTGCTCTTGAGCTCTATGGAGTAGGAAACAAAATTTAGGATTTAGAGAAAAATGGGCCTTGGTTTCAATTAAGGCTCTGTGTCTTAACTCTTTATGTGGTTTTGGGCAAAATGTGTCATTTCTCTCAGCCTTGGTTTTCTCATCTGTTTGCCATAGACATAATTTCTGCCTCGTAGGGTTGTTGGTAAAATTACATGACGTAATGGATAAGAGCATTCTTACCATACAAGTAAAGATATATGTTTTCTAATTTTTTATGTTTTTTACGTATTTTTGAGAGACAGAGAGAGACAGCGTGAGCAGGGGAGGGTCAGAGAGAAGATACAGAATCTGAAGCAGGCTCCAGGCTCTGCACTAGCTGTCAGCAGGGCTTGAACCCAGGAACCGTGAGATCATGACCTGAGCCGAAGCCAGATGCTTAACTAACCGACTGAGCCACCCAGGCGCCCCAATGATATTTTTATTATTAGGAATTTCAGGCTTACTCGAACTTGCTTCCCTCTTCCCTCATCTGTATCTCCCCGTTCAATCTGAGCTTTGCAGACAGACGGTGATGGACAAACGTATACCAGGTCTGCCAGACTGCACAGGACTAGTCAATTGATCATTTTGATCAAATTATCTAGTCAATTCAAACAGCTAGAGTTTTCAATTATCCCTATCTCCTACCATGTTCAACCCCACTTTAGTGACCCAAAGAGTGATTTGTGATATCACATAAACATATCCTCTGAGCAACATGATGTTCTTCTTGGACCGTGTTCACTACCCACAATCTTTCCCGGGATGCTAGGCTCTGTGCACTGATAATTTGTGCTTCAAATGCATGTGACATCTTAATCATCCAGTACAAATGCTACTTCAAGTAAGCACTAACAGATGGTGGTCTAAATTTTACAGCATCTCCAGCATTTTTTCCAGGCAAAATTTATAGTTCCATCACCAGTGAGCTGAGTTCTGTCTGCCTCATTTTTCTTTTTCATTTAATCTTTAGTAAGCAACCCTCCTGAAAACCCAAAGCATGTTATATAATTAAGTCATAGCCATTGACCAATGATGGAATTTTATTTCTGTCCTCCCCACTCATTACACCACACACATAGTAATGACCTTGTCAGAGCCAAATGTTGGTGGTGGGATTCCAGGCAAGATCATCCTTATCTTCAAGCTGGAATACTATGGTGAAGGTGAGATTTCACCACACTTAGTGTCCTACAGAACCCTCTACCTAACCCTCTACTATGTCCTCTGACTAAGACCTCAGCAGCATGACCAGCCTTCCAACCCGTATGAACCTAGGTCTACCTCAGTTCCTAATTACAAAGGGCATCTCCAGAAAGGATGGATAAACTTAGGCTCCTAGGACAAGTGCAGACATGCTCAGAGTCTTGGCCCCATCACCTATCAACTACGTGACTTGAAACAATCCAATGTCATGTCAGATTCCTTGTCAATAAAAAGAGCTAATAATAATATAGGCCTATGGTAATGATTAAACAAGTTAATATTATGTAAAGCATCTTGCACAGTGTCTGAAACAGACGGCACTCAAAAAACTAGAAGCCAATAAAAACATTATTACATGTTTGCAATATGTGACGGATGGTTCTACTTCCTAGGAGTGTATTACATTAATATTTGAATGAGTGAAATCTTTCCTCAAATGTCACCTTTCAGTGAGGTCTTCCTCGAGCACTTTATTTAAATTTATACATTTCCTGCAGGCACCACTTCCTGTCCCCTTGCCATGCTCCTTTCCCCACTTATGACTTATTCCCTTTTAAAATACTGCATATTTTATTTATTTGTTTAACAATAGTATCCTCCTTTTACAAGTGAAGAAACGGATACACATAGAAATTAACTTGCCCGTGGAAGTGTTGGGATTTTAAATGGGCAACTGGGCTCCAGAGCGTGCAGTTGTAACCACTGTTGCTGGGAGCCGCACGGGCCTTGCTGGATGACACAGTCACAGTAAGGAAATGACAGACGTTGCACAGCTCCTGTCATGAGAGGTGGAACTGGTATCTCCTTCTGCTACTACTGCTCATATGAAATTAAGCCTGTTGCTATTGATTAGGCCTCACAATGTTCCAAATCAGGCCAATATTCCCCACACAGTTACCCCATAAGAAAAAGCATTTTCCTGGCCCTGTATAAGGGATTTTAGATCAAAGTGCTGCAGATGTTTGACAAAAGGCTCTTCTAATGAGCCTTGCAGACCCAAAACATAAAGGGGGCTAAGAACACAAAAGTTACAGTTAACTCTGGCTGGGAGAAATCGAGCCTAACTTACAGATAAGAAATAGACAAGGACCAGACATCAGTTGCTGCATATATTTTTGCTATTGGAGTCACAAATACCCTCCCTTGTACTGACTTCAGCTATGAGGATGGATACAAAGTTAGAATCCCAGGTGCAAGGTCAACACACAGGGCCCCCATTATGCTTACATCAAGGGAAGGGCTTTCTCTAGCAACTTGTTAACAAGCATTCTTTCTCTTGTGGTTTATGAGCTAGATAAAATAACTCCCAGCCTATCTATATACAATTTAACCTGTGTTTTAGTATATTATCCTGGTTTTTTTT
The DNA here is from genome assembly GCF_006229205.1 of Suricata suricatta. NCBI lineage: Eukaryota > Metazoa > Chordata > Mammalia > Carnivora > Herpestidae > Suricata > Suricata suricatta. The sequence continues at coordinate 94,000,735 of NC_043717.1, forward strand.
ACTTAAAACATCTTATTCTCTTAATTGTAAAATTTACCTTACTGTAAGTCCATTACATGATTTAGTTATAACATGTTAATTAAAAACAAAGTCATAATTGTTGGCCAAAACCCAACCCGTACAAAATAAGATGGGTTTTTTACTTTCTTAACCTTGGGGACTAATGCCAAGAATAAATTGGAATGGTTCTATAAAAATACTTCTGTAAAAACTTGTCTCTGTACACCTCTGATGATTGAAACACCTTATCACTAAGAGTTAGAAACTAAAAAACAATTTGTATTTTGCTTTCCTCTTATGACTCTAGCTACAGATTTATTAATTTTGTTTACCTTTTCAAGAGCCAGCTCTCATTTTCATTGATCTTTCCTATTGTCTTTTTATTATCTATTTCATTTTTTTCTGCTCAGTTCTTTATTATCTCCTTCCTTCTGCTAAATCTGTGCTTTGTTCCTCTTTTTATAGTATGTTTTTCTAGTATCTTCTAGTACTGTACTAGTATCTGGAAAAGAGTATGCTTTTCATTTCAATCATTGTATTCTTCAGCTCTGTGACTTCTGTCTGGTGCTTTCTTAGATTTTCTATTTCTCTGTTGAAGTTCTCTGTGTTCACCCATTCTTCTCCTAAGACCGGCAAACATTTTTATAACCATTACTTTGAGATCTTTATTAAGTAAATTACTTCTCTCCCTTTCATTAGGTATTTTTTATTCCCTGAGGTTTTATCTTCCTTCACCGGGGCATATTCCTCTGTTTCCTCATTTTGTTGGACTCTGTTTGTCCTATGCATTAATCAAAACGTCAGTCTCTTCCAGTCTTGAAAATGTGGTCACAGGAAAATAAGGAGCATGTCTCAGTCTGCTGTCTGCAGTTCTCTGGAAGCCTAGAAATGTAAGCCCCCTGGCCATCAGAGCCAGGTGTTCAAGGAACATCCCCTATATGGACTGCCTGCACTTACTGGGTTTTGCTGGGCCACAGGGGAGCACGTGACTGTGGCAAGTCCACCCAACAGGTTTGGTGAGGCAGGGCCATGGGACACAATGGTCCAGGGCATGCAGCACTAGTAAGGTAGAAGGAAAGTGCCGATATGGCACTTTCAAGTAACTCCATCCCCAAAGAGAGTTCCAACATATCCCTGTACCTTCAGCAGACACTCTAAAATTAGCCAGTTAACACCTTCACTCATGGTCTAGACATTTTTCAACCCGCTCTTTTTGTCATGGGTTCCTGGACAACTGAGTCTGTACATGAGCCCTTTATGAGACCCTTTATGGGTTTCCTGGACATAAGCCCTGTTGGTTTTCAAAGCCAGATGTTTTGGGAGCTTGTCTCTCTGGTGCAAGTCCTCAGGGTTACAATTGCCAGATGTAAGGCTTGAACCCCTCACTCCTCAGAATGCACTTGGCATTTGTGAGATCCCACCTGCTTGAGGGTTGCCATGCCAGGGGTGGGGTTTTTGGTGAGACCAGGTCTCTGTGTCACCTATTCATCTCATTCTGGTCTTTTAATCCTTTTGTGAAGGAGCTATTACACTTGTTTTCAGGTCTTTTTCAAATGATTTTTCTATATGTAGCTGTAAATTTGGTGTGTCCATGGGAGGAGGAGAGCTCATGCTATCTTAATCCACTTTTCCCAATATTTGATATATAAATTTAACACAATCATCTCCAAAATTTCAGCAGGTTTTGTTTCTTTTCCTGTAAATTTATAGGCTGATTCTAAAATTCATATGAAGTGCAAAGGACCCAGAATATCCAAAACAACTTTGAAAAGGAAGAATGAAGTTGGATAACTCACATCATCTGATTTCAAGACTTTTCATATATATAAATGATTTTCAACAAAAATGCCAAAGTAGGTCAATGGAAAAGATATTCTTCTAGTGAAATGGTGCTGGAATGACTGGATATCCATGTGCAAAACAATACTTAACTCAAATTGAACAACTGCCCTAAAAGTAACATATAAAACTATATAAACCATCTAGGACAGGTGAAAACCTTTGCAACTTTGGGTTAAAAAGCATAATCCAGAAAAGAAAAAGCATAATCCAGAAAAGAAAAAAAATGATAAATCAAATTTCATCGAATTAAGAAGTTCTACTCTACACCTAAATTCTTCCACACTCTATATTTTTAGCCCCTGTTGGATTCATAATAATAATTTGGGTAACACATCAGTTTTACCCTATATTCCCACACTTTCTTAGCACTGGAAACCATAGTTGGTCGTATTTAATAGTTTTCTGAAAAACACAGATATGGCCTGGAGGCATTAGAAGATACCATTTGTAATTCCCTCAGCTCAGAAAGAGCTGGTTTGAGAACAATGTTGGGGGGGAAAGTCAGATGTACCACTGACAGATGGGTGGATGGACAGACAGACTGGAGGAAAGAAAGGAGGGCAGAAGAAAGACAGACAGAGACAGATTTATTAGTTGGAAGAAAATTGGGAGTCCTGTTTAACATCACTCTTTCTTGCTCTCCTAGGCTTTCTTGAGTGTGAGAGCAGGAGAGGAATTCTAGCCAGCACCTGGGAACTGGACATAACTCTGAGCTGTGCCAGAACAATGCAAGTGAGAGTTCTCAACCATGCATGTTTCAGAGGGGAAGAAAAAAACAAGTTATCAAGGAACTGTGGTCTAGAAATCAACATGTTGGCTCCATGGTTTGTATGGCAGGTAAAAAGGGGAGAAAGCCTTCTTTCTAAACCTCCATTAACAGAATCACCCTTCTTGATTAAGCTGTAGAACCATGACCAGTATGGACAGTCAGATCTGGGGGTCATTTATTATGTCAGTAAGTATACTCTTCATCTTAACCATCACAGAGATGTACGTATACCTGCTAGAAACTGTTTCCATGGCTTATCTATTTCTTCCTGGATCTATTACTACTTTCTTGACTAATCTAATCTGCTAGAATTATTTATGTGATGCTGGCGGTGCTGGGGCTTCTGTTTTCACATTTCCAGAGCTGGCAAAACAGACACTCAGGTGAGCTACACCACCCAGAACTCTCCTTTGGCCAGAATCAAACTGTCCATGTCACTGTGTTCCCAGCTGCAATAGGTTGGCAGCTGAAGCAAGCATAATTACTAGTTAACATTATTAAGCACTTGTCATGTGCCAGGTACTGGGAGACCCTTACTTAAATTATGACATTTCATCATCACAATGGCCAAATGAAATAGATACAAAATTAATCAGTGGTAGAACAAGGATTCAAATCCAGGTGTATTTGATTCCGAAGCTGATGTCTTTTCAAATACACACAAGACTGCATGATTAATTTATTTAAAGAGATCTTTGAACAGCCCTGTGCTGCAGCTGTTAGCTACAGGTTAAATCCCAAAGTATATCCAGATAAATGTGTTATTTACCCCTTCTTATTGAGAGTATTTTTCAAATGTTGTAGGTTACTTTCATGCCTTACTAATGAATGTGCTTTCTGGAATAGATTTGACTTTTTTGCTATAACCAAATGTCCCACAGTATTCTGTATGGGGAATATTGGAGAAAAAGACAATTAGGCTACAAATGAACTGATTCTTGGGCACATTCTACTAAAAGACATTTTTAGGAATGCACTCTGACATCAGTCGTGTTTTTGTCATTTGTATTTTTCTACAGAGGAGCAATTGCAGAGAGAAAGAGACAGAAACAGACAGAGAGATACCAATCAGTTTAATGCTTTGTGATTTTAGACTTAGTCTAAATCACAAGTCTTTGTGATATTAGACTTAGTTTTATAGCTAAACTAAGGCACTACGGACATCATTACCCCATAAAACTACAGTGATTATTTGACAAGTTGATACTTGGCCATCTGATTGTTATGTCCATATAGCATACAATATTTTAAAGTAAATGTACACACACACACACACACTTTAATATACGGAGGCAAAACTGGGGGTTTTAGGAATAGTCACAGACTACTTTCTTCAAAAATGCATGACTCTCAATTAGAGGAAATGACATAATCATGAGCTCACAGTGTGCAGGATCTGGTCTCCAGGAATGGACATATAAACTGCTGAATCCGAACACATAACTGCACCATGCTGAGTCCATACAGACCAAGCAAGACTTCACCTCTTCTTTCTAATGCATTTGGCTCCTGTCAACCAAGACCAAAGGAATGTTGGTGTGTTTGGTTTATTTATGAAGCTATGTGCTCCTAACTGCTGTCATCTAGAGACTGCTGAATGGATAAACAGGTGTGCTCATTACAGGACAGTTTTGGCAAAGACAGGCTGGAGATGGTCTGCTACTAGGGTAGCACATCACATCCTCTCCAATTTCCACATGTATAAAATAGAAATAATAATAATAGTGCCTATTTCATAAGCTTTTGACAGGTGAGGATTAATGAGACAAAATTACCAAATGCTTGGCACAGAGGTTGGCTCAGAGCACTCAGTAGACACATATTAGCTATTAGTTTTTGCAGCCATGAGTTTCGTTTCTTCAAAAAACAGGAGGCCTAAATTCTTTTCAGAGAAGAGGAAGATATTCCTTTTGTTTTCCAGCCTGTTTTTGGCTTCAAAATTACATGGAAACTTAAACAGTGCTCCATAGTACACTCCCATTAGGGCAAGTCACATGACAAAGTCAGAACAGCACCGTGGATGCCGGCTGTTGTGACCGTGCACCATGGAAAAGACCCAGCATGCGGAAATTTACCTACCCACACCACACACCACCACACACTCCCAAACCAAGGAAGCGCATAAGAAGTTAGCCTCTCTGAACTACAACACATGTGCCTAACAGCGATAGACACTGTTGTAGAAAGTATGAAAAGTGCCCCTGATAGTTTCACCATATTGAGACTGCTCATGTTAACAAAAAATATCCTGAGGAGAAGATGCGCAGAGGAAAACATTTAAAAACCTCCTGAAATAAGAGAAATAAGAGAAAAGGACTTGGCACACGTATCCACGAAGAGGATATTGGATATTGAAGAGCTTTCAAGTTTTTGTTAATGATCAACAAAAATAATGAGGAGTTAAAAAGAACTATCTCAATCTGTGAGTCATGTGCACAGCAAATAAAAGACACCTCGCTCGAAATGTGCAAAGAGGGAGAACCTCATCGTGGCAGAAGCTTGGGATGTGTCCAAATACAGCAAATGTGATATAAAATCACACTTATCTACTTAAGAGTGCATTGATGCCGGCCTCCTATGGTTCACAAGCTGGGTATGGTAGTAGATATGCTTCCTCTATATCATCTTAACTTAGTTCAACCCATGCTCCTTTTGTGGCTCACACTGACATTCGTCACTCAAAATGTAAGAGACTAGGTCCCTGCAAAGCCAAAAGAAACAAAATGGTGCCCCTTTCAAAGTACAACAGCAATCACAAGCACCCATTATGACACATCAGAGTCTAATAAATGGAGATCGTGCCCTGCAGTTGTCAGTGTGACAGGTGTGTACAAGGTGCACAGACATGGCCCGCCATTTCTGCAAACGATTCTCCAATGCCTTATCTGTTCACTAAGAGTGCACGCTGACGATGAATTGGGATTAATTTGGAAACATTCATCTGCTTGGGAGTGTGTGCATCAATTCCCTTCCTTCATAATTTATACAGCATTTTGATTGTGGTGCCCAGCAATAAATAACTGAAACGAGTTATAAGTACTCTGAGATTTAGCCTTCACCACCGCTTTTTATATTTTCCAGGATAGCCCACATTCAGCTTTATATGCAAACCTGAAATGGTATTCAGGAGGAGAAGAAAGGGGGAAAAAAGCAGCCAGTAGATCTTTCACTTTGGGAATTGAATATAATATTATATTCAAATGCAGCATTTATGGGCCAACACTGAATACATAAAATGTATGACCATACAGATTCACCTTTCATTGCAAAACCACACTCTTGTACTGACGTATCTTATTGCTAGATTAGAGTTTTTAGCATGATGAAGGCATCTTTCATCTTCTAGATGCAGGCTGGGTACTCCTTCTGGGCTGTATTTCTGCTTGTCACAATGCCCTCTGTACCACTGAGAGACGTAGCCTACAGAGAACCCAAGTCAATCACCAAAGGGCTGCAGCCATGTCAAAGGGGAAACCCCTAATGGGAAGTATGTCATCTACAAGGGATCACATTGTTTCAAACTGCCATGCTCTGCTGAATCCAACTGGCTGAATCAGCCAATGTTGTTTTCTGGAATTAACCCAAGGAAGTAAACCTAATATCACAAATATTCAGCCAGTACAAGTTTTGGCAATGCACAAAGACAGTTTCATGTAGGACATGGTCACTGGTCACTGGTTACTAGGAACAGAACATACACATCATAAAAATCAGTGATATGGTTACAGTGTAAATGTATTTAAACCAGGACATTCATGGAATGACTTTCCAGACTTTTCTACCTCACCCCTAAACCTTAATGTATGGATCAAAGACAGATTTTCATGGATTTTGCAACTCATTAAATGATTAATCGGGGCTGCTTCTTCTTCATTCTTTAATTTATGAATCACATAGTCCAAATCTTGCATGGCTTGAAGTCCTTGGCCTTCACATTCAGCCTGACTTTCCCCACCCTCTCCTACAGCTTCTTTATAGTCCTCCATATACCCAATACTTTTGACACATTCTTTACTCATTCAAATTCCCCAGTGAGTAGCCCAGTGCGAGGCACACGGAAGGCATTCCACAAACCTCTGTTGAATGAATATGAATGAACGAGAAAATGAGGACAGCACAAGGCTTTGTGATACTTTTGTCAGATGCACAGGGACACTTTTCACTTACTTCCCACTCTTAGATGCGTTCCCGGCCTTTGCGGATGATGGAGAGTTGGCGCCTGGATTAATGTTTGGAGAACCCCGTTTATTCTTACTATACCCACAGAAAGAATAGAAAAATATATATAACAGTGACCACAGAGACAAAAAGCAATTAGTCATTTCATTTAAACACTTTCAAGTGCGCTCTCTCTCTCTCTCTCTCTCTTATCTTATCCAGTGGTGCCCTTCAATGGTAAAGAGAGTGGGACCCACTGGTCACGTTCAAAGAAAACTATCCTTTTGGCATTCAAAGCTTGGGCTGGCGGATTCCATTAATGATAGCACCATAGCCCAGGCCCCCAAGGGAGGCTCCAGTAAAAAAAAATGTGGAAAAATAACTAGTCTTTAACATAAAATTCTTGATTTCCAGTCTCTGGAGTGTCTGTATTGCAAGTTCAGTTCTGAAGCTGCTGACTTTTAGTGAAGTACGTGGATGCCAAATGACTTCTAAAAGTCTTTGGGAGATACTATCAGATGAATTAATAATTTTCATTCATAATGTTAACATGGGAAGGCCGTGAATTCAGATATTCTTTCAGGAGAAGCACCACCTGCTTCATGAGTAATTGAATTTAAATCTCCACCTTCAATAACTCCACAGCTTATGTCAAACCTTGGAAACAATTACAAAATAAATCACTAGGAAGGTCTGCTTAATCTCATCAGGTTAATAAACGCAGACAAATTAATCACTTGAAGGTAAACAAAAAGGAGTAATTGATTGGAGTCTTCTTGATTACTTTATTCTATTTTCTTTATCAAACTATTTTTACCATTATCTTCAATTCAGCCGCTCTGCCTTGAAATTATTACTTTACTTCGTCTTCGGATTTCCATGGAAACCAATTCAAAGCCTTTTCTCTCCACTTGATGATGTGTGGAAGTATTTATCCTGATTTCATCAGAAAGATTTTTTTTTTGTTAGTCAGATCTACGTCAGCATAACCTTTTATGAAAAGTGAAGGTAAAAAAGAAAAATGCATATCTTGGCGTTCAAGGAGAATAATAGAGCCTTCCAAAGGCACAGAATATTGTCTCAGAGAATGTCAAAGAGCTTTCCAGATGCTTATGAATCTTTTAAGTAACTCAGAAATAGGTACCTACAAGTGGAAGAGGGTGAGGGTCAGAAAAGATATTCTGCCCTACACCCATAAGATTTAAATGGCTACATGGATGTGAGTGGAACAAGTGTTAATCATTGGTTCTGGGTGACTGCAAAGGTAACACAGAGGTATGTGGGCACATGCAAGGGCGGATCACACAGCAAAAGCTCCAACGGGTAGGATTCAGTGTCCAGTAGGTCCAAAAAACAGGTCTTTAGAGTGTGAGACATCAAGGTGAACTCTGATCCTTCTGCTGGAGGGGGCAGACATTCTAGAGAGAGCGAGCACACATTTTGTCCTGGAGGAGGCATTGGAATCCTGCCAAGGCAAAGGGCTGGCATTCCTGCACAGTGCAGGGATCGTTTCCTTGTACTGCTCACCGGAATGCGGCTACATTCTGCGTGGGGCCTGGAGACTCCATTATGCACTTGACTATCTATAATGACTTCTTAAAAAAGAACTCCATAGGTGTACCTGGGACCATACTAGCTACCTTCCTCATCCAGAGGCAAGCTCAGAAACTAAGAGATAATACCAAACAACAGGGCAAATTCAGAAGAATTCAAACCTGTCTCTTCTAGCAGGTCTGTGTGGTCTGATGCAAAAGACGTAATATGCTATGTATTGCGAAATGCAAGCAGGGCTTAATTTTCCTCACTTCCACATCCTAGTCAATGGCCACTAAGCCTTCCTTCTCCTAGCCCCTCACTCAAACAGGAGCCAGTGGGAAACTTCACTGGCAGCATTCTGAAATAAGGGATCTTTTGATCTTGCAAGCTTCGGGGCTCAGACTAGGTGGTCATTTAACACTCCCAGACATTAAGTTTGGGCATCCGTGATCTTTTCAATACAAGACCACCCATTCTCACTGCTAAATTCCCATGCGTGTGCCTTCGGCATGAAAGTCCTTTATAATTTCCATGAGAAGTGAACCTGTTTATTAAGCTCAATTCAGGGCACGGCAGGACCTCAGGGAAAGCTGGCTGCTGGGACTGGCAGCCGTCTTATTGTGAAATGCCACTCTAGATGGGAGTGGTCTTGGAGCCATACCCCTTTAAGAGACAGAGACAAGGACCCCTCTGACCTACTGCCAAATTCTATAAGTGCAGATCTACAGGGAATAAAAACAAAAACTTACTCAGAGAAAAATCACACATGGAAGGTATGGCATCAAGACTGGCGAGTAAAAGTAACCAAATAACTCAACATGTGTGTTCCGGGCAGATAGCAGATCCATTTATACTGGTGAAGTTTATCTGAAAGTGGAGTAGGGACCAAGCAGAATTTGTGGCAGGCTTGGATTCCAGGAGTTTGTTTTGTAGATATACTAAGGACTGTTGTATAGAAAGGCTTGGTAGACATTGAGGGGAAAGAGTCATCCGGTCTGCCTCCAAATTCCAAGCTCAGTACCTAAGTCTGGACAAGATGCTATAATTCTGAAACCTTGAGGCTGAAGGACCCAGAGTTTTCCAGAAGTGCCCCGCTAGAGAGACAGAGAAAATCCTGCAGCTGTAGACTGTCTGGGAGCCTCAGGGATCTGGAAAAATACAGGTCAAGGACGCATAGATTAAGATGCTGCCAAGGATGCTGGCCACTGGAACATCCACCAACCTCAGGGACTGATAGGAATAAGCCCACTCTGCTTTTAGGATGTACAGATGATAATTTGGGGCATATGAGCTGGGGGAGGGATGCGATGAATCAGAGCTAGTTTCCAACCCACAGATCTGAAACAGAACTACTCTTGTTGTCATTATTTTGTCTCTAGACCACCTGTCAGACCTCTTTACTTCACTCTCCTCTTTGGGTTGCAATTTTAAAGGCTGTGGCCTGAAATCCCTGAGAGTATGAATCCAGGCTTCTCCACTGCTCCTGAATAGCTATCCTCTTTTGAGAAGATTCTTTCCTCCCTCATACTTAGCCTTATCAAAGGCCTATGAAAACTATTCCAGGTGAGCCCCTGAGAGGAAAAGTTAATGAGAGACAGCACTCTTTCTGTCGGTCTCCATCTCTCATGTAAGCCATTTTCCACAGACTCCACAAATGTCTCCAACACCAGAAAAGTGAAAAAAAATCTGCAGTATTATGCACATTGTATTCAGGTGGGAAAGCTCTGACTAACCCAACTCTCCAGCATTTTCAAAATGTTTCTGATTGAATAATCTGATGCTGAAATGGCATCCAGTGTACTTAACCCAAAATGGCAATCAGATCCACTCCAATCTGGATTTTTCTCTTAGATCAGAGAGGTGCTTGAGGGAGAAGAACCTAGCAGTTTCAAATATATGCAACTCACTTTCTTGATGGATGGCATATGGAAACTTCTGCATTCCCTATAGTACTTTGTAGCTCCTTTTGGAATGAATTCATCTCAGACCCATGAAAAACAGTTGGGCTGCTCTAACTACAACAGCACTGAAGTTTAAAAAAAATAATTTTTTAAGGTCATGGGAAATTGAAATTGTGTTTCAGGAGAGTCAGGCTACATGTCTTTGGTACGTAGCATGTGGTGCTTGTAGTGTTGCTTACATTTTATTGTGTATCTGTCTCTCCAACTAGCTCTTAAGAGGGCACTCAGAAAGTATCTGTTGAACAAACAAATGAAAAAAAGTTGTCTTTAGGCTCAGGAGAAAGGAGTGCTCTGATCGATTATCAATGTCTGGCACTGGTGTGTGAGAGAGGAAGTGATGACACATGTCACATATTTTCCATTTCCATTCCGAAAGAAGAATGGTCTGGGAGAACTGTATTCTAGTTGGATTCTGGTCTAGTTAGAATTGGAATGATGGTTGATGATCACATGGATCACAAAGACACATGAGCTTGGAAAGGATTCTCCAGCAAGCTTGCTTGGGTGGTTGGGTGAATAAGGAGAACCCCACTGCATTTGTATAGCTCTTAAAATTTTCCAGTGTGTGTTCCTGTAAGTGGTAACAGAGATGGAACCCAAGCTATTGTTAAAGGGTTACTTCAACTCTGTGTGGGGAAATGGTAGCTACTCTTTGTTCCCTAAAGATGATCCTAGGATCCTGAAAGCTCATAGGATGAGGAAATGCACTTAAAACATATAGATTGTACCAGGGATAGAAGCTCATCAATCTACTTCCCCAACTGGTGCTTGAGTCACCTCTACAACATACCCACCAAGTGGTCATCTGTTGAAAGGCTTTGAAATCATGATTGCTTCCCCATGAAAGCCTACTTTTCTATTTTCTAAGAGGCTTACATTTCCAAAGTATTTTTGCTCTTGTTCTGTTACTGATCAAGACAGCTCTTCAAATATTGATTTCCTTTCATTAGAGCTGATGAGGCCTCTTTATTTCATTTTCTGTCTTGCTAGGTTATGTCCTGAGTGGTTTTCTTTCTTTGTTCCAAACTTTTTTCATTTTCTTCTACCCAGAGTGTCTAAATGTAGTGTCCCTACCCATTCAAAGGTCTCATTCCTATTATCTATATTTCTGTTAACCACCAGGCAAAGAGAGTTCAGGTCACTAATCTGTGCTTTCAGTTAGCTTCCTTCCCTAGTTGTTCTTGGCTTAAGTATAGATAATGACAGGTTTTTAGAGAAGAGAAAAGCTCATCTTTATTGCTAGGAAGTGCAGTGTTAACTTTGATCTCTCAGAAGCAACCTCATCTGTTCAAAGCACTGCTTCAAAAAATCTCAACTTCTAATTCTGGCTGCCAGCAAGGCATATAACTTCTTGCTGTCTTAGGCTTCTCATCTATAAGGCAGAGGAAATCAAACTGATCAGGTAAACCATTCACATATACACTCACAATTACTTTGTAATCGTGGAGCTCTCAGAAAAGGCAGCAAGACACTCACGTTATCTTGCCCTCTCTGTTTCCATCAACTTTCCACTCTCACAACTCACCACAGGAGCATCAGGGTCTGGTGCAATAAGCTTGTTGATTATTGTTGCTATTTTGCCCTCTTCACCTCTTGGCACATGCTGCTTTTGCCCAGGAAAGCCAGCCACAACCCTGAATGGCTAACTGGGATCAAGAAAGAACATGAATCGGTTCCTAAATTATATTATTTTCTCACTTAAACTGGCTATTCATTTACATCCTTCCTAAGATCTTGGACCTGGGTTACAGACTATTGGAGGCTGCTGGAAGTTGTCCTACAGTTGTTACATTTACATGTAGCTCTGGGCTCCTCCATCAGATACAGGATTGAGAAGCAGAGAATCTTAGTTCTGGTACTGCAAGGTTTGGGATGATAGACACCTGAAATATGATGGGAGCCTGGACCACGACAGTAGTTATGGGCGTGGAAAGAAGGAAACCAGGCATGGCATATCAAAAGAAATGACAGAACTTGGGGACTGACTACATCTGAGGAATGAGAATAAAGTCTACATAAAGGTCTGGAAGTTGAATGGCTGAGAAAGCAAAGGTGCCAGTGAAAAAGACAGATTAGTTGGGAGGGGAATCTGGACGAGAGAAGATGATAGATTCCATTTGGGGCATACTGAGTCAGGGTGTTGATCGACAATGTCCAGCAAGCAATTAGAGAAATGGTCTGGCAGCTTAAGAAGAAATATAGGGTCAGACATATAGTCATTGCTCTGAAGTGGAAGTCAAAACTATGAGTATAAGCATCAAGGTCTGATGGGACAGCTATCCATTGTGATTAACAAGTGGATGTTTCATGGAGGGGGGGCAGCCCCTGCCATCATCTGCTTATGTCCGCTTCAGTTTGCCAGAATTTACGTATGTGTTACAAAGTCTTATCTCCCAGGGGTCCAAATAAAAGACCCTGAGCCAGTTGACTTAGTTATGTAGAGTTCAATGCTAGGGTTAACATTGGAAACCCTTGTGAGGGCCAGTGATTTTCCCCATCCCATGACCATTTCCTGCTTCTCCCCATCCTTCTAGCCCAGCAAGATTGCTTACGTGATAAGATAAACTGGTCACTAAGAGGTGAGGTGGGTGACAATCCTTGTCAACCCATTCCCATAACAAAAACCTCACAAAGTACATTCTGTGCTGCTGGCAGATGAGCAAAACTGTGCTTGAAACCTTGGTTTCACTTGCAGCTCACATCTTTTCCTTCTGGCTCCCCTTACCAAGAACTAACCAAACATCAGGGACTATAGAGTATACCTCTGATAATGCTAAATTCTATTCCTATTTTTCACCAAAACTCCCTTGCCCATTCTCCGTCTCTGCACTGTGTCTCACTAACTGGCACCCTCAACCACCCTCTCTTAGCAACCTGGGTGGTACAAAGATGTCACAGTTAGTGACGTCACCACATTTGGGGGTAGGGGCAGCCTGTCTCAGAGCAAATGAGAGGTTTTGCCCTTGAAGAACCAAAGTATCCTAGGCTTCCTAAGTTGAACTGAGTTGATGTAGGCAATATTTCGGGGACAGTGACCATTACCTTTCCCCAATCTGAGGCAAGGTTTTGACTTTAGTCCTGGGTCTGTAATCCACCCACTGAATCACTTACCTTCTCTGAGTCTCTGTTTCCTTGTCTGACAGTCTGACTTCTAAGGCCATCCCATGGTTTTGAAAATTATAAAACATTAAACAACTTATTCACTCAGAGAACATTTCCTCGCTGTTTTCTGTGTGCCCTTCATCATGTTGGGCCTTGGGGATACAATGATGACCATGACAAGGTTCCTGCCCTCAAGTGGCCTGAACATTAGTGGAGAAGGTGAGTATGTTAACAGATACATGACACAGTGTACCGAGTTGGATAAGCCAAGTGTGGAAAAAGTGCTAGGGAAACAAATCAGGGAATAACTGCCTATGTCTGGGAGAACTGGGGAGGGTAAATATACAGCTGAATTACCATTAGGAAAATTATGATTTTCAGTTTGTGTTAAAAACGCATAAATCAGAAAAGAAACTTGGGTTGTGAGAATTCTCACAAAATAGAGTGAAATTATGCCTATCCTTTGAAACGCCTCTTGAGAGTGGCTCATAGACTTAATCATACATCAGGAATCACCTGGAGAGCTTATAAAAGGTAGATGGCTGGGCCCCACCCCCACAGTGCCTGCTTCAGCAGCTCTAGGTTGGCGCCTGAAAATTTACAGGTCTAACAAGTTCCCAGGTGAGGGTGCTGGTCTATGGAGCACACTTTGGGAACCGGTGCCTCACGAGACAAGTAAGAGACAGACACACTTAGCGGCAAGTGAAAGATAACAGTAAGCCGTATCCATTGTCCCTGGTTTCCAGACAACACAATTAGAATCTGCTGGAATGAAGTGCCCCAATCTACTGCTCCCAAGCCAGGGAAGAGGAGCGCACGATACAAAAGGCCTGCCGCCATGCTTCTCTGGAGAAGCTCCCCCTTCCTGAGGAAGTGGTAATTACCGCAAACACCACAGAGTGGAGCCCAACAGCAGGGCAGACAAAAATTGGATCTGACAGCATCAATTGAGCTTGAAGTTCTATTTACTGAAAATGATCTGGCATAATTAAAAATTCGCAACTGGAGCCTATTTGCTGAACATTATACATTAGGGATTCCCCAGAGTAGGCCAGAAAAGTCTCAGTGAACTTTTTAGGAAAAGACAAAGAGGCCAACTGCTATGGCAGGAATTTGTACACAGGAAAAAAAAAAAAAAAAAAAAGGGAAAGTCAGTGAGCTCATTTATTTAAAAGTGAGATTCTGACTTAGACTGCAGAGTGATATGAACCAAGGGTATTGGTGAGAGGAGAGACCGATCATTTATTCATTTCCTTTTCTCTCATGAATAATCACTTTGCTTTTACTTCTTGCTAAATATATTCTTGTGGATTTTCAAGAATGTCCATTCTGTCTACACATTATATGTTAAATTCTTTGAGAATACAAATTGTATTTATTAATGTTCACAAAGTTTCTTTTAACATCTGTCATATAGAAGGTTTTCAATACCTGTTGACCAACAACCATCCTGGTAAGTTTGATTTCTAACATATGTTTGTTGAATTGAACTAACACATATTAGGTTAGAGGTTTAGTAGCAGTCATGTGGCTTTGGATTTTTTGTTCAGTTGACTTATGATAGACTACACTGTATGCCTAAAAATGTGACAGTCTATCACAGCGCCATTTCTGAGCTCCCGTGCCCACAGACAGGAGACTTAAGTAGGGTAAAAGCAGTGGGAATCAGCAACTTTGGAGAATGGTGTTGTCAGACTAACAGAGGGCAAGTCTGAAGTTGTGGAAAGAGCATGGACACTAGAATCAAGAAGAGCTGAGCTCATCTTCTGTCTCTGTAATTGCCAAAGGATCTTGGACAAGTTGGGCCATTGAGACAGCATTGGTTCTGACTAACCAAGGTCTCAGATCTTAACACTGGGGCTTTGGGGTTCCAATTCTCTAGCTATATGTTGGTGTCCAAAGGCAGGAGCATTCAAACGTATTCCTGGTGCTGAACTTGACATCTTATGTGCTTCCTAAGCTTCCTTGAATATATTCAAGATGTAGAAGTGAAGCTGTGTCCTTAGAAAGCAAGTAGAAGAGCCATGTCAACAATAGTGTTGATCATGCTTTCTGGGGTTGTCAAGAAAGAAAAGTTCTCTCACTCATGCTCTGCTTTGTCTTCTAATAGTACTGAGCCTATAAACCGAAGGTTCTTACACTTTTCATTTATATTTAGAGGGACAGTTAAAAGCTTGAAAATATTTTCATTTTTAAACTGCTTAAGCATCACTCATTCAGATATTTGTTTGAGTGCATGCTATTTTGAAGTCAGGTCCCCCCATTGCAAACATTATCCATTCTACGATGTGTAGGGACCACTAATTTTCTTTTCTGAATAAAGCCCAATAGTCAGAATTTTTTTGTTAGGATTTTGAAAACTGAGCAATGTTTTACTGTGTATGTTCAT
Source organism: Suricata suricatta (assembly GCF_006229205.1). NCBI lineage: Eukaryota > Metazoa > Chordata > Mammalia > Carnivora > Herpestidae > Suricata > Suricata suricatta. Next base: position 94,016,492 of record NC_043717.1, read on the forward strand.
GGAAGATTAAAATTCTGACAATTCATGGAAACAAAATATATCTTGTTTGTATATCACCCACTTATCACTGTTGAATGCTAGGCCTTGTACAATTTATACACATATCCTTCTTTCCATGAATACGAGCTTTTAGTAACAGTCCAGTCTAACCCAAGACACTTATCTGAGGCTCTATTAAATATACCTCACCCCAGTCAAGGGAAAGACTCATGGAAATAGGGAGTTTAGAAGAACACTTCAAGAAGGTAAAGTAAGGTCCTGAGAAAAGAAGGGATATATCCAAGGGAAGTACCCAAGGATGTAACATGAAGTTAATGACAGAACTTGGTTAGCACCTAGCAAACAGGGCCAGAGCCCCCACAGAGTACAGAAGAAGATGCAAAGGCTTCAGGCCAAAGATGAAGTAACATGAATAAGCTGTAGTTGCTACTGCCAGAATAAATAGTACGAGAAAGGTGGGCAACTTTTTTTGTTGGGGGAGAGTATGAAGGAGATGCCAGGTTCATTTTGTGTTATGTTGAGTTTTGTGTGCCAGTGAGACCCCCCAGGCTATGAATTTGGTTGACAATTGGAATATATGGATGCAGAGCTTAGCTAGATACAGATTATCACAGGGAAGAACGGTCTCCAGAGATCTGAGAGTCTTCAGCATATTAGTGGCAGGTGAAAACCTCAGAGGAGAAGAGATTACACAAGAAGAGCCTGTTGAATGAGAAGAGCAGAGCCTGGGCAGGAGATTAAGGACAAGCTAGAGTGGACAAAGTGGGCTCATGCAAGCCGAGGAAGACACTGGATCTATGGGCATAAGTGATACAATCATAAGAGACTCATTTGCTGATTATAAGACAATTGTTTGTCTTGGGTTTCCAACTGCTACATGTTGCCTTCCCCTAGTGCACTTTTTTGATGAGTTGTGGTGTTTCATCAGTCATGCTGTCCTTTATAATGCCAGGATTATTTACAGAGAGCAAACCTTGTTGATCACACACGAACTGTTCTCATCAGTTCCCGGAAAAGATGATCTGATGTATGCTGAAGTAAGAAGCATCTTGTACCAAACAAACACCATAATTTTTTTTGTTTGGTACCAAACCAATAAAGCCATGATTATAGGCTTTAGACATATTTTTTTCAGTCTGGCCTTATTTGTTGCAACAAAGATCAACAAAATAAGAAATCACTTTTGTGTCTGAACTAGATAAAGCAACTGTACTCAAGTTTACTCAAATATATCTCTCAAAGAAACCACTAGTCTGCTTTTCATTATTGTTCCTGTTATTTGCTTCTGCTATTATGTACAACATCAGAAATGGGACTTACTGTTCTCTTCTTCAAAACTTCAAGAAAATCCTGGATCTGTAATAATCAGAATGTGGATCAGCAATATGCCAAACTCACTTGTTTTGCACTGGGGAAGGCCAAGGCTTGGTATCATCTCTGCCACTTCTTTGGAACATAATCTCTGGGCTTTGAATTAACCACTCTTTGGTTCTCCCTAGCCACTAAACTATCAACTTCCTATTTAATAAATTCTTTAACCTGTATGAACTAGGTGTCCATACTTTTCTTTATAGCAAACACTGAAACCACAATGCACGATCTCACTGTCTGGGAGTACTTCTTGGCTTAGGGGAATTGGAGAAATGGAGGAGTGGAGAGATATAAAACATGAAAGGAAGAAATGAAGCTTATTTCTGTGAAAGCCTAAATGAAGTAAGGAATAAAGTCCTCATGGAAAATGTCCTTATCAGTGGCCAGGAGCAGATCCTTTGGGAAGAGCCTGCCCTCTTCTTTATGTCCCTCAACGTTGTGAGAAAATGGTTGCCTTCACTCTGTTGTTGACACTGTCTCTGAAGGGATGCCATGAATGTTAAACCATATTAAACCATTTTCAGTCTCTCCCAATGGGGGACCTATGGGACAGGAACTCCCAGTGGTGAGTTGTAAAGAGTGACTCTATGTGACCTAGGCAGATAACTGAAGCTGTGAAGGTCTAGAACCTTCCACTGAGCTCAAGAATGCTATCTTGGCAAGTTAATCATCATCCCCTTGGGAAGAAGACCAGTTTTTCAGATGGCATCTGAAAAGGTAGAGTCCTGGAAATTGCACAGAAGATTCCAACCAGTGAGAACAGAGTTGACCCTTAAAGGGAAACAAGATAGCATTTACCTAATGGAAAGCCACCATTTGGAGGAGAGGCACCCAGCTAGCTACCTAAAAGGGATATAGACAATCACTTGGGGCTTAGGGGTAAAAGAAATATGCATTTCGAAAAACTGTTCAATGATTCCCTTGGGATTCTTAGAATTATGGATTTTATGACCTGTCTACTCTATGTTAATTATGTTTTCCTTCTTTTGTTTTTAGTGTGGTTTATTGAAAATTACCTTTGACATTCTCAGCTTGACTAGGGCTCATGGGAGAGGGCAGTTCAGCATTAGAGTTCCAGAAACTCAAGAAGGAGATGAAGGGAGGGAGAGAAAGTGAGACCCTCTTATTCTAAAAAAGTTCTGTTATTGTTTTATTTGAATTTCTCTTAGGAGCTCTACTCATCCCTGGCAGGCCTGGGGAGGGCAGTTTTGTTTAAATTAAGGGGGCATGTCCTTCCTTTACTGCTTGCTTTCTGGAATGTCAAAACTCAGCCAGACCTTGCCGAGGCACATTGTCCAACTGCCCATGGTTCCTGAGAAAGGTTATTCATGGCCTTTGTGATACCATGGACAATAGGGAGCCAACTACTTGCAGGCCTGGGCCCTGACCCATCAAGTTTTGGTTTCTGGGCACAGTACACAGTCTTTGTTTCCTGGAGAACACCTCCTCTGGAATAGGCTATCCCTTTCAAAAACTGAGCAGACAGAAGAGAGTCGATTTTTAATTCTGTCAAGTGATGGCCATAAAATCAAGTCAAGTAAGGCATCAACTAAAACAATCCTAGCACTAGTAATTGCCACACATCAGCAAAACCCATGCTGGAAGGTTCTGGTTTAAGAGGAAATTTCCTTCTTGACAGTTTTATACAACTGGTTCCAGAGATAAGGAAAAAAACAAAAACAACAGGAAGGTGCATGCTGCTCTATGCCCCTCTCCCAACTTTTCTATTTGGAGGCATATAGCAATTAGGATTAAAAGTTTATAAGGGGGGGAAGCATCAAATCTAGTATGAAAATGGCAGCTGTGACTAACAGAAACAGAGTTTATTCCAGGGAGCACAAAGTCAGAGCTAGAGGCATTGGCCAGGGAGAATGCAGTTTGGTGTTCAATCATCGCAGGTGAGGCCATGGCAAAATTTTTTTTGTAATTTGGGACCCATCCCTACCTCAAGTTCCAGGTGGCTTATCATAAAGGACACCTATAATATGATCTTGGGGGAAAAATGAGATCAATAAAAATACTTCAAAAATAGAGGGACTCATTCTCAGACAGAAGGAGGGTTCCCAAAATTCAGTGCTACATTACTTCCAAGTTTCCTAGCAACCAAGGCCATAGGGAAACATGCTGGGTAACAGCCTTCTCAACTTCTGATCAAAGGAAAGGGTATCATTTTGTCAGGAGAGTCGAACTTATTCCTGGTGCCAAGTCCAAGAAGCACAAATTTTTCTGGAAATCCAGAAGCACTTTCTGCAGGACGGTATCTCATATAGGCTTTTTAAAAAGTCAAGTTCAGTGGAGTATAGTTTCTATACTCTAAAGCTCACCCATATTTAGCAGCTGAGGACACCACATTAGCAGGTAAGCCGGAGGCAGCAACCTGCGGGCAGCCCAGTTAATGTGGTATAGGTACAGCCTTCCTGGTGATCCAAGCTGATACTAGGGAAAAGGGTGGAAAACTTAGAGACATGCATTTAGGCATGAGCCTTGGATCACTGGTTCTCTAGACCACCCACTCACTGGACAGCAGGAATGCTTGTTCCCACTGAACTGTCATGTGGCAGTGGGCTGGGGGGCTTTCCATGACTTTCCTTCCCTAGCACATCTCATCTGCCTGGATCTGGGTCATTATTGGCAGTTGTATACCTGCTGTTGATATTCTTTTGGGAGGTAGGGAGACTTGGCCAAAGGCTGCAAAAAAGCACTTCTCCTGATTTCCCTTGAGCCTCTTTCTAATTGTTTGTCCAGGATTCCTAGGACATTGCTCTCTTGTCAAACTCTTTTACCAGATATCATCATCTGCTCCTTCTGTTGGCGGTACCCCTTCCTTCTGTGTCTCCTGTTAGCTCCTCAGGGCAGGGCACCGGCTCATCACCTGAACTGTAAATCCAATGATTTGATGCTCTTTGCAGGCTGGGAGACCACTTTTTTCTTTCTTGTCCATAGGTTACCAAGGAATAGAAAACGGAAATAGATATCTTTCCCCCATGGCATATTCACTTGTAATCAAAGAGGATACAAAAGAGGCACCAGAGCAAACAAAAAGGCTCCTTCTTTCAAGACCTTAACAAATTAAAATCCACATCAATTAATTCTTTAGTTCTTTAATTGTTCCTGGATTAAACGTACTGGGGTGAGTTTTCATTCCAGCCCAGGTTGTCACAAGCTCAATAATTCACCTAGGGGATTCTGACATCACAATTTAGCACTGCTTGTCTATGGAGTCAAAAGGAGTAACTCATTACCAAGTAAGAGGTATTAATAAGATTTTTGTAAAAGAACCAGAATCAGAGTTATTGGCAAATGAGGAGTCAGTCAGTGTAGGAGGTGTGACAAAGTCTTGGAACAGATCATTAGCAAGCCAAGCAGGGCCTATTTTATATCCAATGCATGCTAGGCCTCTTAAAGTTGTCACCTGAAGAGGCTGTACACAGATTCCAAGGATGCTGCTGGTATTCACATCTCCAGAGCTCTTCCCTGGGAACTCTGTTCACAGATAATTACAAAATACATGAGAAGACGCATTCATGACTGTGTAGCCACACCTCTCTTTTGGCCCCAACCACAAGATCTTGCTTGATCACCCAATTAGTACCTCATAATTACCTTCTGATGACATGAGACTGATCCCAAAAACCTAATCCACCCTCAAGGAACAAAGATGTTTCCCCACTGAGCAGAGTCAACAGAACACGCTGCAGCTGTTGACTGCGCTTGACTATGATGAAGAAATCAGCACCATATTTCCATGCATTCGTTCTGCTATGTTTCTTAAAAATAAATCTATTCCTTTCATTTATTCACTATAGTGCCTTGGCGTCATTCTCCTTTTGATTAGAAATGATGCATAAGGAAATAGATTCATACGTCAGTGCCTTCAAAGGTCCATTAAACATAATGTTATTTAAAAGTACATTAACTATCCTAACCAGTGTCAGACAACAACCAGGGGAGTGCAAGAGTTTGAAGACTAATGCAGAGTTTTAGGATGCCAGATGAGAATGTAAATCACAACTCTCTCTAATTAAAACTTTGGCCCTTTGATTGCTCCTGGATTAAGTTCACCAGGGTGATTTTTCATCCCTGCCTGGGTTGACACAAGCCCAATAATTCACTCTGGCATTCTGACATCACTTGTTTGGATCTGCTTGTCTATGGAGTCAAGAGAAGTATCTCATTAGGGAGTGAGAGGTGTTAATTAGACTTTGTAAATAGCGACCATGAATGATGCTTTCCCCCGATTTCATCCAGATTGTTGAGAGGAGCACCGGGTGGAGAGTTGAAGTGAAGTTCTCATTCCAAGCCATCACAGCAGCCCCTCAATTGAGTCATATGCCTCAGTTGCCACAAATGAAAAGTGGGGTAAAACAAGGCAGTCTCACTACCTGGCTTCACAGAACAATGATGGTGATAAATGGGAAATGACAGATTAACCACCACTCTAATCTATGATTGTTTCAACAACAACCCACTTACCACCTGCTATGGGCAAAGCTCTAACTGATACAAAAATACCTATTATGTACTCCCTACTCTCAAAGAAATTATTGAGTTGTAATATTAAATTCTAGGACACTCAAATAAGCCCCCTTCCTTGCCCCATGCAGTTCAGTCATGTACGTTTAAGAGGGATAAAAGAATAATTAATTCACAACAATGTGGTTTTCTGCATCCCTTATATGCCAGTAGAAGTCATCTGTTGTCCTCACTGTATTTGGGCTTTCTCCTTCTCTGCCAGTCTTGGGCTTTGGTGCCCTTTTGCCTGGATGCTCTCTTTCCACCTGTCATGTCTCCTGCGGTTATTTGGAATAGGCGTTGAGGACAGGTCTCTTGGGGGAAGTCAGCACTAGGGGAGGGCAGGAGAGGACTGAATGGACCCTTAGACTTACTACTTTCTCCTGAGAAGCGGCAGGATGATGAAAAGGGAGAGCCAGGAAGCTGGGCTCATTTGGATGTATAAGTTCTGCCATGTTTGTTAAAGCAAGCCTCATTACCTTACAGAGTTGCCTGGTTTAATGAAGGCCTTTGCTGAATAAACGATCGTACCTAGAGGCAATAGGACCATTCCAGGCCCATGAAGGACACGCTTCTGTTGGGGGAGGCAGGAATCAATGCAGTGTGATCGCTGAGAGATCAATACTTCTCTGAATGAATTTCATCCTAAGTGACACTCCTTTGGGATAAGGAATGGCCGACTGGAAATCATTCAAGGTTATCAACGGAACAACGGTATCTAGAGTATTCAGGTGAAACACATGCAGTTTAAACTGGTGGTCATACAAAGGACCACAGTGAAAGCTGCATTGTTTGTGATGTACCCAAATGGAAGATACCAGTCGGCCTTTCTGATAATCCTCATATGAATCTTCAGTCTAGCAACCAGTCCATCAGCAGATAGCTCTGTTATGATTTCAGAGAAGCCTCCTGAAATACAAATTGAAGCTGGTTCTGATGACTTTAGCAGAGCATAAAAACCAAGGGATGTGGTGGGGGAACCTTTCTGCTCGACTTCACATGAGCCCAAAGCAAGAGAACTATAGAAGTCCATGAAAAATGGCAAGATCTTCAAAATAAAATGTGATTGGAAATGTAAGGTCATAATTGTATGAAACTATTGATTAGAAAAACAGGAAACAAATGGGGGAAATGCTAGAGTACAGTACTTGTTACAGAAATGTAGTTTAAAGAGGCAGTGGTGGGAATGAGAAGCCGAAAGGCCTCTGACCCTCTTAGCTGGGAGAAGACATCACTTTGTCTTAGAGCTAAGCTTCAACTAACACAGGTGCTTGGGAAAGAGGTAGAAAGCAGAAAATTGTCTTAACTACATGGGCATAAATGACAGCTAGTCAATGCAAAATGTGTCTTTTAACTGCATGAGAAATGATTAGTAGGTCGAATGTCCCAATGTGAAAAATGTGCCTTTCTGACATCCCAGGGCTGGGCTTCAGCCCCTTCATTTATCTCCTGACCCTCTGTTCCAAGCGAGGATCAACCCTCCTCCATCCTTAGTGATGAGCTCCAGAATAGAGCTGTAGGTAAGTATCGAAATTCCTGCTTGAATTCCATTATTCAAAAACAGCCTTGGAAAGCCTGGCTCTATATGGCACTTTGGTAAAAGGTACCACAGTGAGTAGACGAGTCATTAGCCAGAAATTGGTACAAGCCTGTCCCCATAATCTGCCCAAGAGCAAAGCTGTTATTATGGAGGTATTAAAATCTACAGCTTTTTTTTTTTTTAAACTCAAATTGCTGACCTAACCATTCAGGCTTAAGCTACAGCTAATCAATACAAAATGTGCCTTCAAACAGCCTGCAGACCCCAAATTGCTTGCTGCTTGTTACACAAAGCAGGTCATTACAAAGGGCAAATGATAAAATTTCCTGTTCACCTCATTTGGAATTATCAGGAAACTTAATATTACATTTTCAAAATTCTAAACATCTGATATACCTCTATAGCATACAATTTATCGTTAGACTGTAAGCCTAAGATTCCATTTTTCTAATTTGATTCTAAAATATGGTGATTAAGAGTGTAAGCCATCGAATTAACTTGTATTGAACCAGAATATCCCAGTGTCTCAACTCCTCTCTGGTTAAGAGCTGGGCCCAGAGGAAGTTATTTAACTCTTTCAGACCATGAAGCTACCTCCATTTAAAGCAGGAGGTGAAACATTGTACCTAAAGTGCCAGACAGTACATATTTTCGATTTGCAGACTCTACCATTGCAGTACAAAAGAAGCCACAGGCAACACGTAAATAAATGCGTGGCTGTGTTCCAACGAAACTTTCTTTACAGACGCTGAAATGTGAATTTCACATAATTTTGAAGCGTCACAAAATACTGTTCGTAATTTTTTTTTAGCCATTTGAAATAAAAACCACTCCTAACTCACAGGCCATGCAAAAACATGCAATGAACTGGATTTGTCCCAGGGGCTATAATTTGCTGACTCTGATGAAAAACAACAGATCAGCAACTTCCCGAAGAAACGGAAAGTGTTCAGTTTCCCAAGACACTAACTTTGAAGCAGTAAGCTCCGAGAGATTCAGGTGCTCTGCGTTCAGATATCAGTCGTTTACCCAAGTGAATGCATAAGTTTGGAAAAAAAAGAGAGACAACTTGTGTCAGTTCCAATCTCGCACAAAGGTTTCTCCTTTGCCTCTTCCCTTCTCTCTTCCTCAGCCTCATGCCTTCCCTTTCTCTATTTCTTTCTTCCATTTTGTCCAGCGCCCGCAGGTTCTGCTCGCAGCGTTCCGAGAATTTAAGAGAAGTATTTGGAAATCCATTAGCAGCGTTTATTTTTGACCTAGAATCTCTCACTGCCTTGTCTCCTGGAATGACTCACTGTACCTCCAATCCATTCCAATTTTGAGGTGATTTTACATCATAGACGAACTATTTTAATTTTTATTCATGAATCTCTTTGGAAATGATGAAAACATCAATGAAAACCTTCTGTAGTCCTCTTTTTTAAAAAAAGGAATTTAAACTCTTCAGAAAATGGGTCCCAGTCTACAACACACCGTCATTTAAAATGCTACCAGCAAAGCCATTGATAACACTAGAAGTTATACTCAAGAGGTCATGGTGAAAAGCAGTGTCCAAACTGTAAAGTACTCTGCAAGTATTAGCTCTAGTTGGTGGTATTGTCATGCCAACTGTCAGGTGAGTTTTGATACCAATTTGTCAATGTGAATTTTGGGGGAAGAGCCAGTGTTTTACCTCCTGGGTTGCTGGAGTTGTTCTCAAGGGGCAGATGAAAGTTTGCTGTCATCTAATAAAGCAAACGGCCGGGTTATAGACCAGACCATGGCTGTTTCTGCTGACAACTAGCTGAGGACAAAGGGTAAGTCATCTAACTTTTGAGTCCTCATTTTGTACAATGGGAGGGTTTGCTAAGATCCTTAAAGACCCTTCCATGTTGTGACTCCTAAGTGTTTTGAGTTGAAGATGATGACAAAGGAGAAAAGTGAAGCTTGCTACCTCTTGAGGTCCAAAGAAAAAAATGACCAGAGAAACACTTCAACTGTTGCCGTCTCCTCGTCTCCAGGCATTATAAAAACAGAGTGAGCATTAGTTGCAATTTTCCCAACATCATTGCCTGCTTGCTGCCAGTGTTTCCAAAATGAAATCCAGATCTTAACTTATACTGTACAATAACTTGTTACATGTCTGTTAGGTTAAGCACAGTGCAGTCCCAGACAAGAAAATGTCAATAAACCCTAAGGTTGTTTTTACGGAAATACGTATCTCTATGGGCAGTAGTATTGGAATGCTTTTGGCCTAGAATAAAACTCTTTAGGACAAAACCGACTTCCAACAAATCATTCGAACAGCAACAGTCTCTGAGGATTGTCTCTTTAACTGTTCTTCATCTCCGGGCATTTTCTCCTCTGTTCTGTTAAAAGTAATCTTCTTCCCCTTCACTAAACGAATCTTAATAACTTGCATGTTTTTTTTTAGCAGTTCCACGCTCCCTTGGTGTCTTGTCTTAGTCTGACAAGGTACAATAAGTGATCCACACTTGAGGGGGAAAAGGGGCATTGTGGCTGGTGGGATGGCCCTCTGACTTGTGCACGGCTCAAAAGCACTGGCTGAAACCCACCGGACGTAACAAACATCTGTTGCAAGCATCTGTTTTCAGGTTTGTTACTTGGGCTGGGGGAAGCAGAGGAAGCTGGTTGTTTATAGAACAATTTATGGTTACAATTTCAGTGGTTGATTACTTGATTTCTTAATCCAGCTCCTAATCACAGATCAAACACGGGTTCCAATAATGAAGTAATTTTAGGCATGATTACAAACAGTCTCCTACCAAGGGCTTTTGTCTTGGAACAAGGAGCTACCATCCCACGCTCAGTGTAACGAGCAAGACAAATGACGGGGCTGTCCACATGTTCCTTTATTTCCACCTTTGCAGAGTGTGCGCTTTTTGTGGGTGTGTGGAGGGTGTTTCATCTCTGCATTTCCTCCATCTCTTTTACATCCAGGCCAAATGGTGCACTCAGCAAATGTTTGTTGAATGAATCTGGATGGTGTATAACTATTTGGTATGCATCTGATATACAGCAGAGGGGGTCACAGAAAAACTCTTGTAGAGATTTTGTAGGTTTAGAAATGACCTTTAAAGGGTGGCAGAGGAACCACCTATCCTTGGCCACACTTGTGATGCTGTCTTTCCTCCCCTTACAGGTACAAAGACTTCTCAGACACGGACCTAGAGGGCTCTGTAAGCCCATGCTGCAGGAGAGACCATACACAATTCTCAGCCAGCAAAGGAAAGCAGCCTCTAGGAACAAAGGGTTTCAGGGAAGGCCAGCCTTCTGTAAGTGGTGTTTAGGGAAGGATCTCAGGGGTCAGAACCTGAAAGAGGGAGCCCTACGTTAGAAGAAAAGCCATTCCATGCTGGCTTTGAACATTAGCACCACTGCTAAATAAAGGAAGGGAGATAAAGGAAATGGAAGTTGAACCCAATTTATATTTTTGGGAGAATCCACATTAAATACTTTTTTAACGACCAGCTGATTGTTGGTTACCTCTGTCAACACTCCTGTGGTCATTAAGATTTTGTTTAACCCCAAGGATTGCTTATGAATTTAAGTAACCCTTCCCGTTCCTCTGAAAAGGGACTTTTCAAAGGGAAGTGAGCTAGTTAATACACAAGCGGAGACTGAACTTTCTTATCTCCCTAAGAGACGTAGGATGGTCTCAGCCTCCACTTCCCCATCCCTGTGTGCACTGAAAACCTCTAAGTCATGTGCTTAACACCATGTCACATGTTGGTACTCAGAGAATGGGTCCGTACTGAATGCAAAGGTCTTACTTTACAACCGTGATCTCTGAAAAAAAACTGAGGCAGCCGTCACAACGCTCAGCAGTGTAATGTGTTTTCACATAACCAGTTGTTTAAAAGTAAGACTTGTGCCCTCACTCCACAAATGCTCACTGAAAACCAACTAGTGCCCACCAGGCACTATGCCCGATGCTGGAGACACAAAGGTGAATGAGAGCGCAGCGCAGAACTCAGGAAGCCCACAGTCTAATAAAGGACACAGATGGTTAGAGAACAACCTGCTTCCTCTTCCAGCACTGGACACAGGTGTCCTCTTAAAGATCAGCAGTGGCTGCCTGCTGGCCAATTCCAGTGACCTCTTTTTAAGAATCGAACTCCTCGGCAATCTTAGTGCTGTGACATTTGAGGAAAGACCTGATTTAATTCAAGGAGCAAGCCCTGCCAATGTCTAGGGGAAGAACTTTCCAGGCCAAGAGAGGAGCAAAGGCCCTGAGGTAGCAGCTGGTCTGGTATACATAAAGGAAAATGAGGAGATCATTGTGATTAGAGACAAATGGGCACACAGCAGAGTAATAATATACGAGGTCTGACCAGGAACAGGCGCCAGGCTGCGCGGCGCCTGGCTTGCGGGGGGGGCGGGGGCAGTGTCCACCTCAGATTCTTCATGAGATGGGTGTCACAACAGAGTTTGGAACGGAGGAGTGACAAGATCTGAATTAACATTTTCAGAGGATCATCAGCTTGGTTGTTGGGAGGAGAGCAGCCTGAGTGAAGCAGGGGAACGAGCTGGGAGCCTTTTATAGCAGCCCGGGGGAGAAATGATGGCGGCTCAGACAGGGACCGCACAGGAGGTGGTAGTAGCTGGTGGTCAAATCCCAGCTGAAGGAGGAAGGTGGAGTAGACAGAATTTGCTAATGGATTATGAGTGGCCTGGGAGGGAAAGAGAAATGTGAAAGATACCGAGTTAGCTTCCCAGGGGAAGTGTGGTGTAGGATGTTGGTCATGCGAATCTGAGCCCCGGGAAGGGCTGAGCGCTGGAGACGTATGTGGGGGCCGAGGCTGTCCCCTTGCAGCATCCTTGCCAAGCAGGGGCCACATGACCCAGCCGACACCGTCACCCAGGTGGTACAAGAGCCGGCCTGGCCTCTTCACCATCTTCCTCGCATAGCATGCTCGCCCTGGCCTTTCCTTCTAGGACTTATGTGGCCTGCAAAAGTGGTGGTCCTAGTCATGGCAAAAGCTGCTTACGAAAATGCTCTACTGATGGGTCTGATATCGATTTTGTGACCCTGATAAGCTACCTTTCCTCGAGGAAGTGCATTTTTGATGGAGTTGCTTTTCTTCTAACATATGCTAGGATCACTATGTGAAGTTGAGGATAAGTAGAAAATGGCGTCCTACATGCCACAAAAACTTCTTGAGAAGACCAACGTCAAGTCACATTCACCTGGAGGGGGACCAACTATCTGGCCATGCACCCTCAAGCTAAATTCTTGGGCTATTATTTTAGGGACAGAGGGTCAATTGTAAAAAAAGCAAGAATCACAGTGTTTTGTTTCTCACAGAAACTAAGGAAAGTAGGAAAAAAAAAAAAGTCCAGATACTAAAACCTGCCTGAAACCTCACCTCGTAGCTGCAATCAGTCTGTCTGCTGGGTACATTGTTAGCTCCTCACCAAAGCCATTCGCTGGCTGGAAGCTTGACAAGTACTAATTATTCTCATCAGTTCCCTGACCCTACAAGTAAAATTCACAAAAGTTTAAAAGTGGTACAATTTGAAAGCCTGGGGAACGCAGTGTGCTCAAAATCATCCATAGCGTTTTAGAAACACAGGTATCCAGACAGAAAGTTGGGCAAGCAAATGCACTGGAGGCTATTTGAGTTTCCTCACCCTCAAGCCACTTTCCACCCCTCCCTCTGATGGAAAGTTCCATAGGGAAAGCTAAGGTAACGGTCACACGTACAAAGCCTGACATCTAACTTCTCCTTCCATTTGGGCATCAGAGATCATTTACAGATCCTCAAAAGCTACTCTTGCGAGCCTGCAGAAGAAAGACATGGCCAGGCCAAGTCAGAAAATGACTTGGTGGTGGCCCCCAGAAAGCTGGGCCAGAGTTGCGCTAAGGAAAGCTGCCAATTCCTCAGATTATCATGGCAATATCAAAACTGATGAGATGATTTTGTGACTCCATTTGGTGCTCTTTGGGACTCCCAGTCCACTGGCTCACCATAATTTTCAGTCTTCTCTTAGCTTTAAGCTAGCCAGTGCATTCTGCAGACAGTTGGTCTGTTTGCATGCCTGTCTATGTATATTTCTCGCCTACCCTCCTGCCTGCGCTTTCACTTACGTAGCACCTGAGGGTAGAACTAGAGAGTTGATAAGTTCTACAGAGTCATCTTCTGGCGCATCCCCTCATTTGAGAGGGGTGCCCAAGGCCCAGAGAGAAGTGACTTAACTGAGGCCTCAGTAAATTCACAGCAGAGGTGAAATGTGACCCTAGGTTGGCTGGTTTTCAGTTCTCAGTCTCTGTCCATCTCTGGCTCAGCCTCTTGCTGCTTCATTGGTCTTTCTTCCTTTAGCTCTACATTTGTGCTCCTCTCTCAGTCTCTGTCTCTTGCACCTACACACAAGTTTTGGGAAACGAATCTTCGTTTGGCACGTGTCCTAATTTTGCACCACTTTCTCACAACTGGTCACATCCTCAAGGTAAAGGCTTAGTCGACCCCTGTTACTTTACTGCATTGCCTCAGCTCTAAGCTTTGGTCATGTTTCTGTAATATCTCCTTTTGTAAAAAGGTCAAACCAAGCACCTTTGTTATTCCACAGATGTTGTTTCACCTGTGGGATTATTACAACTAGGAAATATCTCAAGGCTAGTTTATTAAATTAATGTTTATGATACCTCTTCTACTCCCAAGTTGATCCTGGCCTTAGAGTCATTGAAATACTGCACATATTTCCCCATGGCAAAATGAGAATCCACTTTTAATTTGATCCATACTTTCCAATGTAACTTGTATATAGGAAGGATGGAAGGAAGGAAGGAAGGAAGGGAAAAAGGAAGGGAAAAAGAAAGAAATAATATTGCTTGCTTTCTCATCCCCAATTTAGAAAATAACTCTATAATCTACTGCATATTCTATACAAAATAGCTTTCAATTTGAAAAGTCACAAAAAGAGAGTGAATACTCTCCAGAGGTTATACAAATCCTATGCAACATGGCATGCCACTTTCTGTTTTCTTTGAATTTATAGGAGAAGGGAAATGAGCATATCAGGTGTGATGGATATTCTTTCCAGTTTGTTGTCTGTTTCAGATTATAAGCTCCCAGAAGACAGGGCTATCTTAAGCCCCCGCTCAGGGCCTATTTACTGTCTTATGTAAACAGGCAATGAATCTGAGCTTTGGGCTGCAGCTGCTGCTGCAAATGGAGCTGCTGTTGCAAAAAAAGAAAGAAAAGAAAAGCAAGGCTGGCTCCTCACAACAGGTCAGCTGAGAGGTATTGTGACTCAGTCTGGTTCCACAGTCAAGAAGAAACTCTAGAATGTTCCTTCTAAAACCTAGTTGTTTGGAAGCTAGATCGCACCACTCTATCTGCCTTTACAAATTGCCAAACAGATTATAGATGTGTGTGTTTGAATCATGCCAAGGCTGCAAAGAGATTTATTTGAGGCAAAGAAAATGAGAATACTTGTTCTATCACTTGCTATAGCAACTTGTAGAATAATTCCCTCAGTAGTTCCTGCTCAGTAGTCCCACCTCCATCTAGTGTGGACTTTGAGGAACCAGCTGTGTAGCTTTACATTAGCATGCACCATGTGCCATCATGTTAATCTGTCTCCCTAGTTCAACTGTGAGTGCCACGAAGGCAGGATCTCTCCGGTAATCATTGGCTTCCTCCCATCTTACAAAACCATCTTTACTAGCTCTCCTCTACTGGGGACACAGTCAACATTTCTGGAACATACTGGAATCACTAAAGGGAAGCGGTGGAAAGCATTAGCACAAGGAAAAGCACAAAAAAGGTTTCCAGTTTGTTTATCATGGCTTCCTTTGTCCATTCACCTCCATTAACATTGTTGCTTATAAATATTTTCTCTTCCTACACTCACACTGATTGCAGCTCATCAAAATGCTATAACAAAATTATATAGATTTATTTGATACAAAATCGCATAAATGAAATTTCCCCATTTTGGACTAATAAAATAAAGGGACTAAATTATAAGCTGTCATCATCAAATTCCACCTATTAGAGCTGTGTTACGTAGCTTGGGATATCTGTAAGTGCTTATTTTGTGTCCCACTCCTTATCCTATGATAATTCTTATCAACATAATAGTTAAAGTACATTTTCCAGTGCTGACAAGGATTGACCAGATTTAAAGAGTCAGGGAAATAGAACAGTGCCATGGAGGCTACAGATGCCTAAATGTAAATTGAATGACAACACCCACTGTTTTGATCTTTTCACCACATTTAAAAACACAAAAGTGCTTATCACTAATCAGCATAGTATATATTTCATTGGCACTCAAAAATATTATATTATATACATGTAACCCTCATTTGGGTCTCAAATCTTTATTAATCTGATATCATTTTTGGTGTTTCCAAAAATCATATATACCCATAAAGGATAAAATTTGTCCCCACCGGGTCTATGCCAAAGGCTACACATCCGCCATCTAGCAGTCTGCTCATTTCTTTCATAACATCCATCACAATCTTGACATGCTTTCTTGTTTTGGATGGTCTATGCCCACCACTAGACTGTCAGTGCCCCAAATCCTTAGCACCAAGAACAGCACTGTGTTATCATAGATGCTCAATAATACATCTGTAGTGATTGAATGAGTTGATTATCAGTAAATCTTCAGCCACAGTACAAGATAATCACTCCAGTTGGAGTTTCCCTCGTGGGGTTCCCAAATCTATTGAAGACCATCTCACCTGTTTCCTTCAGTCTCAATACGATTCAGTGCCAACCAACCCACGACTGTAGGCTATGAAAAATTGTGAACAAGAATGCCTATTGTCAAGATCCGAAACGCCTCTTCCATGAGAAGGGGGAATCCGAAATCTTGTGGAAGGGGACACCAGAGATCTTGTGCTTTTAGAGTGCTTTGTGACAGAAGGTTGAAATCGAGGACCCTCGCCTACCTGTTCTGCTTTCACTTTGCACTCAGATTAGAAATTCAGTGCTCAGGTGCTCACATTAAACTATAGTTCGTGTGGATAGGATCTCAAACAAGGCTCAAGAGTATTATTTATAAATATTTTACTAGCATTGTGAAAGAGACACTGAAGGCGCTCATATAAAAAGGAACCAATGAAGCTTGCAGAACTTTCCTGGTGGATGGCTTAACATTAGATTTTATGATCACTGAGTGTGAAATCTCATGGCGCTTCAATGATGTAACACTATATCATTTTCAGAGGGTCTTCATCAAGCAACTCCCATCCTCCAATCCTCTTTATTTTTCTCATAAGAGATACCAGAATTCACCATGATCAGTAATTAATTTTTGGAGGCTTTCCTAGTTGATTTCACTTTTATGGATTTCAGAAAATCCTCTGCGTCGCCTATGCAACCAGAAAGTAACTGTCATTAATTGCTCAAGAAAGGCTATTTGTGCAAAAGAGTATCACAGTGACCCCTTTCCTCTGCTTGGGTTCAGAAGGTAAGCCATCATCAGAAAGGTGTCTGTGAGTCAGAAAACGTCTACTGCCTAAAGCATCACATAATGTCCATTTCTTCCCTGTAGCTTTTATTCCTTTTCACGCAAGCAAGCTGCAACGGGCTTAAGAGACTATTTTGCCTCATGAATCATCTACGACATTGTCAAATCAATTCTTATTTAAAAAAATGGGGGGAAGACTATGCAAAAGCCCTTCATAAAGTCTTCTGTGCATTTACATTTTAATATAGAAACAATCGGTAAAGGCCATTGAAAGGCCCATTTATGTCAGTTCAGGAGGACTCCGACATTCCACAACTGTGCATAAGCAGTCTTCTTTTAGGGCTCCTGACAAATGAGCAAGAGCTCCCAGTGAAGAGAAGGTAAACTGTGCCCTGTGGCAAGCAGAAATCAAGTCAGAAATTGTAGGAGCTGTGAGAAGAAAGACCAATGTACTGCCAAATGCCGTTCACACATGGTCTCTAGCATACCCACCGCCAAAAGTATGAAAGTTTGAGAAGTTGCAAACCACATAAGGCTTTGATGAAGGCCCTTATAATTCCAGCGTCTGGCTGATGAGGCAATTCTGAGTGTCTGGAAAATCAATGGAGCAAATTGGACGATAAGCCAATGCAAGCGAAGGGACAGGACGCCCCACGGTGCCACAGTGACAGTCATTTTTTTCCTAGTGCAATTTTAGGATTTCGAAGAAGGGCCATTTGCCAAGTAGGAAATATTTCAACTCTAGAAGGGGAACAGAAATAATCTAGTAATTTCTAACTTGTGAAATAGCGTTCTCCATTTTACGTGCTCATAAGATCTCCTGTGATATATAGCTGTACCACAAATGCCCCGGATAAGACAGTGAGACCAGACTAATGGAAGATATTGCAGACAAAAAAAAAGTAGAATAGTGAAATCGAAAGATGAGGCAGAGGCAACAAATATACCTAAAAAAGGATGCAAAGAACTGAGATAGTAAGACAAAAGATTTACATCTTCTGATGGAGGATGAGCTACAACAGAGATCAAGAAGGAGCGTTAAAGCGATGACGTATACATTTAACTGTGGATCCCCAGCCTACAGCCACCACCTCCCTTTCTTCATTTACTTCAAGTGAATCTTGAGTTTTAGGCTCCATTTGCAATCCAGCCACTCTCTCCTCTATGTGACCTCATACAATCAGCTGACCCCAAACCTTTCAAAGCAAAATGCGCTTTACCTATTGCTAAGTAGTTTTCCTCACCTCCACTGACAAAATTCTTTGAGAATAATGAATTACAAGTGCTGTGAACGGAATGAGTACCAACAGCAGAAACCAGCAAGCAAGCAACAGACAGCAGTTGGTAAAAGCAATTACCAATCAAGGGACCAGACAGGATGCAGTTGACCTGGGTTCTTGTTTCAATTCTGCTGCTAACTAACTGTGTGTACTTAGGTAAGTCATTGTCTTGGTGGTCACCTATCTCCTCGGCTGCACAATGTTATAGCCTTTTAAATTCGAGCCATGCAGGAACTCCCGGTGCTGTTTTCCTCACCTGTTTTCATAAGCCCCTTTCTTCTAGGTCCAAATCCTCTGGCTAGAAATTACATGGGTGCTACCTGGAGTTTCCAAACCCTCTAGAATCTTCTTCTCCTTCAGACTCCCTTGGTACAAATTAATGGCCAGATTTTCTCTGGATTTTTAAATGGTTTTTTTTTGTGTGTTTTTATTTATTCTTGAGAGAGAGATAGAACAAGTGAGAGAAGAGCAGAGAGAGAGGGAGACACAGAATCTGAAGCAGGCTCCTGGCTCTGAGCTGTCAGCACAGAGCCTGACCCAGGGCTCGAACTCACGAGCCGTGAGATCATGACCTGAGACAGTCAGAGGCTCAACAGACTGAGCCACCCAGGTACCCCTCTCTGGATTTTGAAAAGATGGCACTCCTAAAATGGAGTCGTGTTTAGATCATGGTCAAGTGTCTGAATACTAAGTGAAAGAGAGTGACAACATAGAAGTACATAGGATACTTCGGATGTTGGGGACTTTCTGTCTGTTCCACCTTCTCCAAACTCACCCTTCCTGCTTCCCCATCTTCTCCCACAAAGTTTGGGGCAGCCAATGGAGAAAGATGTGGGAAAGTTATGGAAGGCAAGCCTCCTAATTTGTACCTCAATTCCTAACTGCTTCAGCAAGGTGCTCAAGGAGATGGCCCAGTGATGGCTGGAACCACCCTGAGTGGCCTTCTCAGAGCTCACGTGATTTTCTTGGCACCTAACTGACTACTGGATAACACCTGTGTCATGTCATTCTGAAGCCAACTTATCATGCCTTCCTTCATTTTAGTGATATTTGGTTCTTTTTGAAGATTTCCTATGGGCAAGCTGAAAAGACAGTGAACTTTCATATAGTCACATATAAGAAGCTGCCAGTTGCATCTGCGGTGTTGAATTGCTGCCCTAGTTGGCAGAGGTTAAAACAAGAAGCAATGTTTTAACTTCTTGTGATGTTTACAAGAATTGTAAAGCTGGCTTTCTCCGGAAAACTTATGCTTAATCTAAGCAATTCTCATTATACTAGAAAACGTTCCTATGTATCCACTTTACAAAATGAAACAGAATGTTGGAAAGAAGTCTTGGCCCATGTCTCTGGAAACAATGAATGGTACCACTTTAAAGCTATAAAGAACCATAGGGACTGTCTACATTGAATACTGGTTTTATAGATGAAAAAACAGACTCAGAGAGAAGTGACCTATCTAAGGTCATATGGCTCATTTGTAGTGGTGAGGATCGGCACTCAGGTCTTCTGACTCCCAGTCTAAGGCTCTTCCCTCTACAGAAGTGAACAAAGCCAAATGCCACCACAAGTACTAACTTTCAAAGCTTGTGTTTTTTTTTTCAACAGGTAGTTTGCCTTCAGTGATCAAGTGCAATATCTCTAAGGGATCACTACGTCCACTGACATCGTCTGACAGAGGAGAGGGTGAACCTGTCAAATTCTAAGGATGACGAGTAGAAGAAAAGAATGGAACAGAAGCTTAATAAGAGGGTATATTAGGTTTATTTCAGGACCAACTAAGGGAAGGTGGTCCCAATGGCAGAGCAGCCAGAAGCAGCAAAATTAGAATTGGTACCAAATCCATTACAAAATAGAGGAAACCAAAGCCCCCAGCCAAAGTGTTAGTGGAGTCTGTACAAAACTGTCACAGAAGCAAAAAGCAGAATTCACTCTGTTCACTCCCCACCCATCCTCCATCCACACTGTTATACTTTTGTCATGGCACTTATCCTTCTTTGAGGTTGGCTTGCTCATTTACTTGTATACTTGTTTATTTTCAGTTTCCCTCCAATATGGGTGCATACACCCCTTAAGAAAAACAAGAACAGGGACACTGTCCATCTTACTGTCCCTAGTGCCTAGAACAGTGCCTGAAATACATAAGTACTCGGTAGATGCATACTGAATGAGTAAATGTGATCAGGGTAAAAGAACGCAGAATATGGTTGATGCAAACCATGAGAACAAAGACATCCAAGACTATGAATTCAAGTATGGTTTCATTATTCTTACTTCCAATCACAACAAGAGAAGCATATCAATGCCTCTAACTAATTTAGGGCAAAAACTAAATCCTGGTCAATATTTGTAACGTTATTATGAGAACTTTTGTGCCCTGAGGGTCTCAAAGGAGGCACTGGCATGATGAAAGGCACTGGTGCCATCTACATTTCCATAGCAGGAGCTCTGGGGCATCAAAGTAGGTTTTCAAGATTATAAAGGCCATGAAGGATCTTTGGGAACCAAGAATGATTATGAAGAGGATTTGAAATTGACCACTGGGACTAAAAACACTTGGATTTCAAACTTGCAAATAAAGGCATTGCTAAATTCCCGAAGAGGAGGCTGGGTTACACCACGACAGCGAAGAAATCACCTGATGCCAGAGACGGTTACAATTTGGAGGATAAGGTGGTCTCTGAAGTGAAGAGTCCATGGGTCGGTCACTTGGGCACAGGGTCACCCTTCTTCAAAAGGAATACTGTTCCCTGTGCTAAAGCTACAGGCTGGGTCAGTAGCTTCTGTAAGAACAGCTCGTTTACAAAGATGTCTCCCTACGAAGAATACTATACACATTAACCAGGACTTGTCTATCCCTCTGCTCTAATTAAGTTTTAGAGTTAGGTATAATCATTCTTCCTCCGGCCTGAAACACTGAAAGCCAACTGGAAATGTAAAATCCCAAAGTAATTCAATATTTACTAAATTTAAAAGAAGCAATCGATTTCTAATTTGAATTTATACGCATTCCTTTCACACTTTAACATTGTCTTATTTCCCTTAAGTTCCTCTTTCGCCATTAAGATTATCTGCAAAGTTAGACTCATTGAACAGTTTGTCACATGCTGCAGGTATTTCTAGACCAAATGAGACTCCCAATGTACTTGTATAGAACTAAGGAAAAATGTATTAGGCACTTCAGGACAGGTCCTTTTATGTTTTATATTCACAGCCCCATTGGTCCACAGAGAGCGTGGCATCTACTGGGTATTCAGTAAATGTTTACAGAATGAATCAAAAAAGAGAAGTTGATCTACCTTCTGACAAGATTATTTTCACACATTCAAAAATCTCAAGCCCATCTGACCCAGCATGTGTGTATGTATCTATGCATGCATGTGCTCTCAAAACGCCCACGTGTTCGTCCTTCAACTTGAGTATGTTATCCTTCCTCTTGGCATGCATGTTTGTGCAACAAAACACTGAAGCAAGATTGACCATAAAGATTGTCCCTAGAAAGATACTTTTAATTAACATTTCCCTCAAACATGCTAACCTTCCAGCACCTCAAAATTGAACTCAGTCTTCATTAGGGAAGCTGCTCCCTTCTCCCTAGAAAATATATACCTTTTAAAGTTTGAATGGCCTATTTATATCTTCAAGTTCATGACAACAGAAATTCACAGTTTACTTGTCATGCTTTCCCTGGAAAGTTCATTTTGAACCACTTTCTTAACCCAGACTGCTTTTACTTCTGCTTAGGCTAATGTCCAATACTTCTTTGTTTTCAACTCTTAATACTTTTTGAAGCTAGATCCCCACCCAACCACACCCCCATCTGTATTCTTGAGGCAGGATGACAAAAGCCAGACTACACTTCGGCCTCCTAGGATATCCTGCCCTGGAGATGCTCAGCAGGCAGTTGGAAATTGGAGTTAGCTCGGAGCTCCGGAGTGAGTTAAGGATTGGAGGGGTCAATTGGGGAATCATTAGTGTAGAGGTGAAAGGTGAAGCTATGTGAGGAGATGCAGTTACCCAGAATGAGAACACAGAAAGAGAAGAGAAGCACATCAATGACAGGCTTGGGAATTGCTCCATTTAAAGGGTTGAGGGGAAGGGAGAGGCTGTGTATGTTTGTGAGTGTCCGTGTGTCTGTGGGCGCATGCTTAAAAGATATCCCAACAAAGGAACCTTATGAAGTGTTGAGAAGATAAGAGGTGAACCAAGATAAATTATGAATTCTTTCAAGCAAGAGAACATGTGCAAAGGTACTAGAACCTCCAAAAGGTTCAAGAAGACTGAGGCCAGAGAAGAGGCCATTGGATTTTGAGTCACAGTGGTCACAAACAACCTTTAGGAACACAGTCTTCCAATGTCATTCTTGTGGACTCTGTGTGCCCACATGCAGATGTGTATAGCTGTATATGCATACCCCAAAGTGCCATAAGGTTAAGTATTAGTACTGAATAAGACTGGACTGGGCATGCCAGATAACAACAGTAATAGCCACTACCACTCACGGATGGTTTATAAAGTGCCAGGAACAAGGCTAAGTACTTGACATGCCTGAACTCAGTTTAATTTTTGCAACATATCTATAAAGTGGCTACATTTTACATGTGAGGGAACTGAAAGCCCCCCCCCCCCCGAGGCTAAGTAAATTACTCAAGGTCACACTGCAAGAAAGTGGCAGCACCAGAATTGGACCTGAAGACAGACTGACTCTAAGAGCACTAAAGTAACACTTCCACTGTGCTGACATGAGCTGGGCAATCCGGGCACGAGGATGAAAGAGCTGATATTGGTCGACTGTTTCCTACCGCCAAGTGCTTTGCATAGGATGTCTCCTTCCACACATACACCATCAACATCATGGCTATGCCTAAGGCAACCTTATCAAGGCATATTTTAAAAAAATATCTTAATCCTCTTTTTTGAAAATAAGTTGAAGCTGTATGATTCTAAAACATCTCGTTATATTTCAAATGTATTGACTATAATAGCTCCCAATGGTTTGAACGTTGAAAACAAAAAGCGTGGCATCATTGATTCGGTGGTGGTTGCTGACATTCAAATTATTGACAATCAAACTCAGTTGAAAAGTGAGGGAATTTGACGGGCTGATCTAAAGGCCTCCTTCGGCCTTGACTTCCTATGGGTCTCCTATGCATGTCTAATGCCAATCATTTTAAAGATACGGAATAACGAGTGGAATGTAAATGCAGCAGCAGAACTGGCTTTTATTCCTTAAATTTATAGAGGCCTGTTATTAAAAGTATTCCAAAATATAGTCTTTGGTTGTCCGAGCCAGTGATTGCTAACTTAAACAGAAACTTGGAAACTCCATAACAAAATGGTACACTGAAAAATTCAGCCAAGTCATCTGCTTAAGCAACTGCAGACCTTATGATATGGCTGGCTATAGGAAAAAGAGAGAGCGAGCGCACTCTGGCAATTAATGTTTTTGCTGTCTATAGAAAAACAAATGAGGTTCTGGTCTGAAACAATTAGTATCAGTGTTAATTGTGCGTGTGTGTAACAATAACACAAGGCATTTGGGCTGGCTTCCACTGATTGTTCCCTTCTTTCTCTGGATTACAGAATTCATTCAGACAACTAAGTATTAGCAAGCATTTATGCAAACTGTTAATTATGAGACAGAGCTCATCATAATCTTGTATATTTCTAAGACTGCGTATGCAGGGGGAATTACCAAATGAATTGTTGCTTTATTATTTTACTAGTGGTTGAAAGATGTGCTAGCCTTGCAAATAGTTTTCATACGTCATTCAGCCCAGAAGCAGCAAAAATGGCCCCAGTGACATTTACCAAAGCCGTTTCTCCTCCATCTCCTCATCGGCACCTTTCTTCCTTTCTCACAAACTCAAAACAGGTATACATTGCTCTGATCAGCACAATAATAAAAACAGAGCATTCACTTTGTTACATAGCAAAACTGGTATAGATGCATGGTTCTCTCATGTAGTAAATCTTAAAGCAAACCTAAAACAAAATTCTCAACATTTCTCCCATAAAAGCAATGATTGGGATACTAGTCTGTATGTTATTTTAATGGTCATCCACTCTTTTATTTTACAGATGAGGAAATCAAGGCTCACAGCAGAGATGGGACCTGAGCAAAGTCACCCCACTAGTTGTGGCAGAATCTCATGTCCCTGCCACCATGATACATCCAGTCTATAATCTTTAAATGCCCTCCCAAACTAATGTTATGTGATTAAGGGTCTATGTGTGTCTATACAATTTATTCCAATGAATTATAACCTAATTATAGAATTAAACGCTGAATTTACTATTCTCATTTTTCAAACAAATCCACTGAGGCCCTAATGGGAATATGGAAGTCCAGCCCCTGAAAGCTAACTGGGCATTTAAGAAATGGCCCATCTATTCTGTTTTAATGAGAATCTGCTTCAGTGGAAAAATCCCAAGGCTACCACCTTTGCTCCCTACCCTATTTGGTCAGGGAGCACAGGATGGGGCTTAGGTGGATAGGAAGAGAAAGCAAAGACACTGGTAAATATTTCTGGTGCCAATAAGCCTATAATAGTCTAAACACAGTAGTGGTGAGCACCATGATCTTAGAAAACAATGTGCCAAGCAGCTAGAGCACACATTTACAAGACAGCTTTGATTGTCACTAGCCTCTTCAGCACTGGTGGCAATATGATGGTACTGCAAAGGTGCAGTCCTTGAGCAGTCTCAGTAACCCAACCACTCCCATGGTTCGGAACTTTCCACGTCTGATGATATTTGTTCTGCTGCAGAATTCCTGTCATAAAGGCCCCTCGCCTGTAAGATTATCCTACCTCGCAAGTCCATATATTTACACACTTTAAACACCCTGATATTTTCAAATAATTGATTTCCCTTCAATGAAATGCTGATCTAGTTGTTCTTAAACCATCAAGCAGCCTAGTGACAGGCAGGCGTTCCTGAAGCACTGTGAAAAACACTTTGTTGATGGTGGGGTGTTCTTAACAAAACACTCTACTGTATCGTTCTATTCCAGCAAAAAGAAAAAGGAGCTAATGACCACCTGCCCAACTGTCTAAGGTGCTGGCCCTGAACACTCAACCCACTTCTGCACTAGGTCAGCTTTCAGATCCAAGACTATATGCCTGGGTAGTTTCAGCTGTTTTAAACAAAAAACAAACAAACAAACAAACAAAGCCCTGGAATGAATTTGTCCAAGCCAAAACCTAACTATTCATTGTATTGAAATCAAAGGAATAGGTGACTGCACAGTCTGTTTGTCTAGTTTACTTAGATTCAGTTGAACTAAAAATACATTGTCACTTACCTTGCTGCATCTAGAATGCGAAAAATCCTCCACCTGTTAAGGGAACAGTAAAACCAAGTGCTAGCAAGAGCATGGTAAGACAGGAGTTAAAATAAGAAAAGTTTTCCATTCTGCTTTGACAGTGTACTTTTCCAGCTTCCCAAACCGCAAGGAAATAGCTCATGGATGGCTCCTCCGCTTTCCTCCCCGTTCCGTCCTCTCAAGGAGTGGGGGATTATGAATCAGAGCGCTGAAAGGGGCAGGGCAGCATGAGAGCCAGACCTCTGGAGGGCTATGGGCTGAGAATGAAAGATCTACCACTCGTTCATGTTCATTCCATGCCCCTTCCCAAATGTGATGACAATCTAAGCAAAACACAAAAAGTCAATAAACCAAAAACCAAACCAAAGCAAATGTTACGGCATCACTAAAAAGGAAACATCTGACTGCAAAGACCTATGAGAAATTTACATATTCTTTTACATATTATCAGGACTATATGCGACACAAATAACAAAAGGAAAAGAAAAGAACAATGAGACCTTGCCGATGCTCATCAAACAGATGAAAATGCAAAGCACACCTCAAGTGATACATAAATCATCACACTAGACCCTTCCACCCAAATGCAAGACATTGACCAAAGTAAGCAATGTTTTCCCATGCAAAACAAACAAACAAAATGCTTAGCTGTTTTCTTACTATATGTCTTAAGAGTCACACTAATTCTACTACATGAATTTCTGATGTGTGCAGG
Organism: Suricata suricatta; assembly: GCF_006229205.1. Classification (NCBI taxonomy): domain Eukaryota; kingdom Metazoa; phylum Chordata; class Mammalia; order Carnivora; family Herpestidae; genus Suricata; species Suricata suricatta. Next base: position 94,042,663 of record NC_043717.1, read on the forward strand.
CACTGGGAATTTGCACACAGTTCAATTGCTAATCTGAGGGTTCGAGGGGAATTCAAGTAGCTTTTCATTGTGAATTAACCCAGAACAAGGGATATTACAATGTAATAACACATTTGTGTCCCATTATGAGAAACAAAAGTGATGTACTTGGTGACCTTCACAAAAGCTCTGTCAGACAAGACACCCCATTGGCTGACTTACCATCCAGGGCACAATGTGCTCCTCTTCCATTCCAGTCACAAGAAAGAGGCAATCTAGAGTGTTCTGACCTACCCCATGATTTAGCTTCCCTACACAGTGAAGAGAGGCTAGGACCTCTCCCACCACACTCAGCCTCATGAACAAAAAGTAACACAACTTTTGGGTGAAATTTTTTTTTAAAAAGCAACCAACAATTAGAAAACATAAAGCTATATGTTGATTTTTAGTACTAGAAAATTCTAAAGTCAAATATATAGCACATTCCAAAACCATCATTTTCTATTCTGCTACACTAATAGAAATCCTCAAATAATAGAATTATGTACATAACTGATTTATATGAGGACTGGACTAAATTTAACTTTAAACAGGGGAACTATTATCTCTTATGATTTAAAAAATATGTAAATTTCCCAACTGCCCATAAAAGTTTGCCTGGTGACTGCACTGAGAAGACTTTCGGGAGTTCATTGCCTTACCTTGGAATCCAGGTTGCCAGAGGTGGAATATTCAATGGTGAGCCAGGAAGATGTTACAGGTGCATCAATCAAAAAGGTGGGCAGTCATCAGAAATGAATTGAAGGCCATGGAGGGAAAATGATTAAAAAAAAAAGGGAAGGCATACTGATTAGAAAAAGCGAATTAACTTTATGAACCCATTTTACATTCACAAACACACACACTCTCTCTCTCTCTCTCTCTCTCTCTCTCTCTCTTTAGGAAGGTTCTTTTTTTTAATTTTTTAAATTTATTTTTGAGACAGAGACAGCACGAGCAGAGGAGAGTCAGAGAGAGACGGAGACACAGAATCCAAAGACAGGCTCCAGGCTCTGAGCTTGCTGTCTGCACAGAGCCCGATGGGAGACTTGAACCACGAACCGTGCGATCATGACCTGAGCTGAAGTCAGAGGCTTAACTGACTGAGCCACCAAGGCGCCCTTAGGAAGGTTCTTAAATGGAATCTTTTAAAAAGGAATCTTTAATAAAAAGAAAGGTAATTGTACAATGTGACAGAGGTGCTAAATATCACTCCAATGGCCATCATTTTACAATATATATAAATGCATTAACACATTGTACGCTTGAATTTATACAATGTTGTATGTCAAATACATTTAATAAAAAAAATCACCCCACAAAAAGTTTAGTATTTACTATGTGATAGGCATTGTTAATAGGTATTGAGGATACAGCAGACACAAATCCCTGCCTTGCTGTAATTTGCAACCCCGTGGAAGATTTTTTAAAGCCAAGTTCTTGGAGAAGAGTTCCACAGAAATATACTGTGTGTTATTAGCCCCTAGAAAAGAGATCTCCCCCATTTTATTTATGTCTTTATTTATGTATTGAGAACATATCCACTGGCATTGGATTCAACAATTGTACTAGAAAGAATTGTCTTTTTGATTGGAGAGGACATTATTTGCATTCACGAAGTCTCCTTGTGCAAAGCCCTATCAAAAAGCTGTAAGACAGACTTCGTTTCAGCTGGGCCATTTGCTGTCCACAGAACTCCACGTGCATGTGCTTTGCAATGCTATAAAAACAAGAATGTCTAAATGGCAGCTTTGTAATACTGCAGTGTCATAGAGCTCTTCTCACTGGCTGCTGTGGTATTCTGTAACAGCTAGCTCCGGTGACACTCTGAGATCAGACTCCTCACCCCTCAGCAAGTCACGTCCTGGGAAAGCAACAGCAGCTGGTGGATAAATGGAGCTGTGGTTTTCAGGCCCAAGACCCAGACACTGGATAGAGAAGAAGCAACTGAGTAACCATCCTCTGGGCGGGGGTTTGAGATGTGACTAAATCTTCCTCCAGAGACAGCTACTGCCTAAATGTCAAATTAGCAGGGAAAGGAAGAGACGAAAATTCAGGGAATACATATACATCATTGGAAAGATGGGGCAGACTTGGAGGCCCCGAAACTCCAGATGGTGATTCATGCTAACCAGAAACCTCCAATGATAACACCTATTCCCCAGGATTTACATTCTCAGGGTAGTTGCTCAGGCCTTCAGAAATATACACACATACAAAAAGCGCTATCTAGTCACTTGGATATTAAGGATCCAAATTAAGACCTAGAAAAGCTGGAATGATGTAAATATCTGAGAGACCTTGCCTGAAAATCAGGATCCCTGGTTTCTAAATCCTGGTTTTACCAATGACTTGTTTGATCTTGGGCAAATTCTCCTGTAATTTTCTAGTAGTTTGGCCATTTGTGTTGGTGCCATGGTCGTTAAGAGTAAAGCAGTCTCTAGTCACTTCTTCAGTACAACAGGCCATTAGGAGTTCTGAGAGTCCAGAGCCCAACGTTCTGAGCTTATGTGTAAATGAAAATATGGCCCAAACAATAATGGCTGAGCTGAAATGCAGCAGATCATCTTTCTGTCCAGGGAAACAGCTTTGTTTATTTGAAATATAGGCTGGTCCTTAGGATGGAAAAGTTGTATGAGGAAACTTAATTGAAAATCTAACTGATGCACAAATGACCACCCCCTGCCCCCCATTTTTCTTTCTGCTCATGCAGCTCCTTCATCTGCCGGGAGCCTGGGCTGTTGTGATTGCTTGCTGTCAATCGGCAGAAAGATGCACACACTCCCAGATAAAGGCTACACAAATGCTCAGATTTTGCAGAGGATGGTTTTCAAAAACCCATACTGACATTGTTTTGGTCTGATTTCAGGTCTGCGGCAGTTAATATGCTCTGTGGGAACCTATTACCTATCACTGTTCCAGAGCTGCCAAGCAAATGGCCCATTCACCCTCTGCAGTTTCTAACACCCGACTAGTCTTCTCACCCTCTCGCCAACTCCCAAGCCCTGAGTTAGAACTGCGGTGCTCTCGATTTCCCACCTTCTTCCCACTTAGGATGCCCCTCCAGCTTCACCTTGGTCTGATCTAGTATAACATTACTCAATTACCCACCACCTCCTTTTGGACCTCAGGCCACTTTCTCATGGAGTCTTTGAAGGCCAAATTCAGTATATCCTAGTGACAAAAAAAAGCTCATTCTCCATGCTACATCAGGTCTTCTAAATGCATAGGGGTCCCATGTCCACAAAGTCCCCGGCAAAGAATTCCTGTTCAGACTGGTGTGAGGAAAGGTGTGAATGTTTCTTAAGGCCCTAGGCAAAATCTACCTGGATTCTTTAGTTGTGTTAAAATGCTTGGAGTCAGCCTTTTGCTTACACACAAGCCTGAGAGATAGTGTGGGGCCATGGAATAAACCCTGACATCACACAGACTGGTTCTAGTTGGGGCTCTTTCATTCACTGCTTGGACGACAGTGCCACGGTGCCTCAAGCTCTCAGCCTTGACTCCTTTATCTACACAATGGGAACAAGTATAGTGCCCACGCCAGTAATGACATTCAACATCCTGAATAAACAATATGGCTTAGACATTGACCAATCAGAGCAGAAAGCACCTAGAAACAACCTGTGTAGAAAAGCCAATGTGTGTGTCACGGGGCTGCTCTGAGGATTAGATGATATCAAGTATATGGACACACTACGGTAGAGTACCAGGGCCAGAGACAGGACTCACTAACTTTTTATGCATGTTCATTTTAATCTAGGGAGGAGACAAATAAACAAAGTGTCCAGAAGTATACTGAGTCTACGGCAGGCTGGTGTCAGGGACCATAGTCCCCTGTCACTAAGCTATCTTGTTATCTTAGGAACAAAATGGCTTTTCAAAGCCAATGCTCAAATACATGCACATGTAAAAGGCCATCTTGAAAGCAACTGCATTTATTGACACGGAAGAGTGGTGTTCCCCAATACCCATATTTCACTCTTTGGCTACTCTGCAATTCTTTGTTCCATCCCAAGCCTGCCAGAAGCTGTACGTATTCCACGAGAGAGAGCTTTTCAAGGTCTAAGGATACGGGCATCCAGAACATTCTTTCCAAGTTTTATTGTATGGGTATTTGTTTTACCCCTGAAAATCAGCCTTTGGCACAACCATGAATTATCCTGAGTTTGTCTTGACTGCTCCTTCCACAGCATCCCCTTCCCCTAAGATACTAAACCTGGCTTCCAGACCCATCTTCCTGGCCTACTTTCTTTGCCAGTTGACAAGGATTTCAATGTTATCCTTGCCTTTGGTCAACAGTATTAAGAATACAGGGTCTTCTAGACGCATAGGAACACCCTTCTAGTGGTTCAGTCTCCAGTCTTATGACATTTAGAAAGGGCACATTTTTGACAAGGATTTGTCCCTTCCATTTATACCACCTACATACAACATATATTATATATATACGACCTAAATACAATATGTAATATATGACACAGAGCTATTCTAGCTATGTCAAAACTCTTTGGTTAATAGCTGTTGGTTTCTTATTCCCTGAGTCAGTGTGTGCAGGGAAAGATACACACAGCACAAGAGTAGAAAGATGCCTGGACTAAAAGTCAAAAGACTGAAGTCACCATGACAACTCTGCTGTGTGACCCTGGGTAAGCCCATCCTCCCATGGGGAAGATGGCTCTCAGTTTCCCTATCTACACGGTGAAGGTGTTGGACTTGTTGCCTTCCCAAAGGCTCCTATTCATTACAACATTTTAAGGCTTTATAAGGAATTTGACTCAGTTGGGAACATTCCTATGAAGCATAGCCTGGGTTCTTACAAGTGGAGGCCTAGAGCAAAATAGTCGAGTTGTTCTGAGAAATTTTGGGACCAAAGGCAGAGTGGACAAGTTTGTCTTCAGTGGCCCATTCTTCCCATTAGACCTTCAGACCTCCCACTGGCTGCTCAGAGAATTGCACGAGGCAGGCCAGAGAGATTCTGGTCAGTGTGCAGCATGCAAGACAGGAGTCACCTAACTAAGGTATAATAAGCCAATTTTGGGGGGAGGGCTACAAATGCCTTACATGTGGTAATTCTCTGAAGTTATATTTGGACTAGGCAGTAAACCAAAAAAAAAAAAAATAAAGTTACTAACATATGTATATCAGCTCTTTGGACTGTCAAATCCTTCAAATAGCATCTCTACCGAGAGCATAAATCACCTTCTATCCCAAGGTTAGATTTAGATCTCAAGTGCCTGATAAAAAAATGAAATTGAAACTTCTTTTCTGCAATCATCAACCACAGACACTGAGACACTGAGAGATGTTCTTTGGTGATCTTTAGGGGCCATTAGTGTTGAGGGGGGAGAGACTCATCACACAACACATCTGTGGCAGAGCCAAGACCAGGACCCAAGTCTATGGGTCCTTTCCTCGGTGTGTGGGGAGGAGACACACTACCCACCCGGTGTCCATCAGAGAACCGCCTGCGGACAGCCAGCAAGCAGGCACCTGCACCTCCAAAAACAACCACACAACCCTCAGCACATCTCAAAAAGCAATGGCTACAAAAGAATGGGAAAACAAACATAAAACCCCTGTTAATTTCTTCTTTCAGTAGCTGTTCAATTGTAAACACATTTTCCTACGCTTCTCTCTTACGTTCTGTTTTCTACCTAAACAGGCTTTTACTACATCATGTGGCAACAATCAGGGATCCTTATGTTCTTTTCATTTGAGAAATAATGCCTAATACCAGGGTCTTATATTGCCAAAAACACCAACCACATTTGGGAAACAAAGTGGATCCAATGAGGAAGATTGCTCAATAACGCTTTTCAAATAGTGTTTTATCATCTGCTGGCAAGCCAGTCAATTCTCATTTAGGATGTCTTCTCCAAACTGTTTGTTGCCTGCAGTTAGTTACTGGACCGGCCCCCTTACAACACCTGCACATCCGCCCACTGATTTGTAGTAAAATTCTCCCATTTTGGCATCATAAGAGTGCCCTCTAGTGCTGATCCAATTAAGAATGTGGAGACCGAGGGCTTCCTGTTTGGTGAGAAATGGGTATGACTCCAATTTGTCCTGGGCTATGTCGGGATATATTCTTTCTGAAAGAATCTTTAAGAACCTACTTGACAATTCTGTCTTTCAAAAAGCAGTGAAAAGAGTGTTTTACCACCGAACAAAACAAACAAACAAACAAAAGGAGCCCCATAAAAGAAAATCTGGCTTGTTTTTCCTCCTAAAAAGCATTCCTACTTATGATGTGGGGGCACTGTTGGAATTATAGACTAAGGCACACAGACACAGGCAATTGCATCAATTGAAAGTTGACGGCGATTTTCAAATGTGCTTTAGAGTTCCCCAAACCTACATTTGTATGGAAAGTTCCAGCCATGCATTTCCTCAATTTGATCATATATATACCTCTTACTTTAAGGAAAGGTAGACCATTAAGTGTCCCTTATAGAGATTTTGGGGGTATAACAGGGCTTGCATTCTGTTAATAAGGGCCTGAAAAAGTCTCACTTATAATATAAATGTGTATGTTGCTTATTTTCTCTCATTTTGTTTCCATATTTTCAATTTTGGCGTCTAGAAGGTCCACAATGAATGCTATTGCAGCACTGGCTCAACTCAGCAGGGAGAATTTCCACTACACCCTTTACACTAAGCTCCATTCGGGGCTGCTGCTCTGTTGCACCCCGTGTATTTTATGCTGACACAGATCACGGAGGCTGAGCTGCCAAGGCGAGATGCACCTGCTTTGCTCACATTTTAACACGTTTAAAGCACACAGCATGAAAAAGTCCCTACCACGTAGTGACTTACCAAGTGCTCAACTAAACATCGAGATCATTCTCAGGAAACATTCAGCCAAGTCACTGACAGAATCAGACAGTAGAGACACACGGAATGGCATATTCCAGACCATTCTGGACCAACATGCCTCCCACTCTAGGGAAGGAGCTTTCATCTCTGCTGACGTCAAAGTATGACAGGAGCCACTGGGTTTGGTCCGAAGCTTCCTTCAAGCCAGCCCCAAACAGGGAAGTGGCAGGTCCGTGAAGGGGTGACGGCTCGAGTGGGGGGCGCATGGGCTCGGGCCTCGACAGAACTGTTAAAATTCCAGCTCCTCTGCTGTTCTTTGCTTTAAACCTGTCTGTCTCATTTTTCCCAACAAAACCATGATCTCCTTGTGATCCATCTCCAGTGATACGTAACAGAGGACCCAAACCAGGGGCTCAATTAAACCTGCTGGATGTAATGTAAGCAACTATTCTGGTGAAAAGTGCCCCCCTCCTTATCCAGATGTTCCCAAAGGTCTGGGGTCAAGCAAATGAAACATCTGTATCATGGACTTCATTGTTGCAAATGAAACATCTGTATAATGGACTTCATTGTTAAAAATCTGTGCTAAATAAGCGAAGTAAGCCAGAGAAAGACAAACACCATATGATTTCACTCATTTGTGGAATTTAAGAGATAAAACAAACGAGCTAGGGGAAAAGGAAAGAAAGAGAGAGAGGGAGAGGGAGAGGGAGAGAGAGAGAGAAACAGACTCTTGACTCCAGAGAACAAAATGATGGTTAGGAGAGGGGAGGTTTGTGGGGGGGGGGGGGTGAATGGGTTAAAGAGGTGACAGATTAAGGAGCACATTCTCTGCGTTGAGCACCGGGTGACGCATGGAAGTGTGTAATCACTATATTGTGCACCTGAAACCAGTAGAGCACTGCATGTTAACTAACTGAAATGAAAATTAAAAAATAAAAAGGAGCATAGCTTTTAACCTGCTATTCATGGATACGCTGCTTTTTGAAAAGTCATGAGCCACTCAACATTTTCATAGGCTTTGGATACATTTCAAAGTGACAATGTAGAACCACTGTTAGGGCAAATCCTTTGTTTTCACCAGGAAACAGATCTCCTTTTATTGCAGGATTCTTAGTTCGATGTCTTACGTGAAGTTTCAAACCTAGGTACCAAAAGAATACAAGCTACAGACAAGTTGGCCGAATCTTATCGGAAATTATTCCTCACTGGCAAACAATAGCAGTCATGCTATTAGCTAACATTTACCGAGTGCTTACTACATGCCAGACACCACACACTTTGCAGGAATTATCTCACTGTATCCCGAACGAAAGTCTACACGCGCTGCATAGATAATGGAGCCTCAGAGGGGCTCGCACAGCTAATAACTCAAATCCAGAGTTGTAGGATGCTTGCACCCCAGCTCATCAGCTACTAAAATGTACTGTACCTGAGAGGTAGGCATCCTTCTCATCCTAAGTGAGGGTGCTGAGGTGGGATGTCCAACAGGCCCTGCCCCTGCATCTCGTGCCTCCCCCTCCATCTCGTGCCTCCCCCCTGCGCTGTGCCTACGCCTCCTCCAGACACTAGTGAGGGAAGACTGACTGCATCTAAGCGCTCTGTGCCAACAGCACTTGCGTCCCAAGCCCGCTGCACTCTAGTTACCGTAGGAGCCTGTAAACTGCCCTGAAGTGATTCCTTGCACGCCTCTCTTTTACCGCTTCTCATGGGACTGTTTTTCATTTTGAATTCCAGGATAAACTTGCAGGCTATGAGTGCCAAGCACTTGAATACACAAGGAAGAGAGGTAATAGCTCATTTGAAGATGAAAGCCTGGTGTAAAGCAGCCCTGCTGCTTTCCTACGACATAAATCAGGTAGCAGTGGGTGGGCTCGGCCCCGCAGGGAAAGGAAGTTGGCAAGCAGATCAGGCCTGTCTCTCTAGAGAAGTGAGGGCTGTTTCTTGTTCTTATATCTGCATTTTTATCTATAGAAAATTAGACGGAGACAGAATCCAGAAAGTCCATGATGACCAAGGGAGGAAGAACAAAATAGGAAAAAGCTACATGCATCATTCCAAGAAGGCTCATGTCATTACGGTAGTAAGAGGAGAATTGTTAGCTTGGGGAAAAATTGTGTTAGCTGAACGATGGGGTCCATCCTCAAGCACGGTGAGCCAGGCTGCTCACAATTTGACCTTGACATAGCTTAAAAGCCTGTCAGAGCTGGAAGGTACACTTAGAGAACATTAAACCCAACCTCTGCATTTTATAGACCATGAGAGAGAAAGAACTTATCCAAGGTCGCACAGTTCACACTACCATGGCCACGCTGCTCCCCTAGGACATCAAACAGGTGGCAAGGGGTGGGCTAGAGGGATGGGAGTAAAAAGGCCAGTTGGGAACCAGCAGCAGGAGATCCAGGCACAAGGACTGGGCTTTGTCATTTAATGAGAACAATAATCTTGAGAGATGATCTTTCCTATTGTACAGGTGAGAAAAGTGAGCCTCCGAGAGAGGAAGTTGCTTGCCACAGGTCCTATAGTTATTTAGACAATGGGACTTGGTTCATCTGAATCCAAAGCCTATGTGCTTTTCACCACAACTAGATTTTGGCCCCTTCCTTTCTCTGTTGGTCACATGCCAAATAGAAAGGAGGTCCTCCAAGTTCCAAGTGAGTCATCCTGTGCTCATTTTTTTTTTTTTTTTGCAATTGTAAGTCAAATCGGGTGAGCTCACATCTGCAAACCCATGTCCAACAGAACTTTGTCCGGCACCTGGTTCTTGGCTTCCCAGGAGCACCTTTAGACTGTCCTTGGCCTTGGAACCTGAGGCACACAAGGAATCATCAGAATAGCCTATCAATTTCCTCATCATCACAGACAGCTTTGTAATAGCTACTCACACACACGAACTGGTGGTGCCACCTCAGGCTGCCTGGGATCTAAGAAGCTACTGACCATGGCATCCAAGCTGTCCGCTAAGTGTGATGATGCCGTAGGAGTGTCTTGGTGCCTAAAGGCAGGGGGGACAGTGAAGTCTGTACATAGGACGAGGCATTGTTCATCTCCACACACAACTCCCCTCAGCCCCACTCTGCGAGCCCCGTAACAGCACACTGATGTCTCTTCCTTCGAGAAGGCTGATAGGCACTGAAGTAGTAGGGCTAGACCCCAGGAGGAGGAGGAAGAATCTGGAACTGCTTATTTGAAGCTGGACTCGCTGAATTGCTAATTGTCCAAATGGCACATCATTAGGCTGTTTGCTCATCCCCTGATCAAAATGGGGGTGGGGAGTGTCTATCCTATAGGCAGTGGAGAAACTGCCAGGCAGCGGGGTTCGTGTTAACTAAATCCTGGCTTCCCACGGACATACATTGTGATCAATCTCTAACTCCCAACGGTTGGCAGTTGCCCTTCACACTCTGGATTTCAGCTACTCTGCCCTCAGCCCCTCATCAGGTAGGTAATGATCTGGAAACCCACATGAATTGCTGCTGTAAGGGAAGCCCAATGTAAAGGAATCTTTCTCTGGAGAAACCCTAGGAATATATCAGGAAAGTTATTTTAGATCTTGGATGGAGATCTCTCCCCAAACAAAAGCACATCTGTCTTCGATTCAAATCTTATTCTTAGCTGACTGCGCCACCCAGGTGCCCCATTCCTTTCAAATAGTGGGGGGCACTTGTGGGGAGAAGCACTGGGTGTTATATGGAAATCAATTTGACAATAAACTATAAAAAAAACCAAATCTTATTCTTCCCTCCTCCAACATGTATCTAAGTTTTTAACAGCTTTGTTGAGATGCAATTCACATACCACACAACCTACTTAAAGTGCACAAAATCAGTGGCTCCTAGTAGAGTCACAGGTCTGGACTGTCATCACCACAACTGTAGAACATTTTCATCACCTCAAAAAGAAAGCCAGTACCTTTTGGCTGTCACCACCACATACTCCTATCCCTTCCAGGCCCTGCCCATCATTAAGCAACTTTGTTTTTATGGATATTCCTATTTTGGACCTTTCGAGTAAATGAAATCATTTAACACGTTGTCTTTTATGTTTGGCTTCTTTGACTTAGCATCATGTTTTCCAGGTTCCTCCATGTTGTAGCGTGCATCAGTACTGCATTCCTTCTCAGGGCCAAATAGTATTCCATTGCGTGGATATCCAAACTTTAAAATAAAAGTAAAGTGCATCTAAACAATTTCATTCCCACCCACCAGACACGTCTACAGGTCTGCCCTGAGCACCTGCTGTGGTGGGCCTATTACCAGCATCACTGGAGTACATGGCGACAAATCAGCAGATGATACAAACACATCCAATTGGTCCACAAACATCTACTTAATGTCTCTGGTGGGCCAAGAATGTGCCAAGGCACCAGGAATACAAGGATGCTCTCTGCCTTCTGTGAGCAAACAGTGGGGACAGCCGTGTGGAAGAGCAGTTCCATGGGCCCCACGAGTTACCGTAAGCCCACTTTCCACTCGGGAGGAGTGCGCGGCCCAGGGTTGGGTTCCTGATCCCACAGACGTTCAGGAGTGAAGCAGCCGGAGAGAGGGCAGCAGCCAGGGATCCAGGTGGGTTTTTGTTTGTTTTGCATTTTTTTTATTGGCATGAAATACACATAACATAAAATGAACCATTTTAAAGGATACAAGTCTGTGGAAACTGGTACATTCACATGTGCAACCACACCTCTATGCAGTTCCAAAACATTTTCATCACCTTAAAAGGAAACCCGTGCCCATTAAGCGGTCGCACTTTCTTCCCCACTTCCCTCAGCTCTGGCAACCACCGACCTGCTCGTTGTCTCTCTGGATTGGCCTCTTTGGATAATTCATGTGAGTGAAATCATATAATACATGGCATTTTTAGTCTGGCTTTTTTCACCTACATAAACTTCTGGAGGTTCATCCATATTGTAGCATACGTCGATACTTCAAACCTTTTTATGGCTGAACAATAGGCCACTGTGTGAATACATCACATTTTGTTTATCCATTCATCCGTTGATGAGTAGTTGTGTTGAGTCTACTTTTTCATTATCACGATTAATGTTGCTATGAACATTCATTTACAAGTGTTTGTGTGCACATATGTTTTCATTTCTCTTAGGTATATATATACACCTAAGAGTTGAACTGCTGGATCATATAGTAACTCTATGTTTAACTTTTTGAGGGACTGCCAAGCCATTTTACATAGCAGCTGCACCATTTTACGTTCCCACTAGCAAATTACAAGGGTTCCAATTTCTCCCAGAGATTGAGTTTTATTTCTTACTCCAGAGGAGAGTTCCGTTAAGCTGGGGACAGCCAATTAGCCCAAATGATTGACCCTAATGTTGGGCATTTGGGGCTGGCCCTCTTAATTAATGCTTAGCCTGGTGGGAGAAACAAAGCAAATGAGGACAGAGAGAGAACCACAACCCCCGCGCTGCCCCCCCCCCCCGCAGCTCTGGGAGTACCTCTGTGCATGCTCACAGCCTAAAGGGAAAGTGGGCAGGTTGGCAGGATCGCTGTGGAACTGTCTTCTGACTCACATCAGTGCAATTCACAGCATCTTGCTCAGCAGAGAAGTGTGAGGAGAACATTCTCAGCTATAAGCCAAGCCCTGCAAGACTCGGGAGATGATTTTATGAACAAAATGACATGAAATCAATAATGATTCTGGCAGTAAAGTAAAGAACAAAACAGCCTTTTCTATTAGACAAGAAATTGGAAGAAGTGTCAATGGCTTGTGAGGGCACTTAGATCCTGTGATATTTGGCACTGGCTCCTGTCCCCTGGAATAAAGATCTGACATAAATCGAGGAAATAAATAATGATGATGAATGTCTAGCTCTAAAGATGACAACATCTAAGTATATCACTGAAACTTGCCCTTAGGGCCTGTCTCTCTCCCCTGGTGATCAGACATCTCCACAAACAGTGAATCCACTCCTCCTCCAGTCGGCATCACACTCCCTGGGCAGGTCAGCTTCTCGCTGAGGTAGCATTAAATCCTTCAAGCCATATGATGCCATTTTCCTGAGCCAAGACTGTCACTATCAAGATGACATGCTACTGTCTGGAAAGAGCAGAGGCATGGTCCCAAAGCCCCCTTCCTCAACATCTGGGGGTTTGTATTCTCAGGAAAACGGAAGGCAAGGGAAAGGATATCAATGACCTCGATCATCTCCCAAATCACTGGGTCTTCAGTAACCTTACATTTAGGTGGGTGGGTTTCAAACACTTAGAAACGGAGCCCTCTTTTCAAGGAAAACCCTCTGATACTTCCATCACATAAAACACATAAGAACTGAGCTGCTCTGCTTGAAGAGGGGATGAGACGAAGGCAGAGGGAGAAACAGCAGAGCAGCCATGTACTGCTCCACAGGATGGGCACTGCACAAGTCCAGGGAACACCATTCATGCAGAGCAACAGTTCTCAAAGTGTGGCATGAGGACCCTGGCGGTCCCTAAGACCCAGGCTCTCCCTTTCCAAATTTGTTTGTGTAAAGCTGGATCTTTTTCACATACTTCAGCCAAAATAACATATTCAAACAGCTCGAATGCAGAATCTGATATGAGAATCCATCTGTCTACTATGAAACCAGATATCAAAAAGATTTACAAAATAGAAAACATTGCCACTAATTATTGTTTTTGAAATCAGTTATTTTTCATAAAAAATGTTAGTCATGTTACTAGTTAGTAGGTGTATTCTCGTCACTTTCCATAAGTGAACACATGGTTTGGCAAATTTCTCAGTTTTAAATTCAAATACAGTAAATAGTAATAGATATATCCCATAAAAATACAAGCTCTTTGGGGGTCCCCAGTGATTTTTAAGAGCATAAAGGAGTCTTGGTATCTAAAAGTCTGGGAACCCCTGACCTAGAACACAGCGTGAATAGGAACCGTGCAAAGTCCTGGGACGCTAAGGGAGCTACACGCAATCTGAGTTCTGCCTGCTCACCTCTGCCCACACCTTCCCCGGCCCCTGCGGCAGCTCCTGGGAGACCTCTTCAGAACCCTGAGTCCAACTGATCACTACAGCCCTTCATCTTAGAGACCAAAAATCTAGGGAAGGCAGGGCTATAGAACAGCCTGGGTTACAGCTAGGTCTTCTGCCCACAGCTCAGGGTTCAGATTCTCTTCTCCTACAAAGGCCGCTACTAAAATAACAATAGCAGCTACCCTTTGTTGAGCTCTCTGTGCTAGCCACTTTCTGAAATTCAGGTGCCCCCAATTCCTCATTTCCATTCTGCAAGCACGTCCGGTCTGTAAGCCTCCACGTTTGAAAAACAGGCAACAGCCTGCCTTCCTTCCTCCACCATACCCACCTCTGAATCAAGCCCGCCCCAGCCTCCTGGGCACAAAGAATTCAAGCTGGCACCAGCCTCCTCCTCAGCACATCTTGATAAGCAGCATGCAACCCACCGGAGAGGGGAATTTTTGAAAAGCCAGGAATCAATTAATTTAATCAGGTTCTTGTACAGTTCAAGAAAGACCCCCATGACAACAACCGAGAAGTTAGGAGCAGCGTTCTGGTGCCTTGCAGTGGGGTGACTCCACAGTGTCTTCGTGCCTCTTGCCCTCCTGCCCAGTGCACACTTCTCCACTGGGAAGGACTGAGCTGAATAGACCACTGGGCTAATCCCCGGACCACTGGAGTGGAGGTGGCAGGGCGCACAGGACCTGAGAAAGACCAAAAAACATTCCCACTCATCGCCCCAAATGGCAGAGCTGCGAGGGCCCATGGAGACTGGGGTGCACAGCAGAATCCCCTGGGAAGCTATTTAAAACACACAGGACCGCAGGGCCCTGCCCCAAGGGAAATCCTAATTTATTCAGTCATGGATGAATCACTAGCGCACATGGCTGTTGGGGAATCAATGAGGACCAAAATCTCTCACTAGCAGATGGGGAAACTGAGAGACAGAGAGAGAAAGAGCTTTGCCCGGAACACAGAGTTCAAGAAACAGCTGGGATGAGAATCCAGATATCCTGACCCCTAGTCTCGTGCTTTTCCCACAATTCCAGGCTACACTCAATCCAGGGAGAAAACTGGTATGTGTAGAGGGGGCAGGAGGGTGTTGAGGAGCATTTAGAAATCACCAAGCCATTTTTATTTGATTCATGGTTTTCATTTCACATTCTCTCCCTCCTCTTCCAACTTGATCACTGGATCCAAGCCTCTCACTTTATAGATGAGGGACACAAGGGCCAGAGTGGAGAGGCATGTGATTCTGCCCTGGATCAGATTTGAGACCCATATCTCTGTGCTTTCTGGGCTGTGTTCCTCCCATTACATTTTGACCCTTTAAGTCCCATCCTAAGACAAATATATTATTATAGATTATATTTCATTATTCTTCCTCCAACAGAGGGGCAAACTTTGTTTGAAGCCAACATCCCCCCGCCACCGGCTCTATAGCACCAGCCCGCCCTCGGATCTGCTCTGACAGCTGATTTACAACCTGAGCTCATATTTCAGGGCTGCCCTGGAAATACTGGGAAAGCCAGCTCTGCTAATACAGACAGATGACGGCAAACTAAAGAGTGGTATTGCATGCAGTAAATTATTTGCATAGGTGGGACTTCTCTTTTAATTTTACTATTTTAAGATTACAAATTGTTTTCTGGCCTTTATGTATAATTAAATATAGATGTTCTCGGAGCTTAATGTCAGTTTAAATTTCAGGCCTTGGAAAGTAATTTGTTTGCATGTTCAATGAACAAACCATTTCTTATCGGTTTCAAAGACCTGGACTCATGCATCATGAATCAAGGTTGCCTTTATCGGAGCTAGAAAGGTCAGGCAAAGTGGGCTGGCAACTCCAGTTTAGCCATTCTCTCAAAGAGAAAAGCCAAGCTTTTGGTTCTCTGTCTTCATTTCTTTAGATATATGAATGATTCACCTGTGCCCTCTCCACACACAAAAGCCAGGTAAATAGCGTTCACTGTGCCGTTATGGACTGAATCACTGGAGAAAGCTGAACAATTCTCTTTACTCTCTGGGCCTCAGTTTTTTCAGATGTATTGGATATCTCTTCTACGGTCAGCTCGGGACATTGAAAGGCGACCCCTAGAGGTGATTTTGAATGACCCTGCTTTGGCTTAGAAAGCAGTTTGTGAGATTTTAAGTCCTTTAGGTGAAGCAATCAGCAGCAAAATGAGGCCCATGGGTCCTTCAGCAGCCTCCTCCCTCTGCCTCTCCCTGTCCCCTCATCCGGACAGGTGGCCGCTATTCCGGCCCCTTTCTCAGTAGTTCCAAGATGATCTCCACTCTTTCAGACACCCCTGTACTTCCCGAAATCTATTCTCCTGATGCATCCAGCAATCTCTTAGGATTCCTCTAGTAAGCGGCCCTCTCAGCGCAGTGGGCTTCGCGTCAGCCTCATAATCTGAAGGATTCCTCTAGTAAAGCCGCACATATACTAGGGCTCATAAAGGGAATACTGCTCATTGAAAATACATGACCAAGATGTTTTATTTAAGTGAAAATAAGAGCAGGTCGTTAAATAGATTATGGAAAATGAGGCTAGTTCCCCCATCCCCAGAAGTAAACCAATCAGCCTGCACTTTCTGATATGGCAGATGTCTAGACTAACTAAGGTCTCTGTTTCACTTCCCTATCAAAGCTAACAAAGCTGAATTCTGGAAGTTATCCTGTAAGTGCTTATTAATGGGTCCTCTGTTTTATCTTTGTTTGCTCTAATCCAAGGTATTAACATCTATAGAAACTCTCTTTTTCAGAATGTGTTGAAACTGTGGTTCAATTTGCCTGAATCCTTATAACTATGTGCACATACCCCATACTAACATTCCAATATGGGGATTCTGAACCAGAAAACACGATGGATAAGAAATGTTCAGGGTCCAAAATCTTCCTTACCTTCATAGTTGGATCTTCCTACCTCTGCTTTAACTCTTAAGCTAGTGCTTAAGAAGCTTAAGCTGTCTTCCCAACTCAGCTATAAGTTCCTTGAAAACAAATGGCTTCTTTTTCATCTTGTTTCTCTTAAATTCCTCTAATTATAAAAGGTCTCCAAACAAACAAACAAAACTCTAGTTAGATATAAATTCTTTAAGTCATTAAGATAATAGGACTCAGAACAGGAAAAGAATTTTGCTTCCAAATGTTCCATATTAGAAAGACTAGATAAGATTTAACAGAATGTGGAAGCTTCTGGAAGAATGTCAGAAGTAGCTCTGGAACTGGGGTGATGGACTCAAGCCAATATTAAGTGTTTTATGATATATCTTTCATTTAAATATCTTTTATGTAATTCTAACAACATCTTAAGATAAGGTATTATTCTTTTCATTTTATAGATGAGGCACAAAAAAATTAAACTATTTACCCAAGGTCATCCTGTGCTTTAAGGTAGTAAATATGTCAAAAAAAACCCCACAAAAGACTAGGAATCTTTCTTTATTTTTTAATATAACTTATTCTCAACTTGGCTTACATACAACACCCAGTGCGCATCCCAACAAGTGCTCTCCTCAAGAGACTAAGAATCTTTAAACTTGAGTTCTAATCTCAGCCTTACTACTGACCTTCTAACTCGGAGATGATGAAGACTCCATACTAGGCAACCTCTAAGGTTATTGCCAGCCCCGACAGAATCAAGAAAACTTGCTGATTGCTTAGATATGCAGCTGGCAGAGAGATGGAGGTGATGGAATAGTCCGAGAAGAGACTGAGGTTTCTATCTTGAAAAAAAAAGTGGCACTTCATTAGCAAAAAGAAAGGGTATGATGATGGGTTTGGTTTTAGATTGGTGGTATTGGAAGGTTGGCAACACATGCCCATGGGAATGACCACGCAACCTTTGAACTAGAACTCGGCACACAGGTCTGGGCTGTGTACACTGAGTGATCAATGAGATCTGGAAATGAATGTAGGCAGAAAGGCACGGAGTAGAGAACTGAGCCTCTGAGAAATCCCAGTTACAGGTATAGACAGGGAAAATCTACAAACAAGGAAACAAACTGGAAAAAATAGCACTATGTCAATCAAGCCAAGAGAAGACAAAATTTAAAAATGGAAGGTGATGTGACGTGGTGAAATGCAGCTGACAGACAAGTCACTCCCTCGTTTGTATTTAAAAAAAATGTTTTTCATGTCTATTTATTTTTGAGAAGGGAGGGAGGGGCAGAGAGAGAGACACACACAGAATCCGAAGCAGGCTACAGGCTCCAAGCTGTCAGCACAGAGCCCGACGTGAGGCTCGAACTGCGAACCGCAAGATCATGACCTGAGCTGAAGTCAGATGCTAAACCGACTGAGCCACCCAGGAGCCCCAAAGTCACTCCCTCTTTTGAAACCGCAGAGCCCTTTCCTCTCTCTGAAGACATCTCTTTCCTCACATGGGCTCCCAAGATAAGGGTGAAGCTCCAGTTTTCTCTGGATGCCCCGGATGTAGAAGACACTCAGTGTTCTTCCAGTGGACTGAGTCACACTGCACTGACTAGTTTAAGTGACCACAGTCCTATGAACTGTCTCTCCACAAGCAAAGGCAAAAGGCTACCCAAAAAGCATAGGGACAGAAACAAAAGCAGCTGCAAACCAAAGCACAATGTGTATGAAGGCGTATGCCAACAAACTTGGATGCCATCATTAGCTGTGTCTTCTATGAATGACAACAGAAAGAACAGTGACAGAAAGACCTGGAAAGATACAGTATGTGGGTAGAGATCAGCTCTATTGGGTATATTGTTTCCAGAGAGAAAGTTGATGAGCAGATGGTAAGCGGCGGGGAAAATGAGGAGAGGCCTAAGTAAAGATGAGAACAATAAACAGTAACTAAATAAAAGGGCAGTTTCATTATCATTTCAATTTGGGAAACCAAATTGCATTGTTTTTTTGATTTTTCCAACACACTTGAAAGATGTAAATACAAGAGCAAAAAATAATGAGATCTTGTCAGTGTCTTGAATCAGTTGTCAACCGAGCCACACCTCATACACGGCCGTCATTTGGCATTTCAGTTTCCCAGGAGGGAGGCCTGTGCGTGCCCAGAATGGTCATTGTCACACTTGAAAGGGGTTGGCATCAAGGCAGCAGAAGTAAGGCAGGCTAGGAGATGGGCTCCATAAGCAAGACACCTGTTAGAGGACCTCTTGGGCAAGAGGTAAAAGCAGAGGTCAAGAACATGTAAAGACTCCAGGAAATTCCAAACGAAAGGGTAAGATATCAAGTGGTAGAATGCAGTCTGCGACAAGGAATTCAGGCAGTTAATCATGCATTCGGAGCCAGGCAGGTTGAAAAGGTCTGAGCACAGAAGCAATCTGTAATAAAGGTGTGCGTGAGGAACTCTTGACACCAATCATCAGAGCTTAAAGTGCCTACTCCCTCCCATGGTTTCTTCCTCCGTGATGCATTCTATGGAAGTCCAAATGGAATATGGGTATGCCTGGGCGTGGGCCTGAGGGCATGGCAGAGAACGAGCAGTTAGA
Source organism: Suricata suricatta (assembly GCF_006229205.1). Taxonomy (NCBI): domain Eukaryota; kingdom Metazoa; phylum Chordata; class Mammalia; order Carnivora; family Herpestidae; genus Suricata; species Suricata suricatta. The sequence continues at coordinate 94,061,940 of NC_043717.1, forward strand.
GCTGGACAGTGAGTGTCCCATGGCTTTTCCTGATAATTCATGACTGAACACCACTCAACATCTCCCTAAAAAACACTTCAACTATGTTCTGATCAACCACACAGTATATTAAAGGTCACATATGGTCTCAGTTTCACTTCTGTGAATTGGGTAAAGGCATGGGAATTAGAGGAGAATGTCATTGACAACGCCTGACTCCACATCTGATCTTTTCAATCCACAGACAGAATTGTAACCCCGTTACTGAAAACACACTGAGGGCTGAAGGGGAGGGGGAAAGGGGAAGTGCGGGTGATGGTCATGGAGGGAGGCACTTGTGGGTGTTATATGGAAACCAACTTAACAATAAACTATAAATACATAAAATAAATAAATAAGTAAAAACACTAGGTCTCATATGTAGTCTTCTAAGTGGGATATGTTGTATTACATTTCACCATGGGAATGAAAACACACACATGTAGCTTCTATTAGCTTATTTGTACACCTTTTCTTATTTTTTAGGTTAAACATCCTTTGAGCAATCTCGATTCTAGTTTGCTTAGCCTATAAATTAAGTAGATATTAAGCATATTTACAATACTCTTAAATAAAGTAGCTGACTATATTCCTAAGGACATGCTGTATGTCGCAGGGTCCCCCTGCACAGGGAGCATGCAGGCTCCAGCAGCGTTCACTGAAAATCACCTCCCTTCTTTACAGTACTGATTGTGTTGCTTGTTCTTATGCACACACAGTGCCTAGGCCAGCACCAGCCGTGAAGTAGGCACACAGTTGATACTGCTGAGTGAAAGAATGAATAAATGAAATATAAATGAATAAATGACTAAGCAAACCTAAGATAGAAGACTGATATCAGGTGATGGGTCTGCGTATCTTAGATAAATACAAGATTCCTTCTTGCCCTTCTTGAAAATAAAAGCAGGGGCCTGGGTGGTTCAGTCAGTTAAGTGTCCAATGCTTGATTACGGCTCAGATCATGACCTCATGGACATGGGATTAAGCCCCGCGTTAGGCTCCATGCTGGGCATGGAGTCTTCTTGATTTCTCTCCCTGTCTCTCTCTCTGCCCCTTCCTCTCTCTTTGTCTCTAAATAAATAAATAAATAAACATAAATTTAAAAAAAATTAAAAATAGGAAAAAAGTAAAACAGAAGACTGTGAAAACCAAACAGTAAGGACCCATATGTTCAGATTGGTGGGGGAGAAAGAACACAAAAAGGGTTGAGTTTAAGAATATGAAAGGGAGACAAGACTCTTGAAACGCAGTTTGGACCAAATGAGGACAAACCTAAACCCACAGAGTGAATATATGAGCCGACGGTACCACAGAGCTCACCTGACTTGATGCTCTCATTTTACAGATGGTAACACTGAACAGCCCAGAATGGAGATGCCACCTGGCAAAGGTCAAAGGGCTAGAGTCTGAGGGGAGCCAAGCAGAAGAATCAGACCGAGGATAACCTGGGTTCTCGGAAGTTGAACAAACTGAGGAACACAGAGGATATAATGGCTCCAAAGCTAATCTCTCTACCCACGTCTGGGCCTAAGAGTCCCTTCTCTGCAAGTCAGTTGGTCCCTTACATATCCTGACATTTGCTAGAAAACTGTTGCTGGGACTGTCAAGAAGAGACATGCGTTGCTGTCATGACAACTTGTTGAGCAGAGTTGGGCTCATGGGAAGTGAGATAACAGCTAGCAGCAGGCTGGTAGCAAATGTGCACTAAGCTCTTCTTGTCTCCATGTTCACCGTACCTGTGGCTCCCAGCATCTTCCACCTTTAGCAACATGGTGGGCGAGATGGTCAAGAACTACAGCACATGCTCAGCCCTCCAAGCCTATCGTCCGTAATAAATTCAGCCTAAACACCAGCTTGACCTGCTCTCTAATTGAATCAACAGATTGTTTCTCTGAATCATTTCAGTGAATCCCTGAGGTCAATTCTGGGAAAAGAGTCAAACTGGCGGAAGGGGCAGGCACAGCTGTTTGGGCATTTCTCTGGCTAGAACATGCCTTGTCCCTTTAGGGTAGAGTGAAGGCCCCAGACCTGGGCCAGGGAAGTGCCAGCTGCGGCGGCCAGCAGATTAGGCACGGGAGGCCTGCTGGAGCCTCCCGCTGAGTCCTGAGGCGGGAGTTCCTGGAAGTAGGCCCCTTTGCACTAGGCAAGACGCCAGCAGGGTTTGAGCAGGACCTCGGTGTTGGCTCCCATGACCAGTGCCTGGGCAGTTCTCAAACTCACTGAGCTAGTTCTGTTCTGACCTGAACCAGCTGCATCAGTGAGTTAGCTCTCCTGGAGCCCTCATTGCACACTGAGGACACCGTCTATACCATCTTTTCCCCTGGCCTTTCTCTACTTGTTTGTTTCTCTTGTGTCCCCAGCCAGAATGATAACTCCGCCATGTCTTGCTCCCCCCTCCTTACAGCCCCTGGGATGGGACGGGAACCGTCTGTGGACACGGGGTAACCTAAAATGGACTGAATACCGGCATGCCTTCCCAAGTCACAGTTACGCTCCCAAGGTCAAAGAAAGTTGTCTTCCTGCCTGTTGCTTTCTCATGACGTTGACAAATCCAGACGGCTCTGTGACTAGACCTTGCGGTGGAAGTGTACAAATGCTTGCCCAGGGCAGGATGCAGGTCTGTGGGGGGAAAACGGAACCAGCCTGCTGACAGCAATAAGGGGACCTCTGCATTTTTATCTCAACGGCTAATCTACTGTGTCCCATCTTCGGGGAACGAAACGAAATGCGGTAACTGCTATGACATTGAAACAGTATTGCAAAAACGATTTTGTGGAGCAAATAACTATCTTATACTGGCTGTTTTATGCCTATTTGAACAACTAGCAGTTTATGAAAACAACGTTTCATAAACATGGTCGCAGGTTCCTGACTGAAGACTGCCGGGATGTGCAACAAGGGCCAGTCTCTGGGTTCCTCCACCTCTCTCCGAGCTCGTGCCATGTGTGCCCTACTCTGGGCTGTAGGGAGCATGCAGCCCACACCCAAACACATTTTCTGGGGCTCAAGACACTATATATGAGGCAGTATGAGGGAAGGGTTTGAGTTCTAGCAAGGCCCACGCAAACTCAACCAAAGGAGAGATACTTGTATAAAACACAACGCTGGGTACCATGGTGGGATGGACTAGGCCTCCCACCGGCTGTCCGGGCACCAGGCTCTCCGTCTTGTCTTTGCACTGACCAATGATGCAACAACTCATTTTATCATGGGGAGTCCCTGCAACTCAGGATGCACATCTGGAAAATGTAGATAATCGCACTTGCCCCCCCACCTCCCAGGGTTGTGAAGTAAAATGGTAACTTTGAAAGCTTCCTAGACCCTCAGTTACTAGATACACAGAAGTGGTTATCACCAGTGTTAGGCTCTGAAGTACGACAGAGGCGGTGAATTGAGTTCCTCAATCACATTGTTTAAGGAGAGGCTGCTCAATATGAGTGCCAGGAAGCCATTGATGGGATCTTGGTGTCATTGGTGGGGTTGACACTGGACATACTCCGAAGTCCTTTTCAGCTCTGACTCTGTAAGCTGGGAATGCACAGGCTTCTAATGAGCTTCTTGTGGGGACCATGAGTTTGAGTTGAACGATCATTCCCCAAGCTTTGTGTTTTTCAAATTTCTAACAGGTTTCTTTCTAATTATAAAATCAGTATGTCATCTTTGTAGAAAACTCAGATAATGTAGAAAAGTACTCAGAAGAAAAAAAATAATCAGTAATCCTCAGTCTTAGAGATGATTGCTGCTTATATGGTGTATTTAAATCCAGCCATTTTTTTTCTGTGCAGTTTCTTCATTTTTGAAATTGAGATATTTTACAAAATGGGGATATGGTGAAGCTTTGTACCTTGAGAGGATTTTTAAAAAACATTATACCTAACAAGCATTTTTGTATAATGTAAAGCCCTTAAGTATTCCCTAAAAAACATGGTTTTTGATAAATAAGCTAAGTAATATTCTGGTCTATGACTCAATTCACAAACACTATTTAGACAATCAGAGTCTTATAGTTTTTTCATATCAGAAGTAATGCTTCAAGAAATATCCTGATACATAAATATTTGTATCTGATTGTTTCTTTTGGTGAAATTTCTAGTAGCAAAGCTGTAGAGCCAATGCATATAAACGTTTTTAATTCTCCTGATCACATTGCCAGCATGTTCTCCAAAAAAGCTGTGTATCAAAACATCCATTCCACTGCAACCCTGGAAAGTTTGATTTTAATATTTCTCATCCAATTTTGTGTAAAAATAATTTCCATTGTTAGGATTAATTTATAGCTCCTTGACTACTGGCAAAGTTGACTTTTTGCCTTTTGTTTATTTGCTATTTATACATAATCAATTGTGAACTGTCTTTTGTATTAGCCTCTTTTAGAATCTACAATTCACACTGCTCTGCAGATGTAATCCTTTCTGAGTCATCAATACCAAAGAACAGGGGTGTTTTGAATGAGCCCAATCCCATCAGAAGCTCCTAGAGCTTCTCTGCTTGCAAACCACTTACGATGGGGGGAGGGGTACTGAGTAAAGGGGGTGCGTGTACTGAAATCCATCAGTGATTTGTGTTTCCCTGCATTTGTTTCTCCTACTTTGCTTCTTGTATAAGCGCTAAGGAGTAGCAAAATTGACAAAAGACTAATAAAAAAGAGAAGGAGAAAGGGCATGGATAATACCTTAACTAAGACTGAGCAATGGATGGTGTTTGCCTTTAGAAAAGAGGAAAAATACAAGACTTTTTCTTTTTTTAAGTCATGCAATTCCCAAGATGCACCACTTGATGGCAATCCTCCATTGGTTAGGCAAAAAGGTAAGCATTCCCACGGCTAGGGAAACTGAGGAAGTCGCTAGTGAAAGCAAGAGACAGGCACATCAAGGTGGCTAACAGTTAAATACAGGTGGCCTGGGGCGCCTGGGTGGATCAGTCAGCTGAGTGTCCGGTTTTGGCTCAGGTAATGATCTCTCAGTTCGTGGGTTCAAGCCCCACGTCGGGCTCTGTGCTGATAGCTCAGAGCCTGGAGCCTGATTCAGATTCTATGTCGCCCTCTCTCTCTGACCCTCCCCTGCTTGCACTGTCTCTTTGTCTCTCAAAACTAAATAAAAAATAAAAAACATTAGAAAAACATTAAAAAAAAGATTTAAAAAAATACAGGTGGCCTTTGGACACCACGGGAAAGTTGGATCGCTGGTGCACAAGGAGATGAAAGGCAAGGACTATGTATTATAGACAATGAGGCTTTGTGGACATTAGCTAAGGAGGAGGGGGGATGCATTTCTTTCTACTTCTCTTCTTTCTTATGCTCTATTTTAAGTATTGTTTGATTTACTTCCTTGTGTCTGAAAAGGCAAAATTATCTGCTCTGGGCTTGTAAGTGTCAGGAAGTACTGTGTGCTTCTCGGGGGCTGTAGGGGGCGGATGCTGCATGGTAGAGACTCAAGCTATGCTGGTAAGACTATTGACTAAAGCTGGCAACTCAAATTTCTTGGAGCAGAGAATAAAAATCAAATTCACAAGGCCCTTTAAGACTTGTTCTAACCCCAAAGGGCAGCATAGTATAGGAGAATAGGGTACCGCTTTGGAAGCACTCAACCTCTGGTTCATTTCAGCTTGGATGCTTCTAGATGCGTGATTTGAGCAGGTGACCATACCTCTCTGAGCCTCCATGTCTTCCTGTATAAAATGGAAGATAACAGTACCTACCTCACAGCATGTAAGAAAGACTTACAGTTATGAAAATGATAATGATGTCTTAGTTCCACCCAAGATGGAAAAAGCAGTAAATATAATAGTCATCAAAAGCCTCAGATTTGGATCCAACAGCCCTAGATCCTCATACGGACCCACAATTAGCTGTGTGTTACTCAGTTAAGTCCCCCCTCCCCTCTGTAAAAGAGGATAGTAATTCCTATTCCATTGAGTGCTAGCAGTACTGAAAGAGAAAACATACATAAGGTACACGACACATTGTCTGACACACAGTACCCGGTCAGTCATGCATAGGTGCTATCCGTAATGGTAGTAAAGGTATAATATAAAGGTTTTCACCCATCTTCAGAGAGCACAATCAAGAAGAAGGACTCGCACATCCAGCGCTAAGATGTAATAGTCTTGTGTGATCAGCCAGTGCCTGGGACCATGCAAATTTGAGCAAGAGTGAGCGTGTGCAGGAGCTAGTACAGGACCCAGTCCTGACATGGAATCTGCCATTTCAAACCCCATGCTGTTAGCTACAGTGTGCTTTGTTGTGCTTGGCTTTGCTTTGTTTATAAAGGCTCAAGGTCAAGACATAAGTTTGCCTATATATCAGCTGTTTCTCTTGAAGTCACTAGAATAGTCAAATATCAAATTTGAAGGGGAAGCTTTGAGGCCAAACTCCCCTGGAAACTGAGACCCAGTCATATGCAATGGCTTGCTCCAAGTCACAGAAAGTCCGTTGCATTGTAAGAAATGGGTTCCAGGGGCGTACCGACTTTGGCTCAGGTCATGCTCTCATGGTTCATGGGTTCAAACCCTGCATCAGGCTCTGTGCTGATAGCTCAGAGCCCAGAGCCTGGAGCCTGTCTTGGGATTCTGTGTCTCCCTCTCTCTCAGATCCTCCCCTGCTCAGGCTCTCTCTCTCTCTCTCTCTCTCAAAAATAAATAAAAACATTTAAAAAAGGAAATGTGTTCCAGAATCGAAAGCTATGAAGAGGGGCTCTTCTCACAGCAAGGCACCATACGGCTGGTCCTTTACAGAGCCCATTACATAAAGGCCAAACGAGGGTTCTCCCAAATTTGGGTGAGCTATTGTTGCATATCGTCATCTAGTTTCAATGTAACCAGCCAAAATTTGCTCCAATGGCAGGTGCAAACATGGGTTTTGTCTGAGCTTCTGTTCATTCAAAGCTTGACTCTCATTTTTTTATGCACCAGTTGAAGGAAACAATTATATAGTTCATCCAAATGTCATGCACGAATATCTGGTTTTCCATGACACTAAAGAATTCTCTGAATTTTACGAAGCCTGGGTCAATATTTGAAATCACACACATATCTCACATTCCTCGATACTTAAAAGATTCAGGGATACAAGGCAAGCCCTCTGGAGTCCTGTCTAGACACAATGGTAACATTTCCAGTAAATGCCACCAGGTGTACAGTAATCCTGTTTGAGGGTGTAGATCCAGGTTTAGGTAGAAGCTGGGGAAACCCTGGCTTCACAGAAGTCCCTACAACAGGACTTTGGAGCTGCTGCTGACAGGAAGTTCAGTAGCAGCACAGGGATGCATGGAGTAGTGTCACCAGAAGGCCAGGCTCCAGAGCATTGCAGTTCTCAGGTCCATTTTGTACCCACATTCCCTGTGGGAGAAAATGACAAGCCAAAGCATGACTGAATGAACGGGACTGGAATGGCAGGGAGTGAGAGGGCGTGGCATGCTGAGGTGTGGCTGAAGAACCAGAGCACTTTCTCAGCAACTACCAGGATGATGAGGGTGATTGATAATCATGGTAACCATCATTTATTGAGCACTTCTATACCAGGCACAGCACGCAATCTTACATGATCTCACTCTTCGGCTATAACACAGGTTGAAGGGAGTGGGACCCACCAATAGATTTTAACCTGACTTGTTCAAGCCACTTAGTCAAAAAGTGGTAGAGCCAGAATTCAAACCCAGGCCATCTGGCATCAAGGCTTGTGTCTTATCCACTGCACTCATCACAGCATTATTTTTAGCAAGATTCATCAGAGCTTCCATCTACTAGATGCTTTCTATGTATGTATATGCACTAGGTGTTTTTCCTAACTATTGTCCATGCCTAATTGTTCCCAACAGCTCTATGAAGCATTTAACATGGATAGAAGAAGACACTGAGGCTCAGATAGGTCAAGGCATTCACTCAAGTTCACAACGATAATAAGTTGCTGAGTCTGATTCCAGAGTTGTGCTTTCTCCTCTCCTTGCCCAAGAAGAAATGTTGGGGTAACGAGCAGCACAGCCCCAGAGATTTGAAGGACTGAAATACTATGAAGGAGAAGATTCAGCCATTCTCATGGTGCCCCAGAGCCCTTGACGGCGCTAGTCAAATCTGGTTCCAACAGCTTGAGCCAACCAGGCTCCAACGATTGCTAAGCAGATGCTTTCAGCATCAGCTGGTTGTCTGGCTTCCCAGGCTACAGTGCTGTGGTTCAGCCTTCCTGAGTGACTCCACTAGCTTAGTCAATCAAATAACCTTTCAGTCTGACACTTGGTTGGCTGGATTGCTTTTGCACTCCGTTGACCTGTTTGACTGCACAGAGTACACTGACGGGCTGCCTCAGGGTTATGTCAACACAGACCCCCACCCCCATCCCCAACACCAAGAGCTCTCTCTGTAAGCCCCAAACCTCAAAAGCCCCAAAGCCAAAGATCTGCTTCCACCATGTGCCCAGCATACATTCAGATCCAAGAAATGCATGAATGGAGGGCAGGCAACAAATATAACATCACCCACAGTTGAAAATCACTTAAAATTTGCCACAAAACTGCTTTGGCCACACTATTCTGAATGTACTTTGGAAATAGTTTTTAAGTACATGTGAAATTCTGTAATCTGTGAGGAAGAACCAGATGCTCTGACTAACCAATGGAGTCAAAGACAAAGTCATTAGTGCCTAGTGATCTTATTAGGCCTAAGGAGAAGAGAATTGCCTCAGCCAGATACTTTTACCTTTACCCACATATTTGATGTGGAGTCAGAAAAACTCAGACTGAAGCAAAGCTCCAGGCAAGAGCAAAGTCAGCATCTCCCTCACAATCTGTAGTATCTGAAACCTTCACAGAGTTGGGGGACATGCTGAGAGTCCCAGTTTAAGGATGACCTCTTTTTAGAATCCCCTAAAAAGTAACTGAGACTCAGGAGTGAACACATTATCACTTTCTAGTTCGGCAGGTGGTTTTCAAATCTGCCTGCACATTAGAATCATCTGGAAAGTTTTTAAAGAACCGATGCCCAGGCCTGACCCACAAGGTTCCAATGTAAATGGTCTGGTCAGGGCATGAGCACCATTTTTGTCCTATAACTCTGGTATCAGTTTTTATTATTTCTTATCTAGAATCTTAGATTAACGTTCGATTTTTTATAAAAGGCTTTGAAGTGCAGTAAGTGTTAAGAATGACAGACATAGACGAGTAAGAATCTGAAAGCGAGCTACTTGTCTCCTGGGACCTCTCGTCATCTGTCCCTTCTCCTACAGCCTTGGCTAGAGTGCAAAACGGAGATGCTTTGCTCACTTCCCTGAAGTAAATGAGTCTAAGCCAAAAACACTGCCTCCAATGACCCAGGATCTGGCAGGTACATGGCTTTTAGGAATAAGAATACCATAAAATGCAAACCTGTAGAACTCACTAGCAGGTCAAAGAGCCAATGTGTCATTTAGTTAAAAGACGAAATATATTCTGACCTAAAGCTCTGGCTTCCTCATAACCAACTCACCTCTGCTCTACCCTCCACCTCTGCCTTGGAAGATGCCTCTCTCACCTGTAATGTTTCATGAAGGACAACAGAATTCAGCCATATGAAGAGCCCCCGTCCCATTTTCTGAAATCTACAATCACAGGCACCTAAAAGAAACACACCATAAGATTGCACTGGGGTGCCCCTGGCAGACATACTACCACAGAGAAGGCTATTCAGGATTTGAACGAGCAGAGTCCCAGGAAGGGATATGGCCAACAAGTAACAAAGAGCTCATTTGGATTTTCTATTTCTCCCCCTGGAGTGGTTGGTTTTCTAAGTCAGAGGAAACAAGAGTCACCCTTTGTAACGATGGGCAGTTAAGTCCTTGGTCATTTGAGAAACACTGACTGTCTGCATTGGGCCAGATCCTGTGCTGTGCAGTGGAGACACGGACAAGATATGGTCCCTGTCTTCAAGAAGCTCACAGTCCACCAAGGGAGACAGTGATGGGAACAATGACATACTGTGTAATAAGGGCTAGGTGGGAGAGACTGTTCAGCTCAGTCTTGGAAAATGGGAAATGCTTCTTGGAGGAGGTGAGACCTAAACTGAGAAGACCCCCTCTTCCCACTATGCAAGTTTGAGGACAAAACTTTGGCAAAAGGGGGCTTAGATCAATAATAAGACTTTGTCCACCTGAATCGCCTCTGTGACTGACGGAGTGCATTGATTGTCTAGTTATACAGCATATGAAATAGGCAGCAATCCCCCTGCTAGAGAAATGTGACTAGAAAGACCTGAGACCAGTTACCTGGAGGGAGGGGAGTGGCGGAAAGGCCTGCCCCTCTTCTCCCTACCCCTTCCTATCGGCAGCAATTCCAGCACCCGGCCGGCCCCTCCAGGAGAAGAATCTGGTGCTCTTGCCTGCTCTTGAGAGGGGCTGCAGGACCGAACTGAGAGAACCCTGACTTCTCCTGGCTCTGCCTTCTTGAGCTGTGTGATCATAAGCAAGTCCCTTTCCCTCTCTGGACACAGGCTTTCCCATCTGTACAAGGAGGGGTTGGGCTCAGTGCTTTTCTCCGGGGGTTTTCCCAGTCCTCATGCCTTTGAATTCTTGGCTCGTCCAAAGTAGGCAGACTTGGGCAAAAACAACAACCCAGCCGGTCAGCACGGCGGCCTCTGCCGTCTCATCATGTGTGCTGGGGCCCCCAGAGGATGCGGTTCTTCGAGTCTCCACACTCCCCTAACTGGAGACTGAAGTTCTGCTTCCCACTAGAATAAGAAAACAGCAGGCCTGTAAGGTTTGGAAAATAAAGGCACGTGAAAGGCATGCCATTAGTGACCACGATCTTATAGGATTTTCTCTAGTTTAAAAAATAGGAGAGAAAAGATTGACATTTTTTCAAAATAAAGCTGATGCTTCTCTGCCACAATGCCCGGGCCAGTCAGCGTGCCTGTGAATCAGACATCAAATATTTTCTTCCTTCCCCAGCATAGCCCCCCTGTGGGAATAGAGTCTAGTATCAAGCAAGAATAGCATTAAGAGGGGACTATCCTATAACACAGCTAATGTACAGTTCCAACCTGCCAATCAGGAAAAAAAGCGATTCCAAATCCTATAGCCATTACTGTCTACCTGTTTTCGTTTGAAGGACTCTTTGATTTTTTTCTTCCTTTTCATCTCCTTGGCTTTTCAACCCAACCCCTCCAACACTTCAGTAATACTCAGGAGTTCATTACGAGTTGGCCTCTTGTTAAGCCTCACTCAGGAAAGGACCGCCGGTAATGGGACCAAAATAAATCTTCTCAGATTTAACTCCTCTCTCCCACAAAGCTGCCGTCCTTGGCTGCCACCACGGTTGCCACCATTTAAGGGAAGGTGGCTACATACCAACCTTTGGCACCCAAGGAGGAGCCGTCCACAGTTACACACACTTGACCATCTACAAATGCCGACCACAAAGGGGCTGAGGCCTCATAGATCACAGTTGGGATGAACCTTTCAACAGCTAGATGCCATTTATTTAGTCCATTCCCTGGAAAACCACCATCCATGGGAGGCATCTCATCTCTTACCTAAGGTTCCCCAAATATACCAAAGGTGTGCATGCCTTTCCTGACACACTTCTCCCCGCTTGGAATAGCTTTCCCATCTGACCCAGCTCAAATATCACCTCCTCTGAGCAGCCTTTCCTGACCCTCTCCCCTCCCGAGCAGAAGTCATGCTTCCTTCCTCTGGGTTCTCAGCACACTTTGTTCTTGCCGCTATCAGGCTACTTATTACATGAGAGCCAGTTGGTGACCTGCCTGTCACTCCTGGGAGACTGTGAGCTTCTTGAGGACAGGGGCTACACGTGATATTGGGACATGTAACTTTGAGCACAGCCCATAAAATGTTTCAGAACCTGAGGCGCCTGGATGGCTCAGTCCATTAAGCGTCCGACTTCGGCTCAGGTCATGATCTCATGGTTCATGGATTTGAGCCTCATGTCGGGCTTGCCATTGTCTGTGTGGAGCCCACTTCAGATGCTCTGTCCTCTTCTCTCTCTGCCCCTCCCCCACTCATGCTCGCTTGCTCTCGCTCTCTCTCTCAAAAATAAACACCAAAAAACGTTTTAGAACTTGGAAAGGGGTAAAGAAAGCCTTCAGCAGTGAAGCCATGAGGCAGTCCTTTAACAGCTATAAAGTCCTATGCCTCTGAAAACGAAATGTAGACCCACAGACACACTTGATGTTAGGGCTTGGGATGGTACATATGCTGGCCACACAAGACTATTAGATAGGAGATAGGGGACAGAAAGGACTAGTCCCTTAACTAAACTCACCAGATGTTTTGCAATTGGGCTCGGGTACTAGTTAGGGTGGACTGACACTGTAGGTTTGTGCTGGGCAGGCAGCTGACTGACAGCTATGAACTGCGGGGGACAGTTTTGAATTGGGCAATTCTTTACAGTCACTGCAGCCTGGTGGGGGGAGGGCCACTAGTTACAGTTGCTTGGCTGTAAATAAAATATCCCCTGGAACGAAGCATTTTAATTTGAAGTGATTCTATCAGGAGCAGCTGACAAACCTTTCAAGGAAACTGGCAGTGTTAAGGGGAACCTCTATACTAATAGGAAAAAGGCTTTGAAAGGAGCTAATGAAGTTTTAGCACGCAGCCCTGAACATGAGCTAGGCGCATCCGGATACTGGTCAGTGTGTTTCAGAAACAAAGCAAATTAACCATGGCAGGGGCTTTAGAAGTCCACATGTCCCAGCTCCCTTCTTGAAGTTTCCGGTGAAACATCAGGAGCCAACAGCCTCTTCCACGCCAGCCTCCCACAACAGTCAGTGGGGACAGAGCCTTATCTCCAGACTGGGCATGGTCCAATATGGGCCTGTGTCCTTTTAATTCTTTCGTCCAATTCCAGTGCCTGGAACACTCCTGTAAACCTGCTAGGTTCTTAAGGGATGCTGATTGACTTGATTTTTTGGAGGAGGTGTTTTGCTTTTAGAAGGAAAGATACCACTCATCAAAAAGAGCCAAGGAAAGTCTGCAAGCCACTGTGCCTGGTCAGTACCAGACCAACAGGAAACAGGGTAAGGAGTGAGCAATTAAACCAAAAGCCACAAACTCTATTTTCAGAACTACAACAATATGTGGGCTGTACAGTAGTGTTGCTAGTTTTGTTTCTATCTGCGGACATCTGTTTGGGGTTTCTTTGGCTCCAGTGCTTTATTTCTGTGGTGCAATGGGCCGAGAGTCTGAGAATTGGGTAGAATAACTGGGATGTACATGTGCAGCTCCCCAAACAGGCATACCATATCTGAAGAAGGAAGAGGAACTCTTAAAATGCTGTGATTTAATAAGAACCCAGGAAAATTCCCCCATCCCCAAATTCCCACCCCCAAGCATCCCCAACCTGTAGCTGGTACCTAAAATTATACGATTAACACATCAAGCCTTTTTCTTTAAGTATTCATCCATGTGTTTGAAGGCTGCATATCTCTTGAATTTTTATTCAGTGAAGGCATAGAGTCTATAATAAGCCTCAAACACCGGGTTGCACGATCTATAGCCACTCAGCTCCCAGCGAGCATGGCACCCAGCACTATGCAGCTGTGAAAGGGATGATGGGTCACCCGGTGGATGAGGTTCGCGACACAGACACCAATCTAAGAGTGGAAAGAAGACAAATCACAGGTACATGGGTCCTTGTAGAGCAAGCTGGATGGAGCATTCACAGGCCAAGGATTTGTTTTGGAAATGCTCTTCCTGGTTTCTTAATTCATGGTCTACTCATCCACAGCTCAGCCCAACCTCTGGGTATACAAAGGGAGATCTGGGTAGGGGACAGCGGCCATTCTGGGTCCATCCCATCCCTAAAGAACCCTCAGGAGTGGTGTACCCCACAAGGGCAGAGGCTGCTTCGTGTAGCAACCGAAGCTTCTCCCCTCCACTTTTCAATGAGGTCATCTAAATGTCAGTGGCACAATCAACAAAAGGAGGGGGAAAGAGTTACGATTGTTATTAAGACAAAAGTCCATCAGCGCACTCTCAAGACTGCACCTGGGAAGGCAGATGCAGGATGCTGCCCATTCTCAGGGCTGCCGCTGGCTCCAGGGACCTGAGTGCAAAGCCCAGACAGGGGTCATCACACATTCCTGAAGCAAAGTAATATAATATGCAGCCTGACCAGGCAGGGGAGAAAGGAGGGGTAAGCCACATCCTCTGTGATCCCCTTCTTGGCCAAGGAGCCCACCCTCCCTGTTCTCAGGCCGGAAAACGAAGGGTAAGAAACCGCATTCCTATGGGACACCACCTTGGAATACCATTATTTTCACTGCAGTCTCTTCCAGGACTCTCCCAAGAGCAAGATTTTGTCCCTCAGCTCTTTCTCGTTTATTAATCAACAAGAAGGAATCATCCTTGTGAAACTGGCAAGCCTCCTGTGACATGTCTCCAGAGTAACTCCTGGGTCTGTGCACTAGGGGAAGTGCCCCCTGCCTCAGCCCCCAGTGACAGAGTTGGGTGATGGTGGCCACCCTCCATTAAGCGCCTCTCCTGTGCCAGGCACTGGCCCAGCATGTGAATGAGCTCCTCCAATCTCCGGCAACTCTACAAGTGTCACCATTTTACAAAAGAAGAAACAGGTGCCGTGAGGCTAGGTGACTTGCCCAGATCACACAGTTAAGAAATTCTTGAGCTGGGATCCAAACCCAAGTCCGTCTGAAACCAGAGCCAGTGTTCTTCTACATGAAACCGGATGGAGTGTCTGGCATCCACTTCTAGCACTTCCCCTGCTAACCCCCAAGTGGCAGAGCTCTTAAAGAACAGACACCAGATTCAGCCACTTATTCCAATGGGAACCGCACTGCCTGGCTTTGAAGGATCTTCTTACAGAGATGCCCGGCACAGATGAGATGGTACACTGCGTTAGTGTCAGGCCACTTACTCCCGGATCCCGACTCCCCTCAGAACAAATCTCTCCACCAAAGTCAAGTCAGCTCAACATTGTGCTTTCATTGATGCGGTTTCACCTAGGGAATAAAGTGAAAGCAGTGTCTCTACCCAGCGCTCTGCCAATCGGCTGGCAGCCTTTCCACCCAGAGGAAGGGGGGATGGCAGGGGAAGTGCAGGGAGAGGTCTATACCTAAGACATTAAGTCTTAAATGGAGATTTGTCCTCTCTTATCGTTCTGATGTGCAAAGGAGAAGAGGAAAGACAGTGACAGGAAGGATGAAACCTTCTGGGACCAAGGTCCAGGCTTCCAGACCTCTATCTGATGTGCAGATCCAGACAGCAAAGAGCAGCTATGCCCTTTGCGAGGACGGCTTTCCTTTGCGGGAATAAAGCGGCCGCAGTAAAAGCTCTGGCTAACTGGGCACAGAATGGCCACCCATCTTGGACCACACGCTGTTTCTGTGGCTTACGCTTCCAACCACTACAGTCCGTCCCCTTCACAGGGCTGTATGGCTGCAGCTGTCGGAAGTGCACACTAAGCTTTTTCTAAAGCCAGTCCTTGTCAGAAGCCAAGGAGTATAATTCAGCTTACTCTAAGGAGAAGCGTCTGGAGGGAAGAGCACTATGGTTTTATTTATATACAAATAAAGAGAACGCAGGCCAAGAGGGCAGTGTGCATGGTCTGGAGGCAGGAAACCTAACTCCAGGAATTTCTTCGGCACTGGAGAGCTGGGCAGGGCTAGGGGGAGGCAAGTGAGGTGCTCGCCTTGGGAGTAGCATTTAAGGGGGCACCAAAACCACTCAGTGTTCAAGGTACTTTTTAAAGTAAATGTTTGTATTTCAGAATAGTTTCAGATTTACAGGGAAACCATGATGAGCACAGAGAGCTCCCACACACACCACACTCAGTTTCCCCATTATTAACATCTTAGATTAGTAAGGTACCTTCATCACCACTAATGAGCTAATATTGATAGGCTATTATTAACTGAAGCCTATACTTCATTCAGATTTCCCTTAGTGTTGACTTTTTTCTTTTCCAGGATCCCACATTACATTTAGTTGTCAGCCGTACATCTCCTTAGGCTCCTCTTGGCTATGACAGTTTCTCAGACTCTCCTGGTGTTTGATGGCCTTAACAATCTTGAAGGATGCTAGCCAGGCATTTTTGTAAGATACTCCTTTGTATGGCTTTTCCTGATGTTTTTTTCTCAGGCTTAGACTGGGGCTGTGGATGAATGGGAGGAAGACCACAGAGGTAAAGTGCCATTCTTATCACATCACAGCAAGGGTACATGCCGTCAACATGATTTATGACTACGGGATTTGGTCTGGATCACCTGGCCGAGGTAATATTTGCTAAGTTCCTCTCCAGTAAGGCTGTTCTCCTTCCCCTTTCCACACTGCACTCTCTTGGAGGAAGTCAGTCTTTACCACTCACACCTAAGGAGGACAGAGTTAGGCTCCAACTCCTTAAGGGCGGGGAATCTACACAAATTATTTGGAATTTCCCTGCATGGCAGATTTGTCTTTTCTTACCCATTTACTTAATCACTTATGTATATCAATATGGACTCAGATAATTACATTATACTTTTGGGTGTACTCCAATACCATCTTACTTGTTTGTTTCTCAAACTGTTCCAAATTTGGCCATCGGGAGCTCTTTCAGCTGGCTTCTGTGCCACAGCACCATCAATGTTTGCGTTGTGCTCTGTTTGTTTGGTTCTTTAGCACCTCTTTGCTTTCTGGCACTACAAGGTGCTCCAGATTCACCTTGTATATTTTCTGCTCCAGATCTAGAATCAGCCATTTCTATAAGGAGCCCTGATGGCTGTCGCTGGGGAACAGTATTAGCAATTAAGCTACAGGTGTCATTGGATAACTAATGTTGTAATGTAATTTATAAAACGTCGAATCAGCAAACTCTGGCCTGCAGGCTGTCTGGTTGTTTTTATTAATAAAGTTTAACTGCAACCAGCGATGGCATGGAGGTGACGCAAGTGAGTCAAGAGTGTGCAAACGCAAAGTTGGAGACTGTCTTTATTTAAAAATTGGACACTTGGTTCCTCATGGGGCTCTCTGAATTAATTTTGAGCCTTTCCAACATATCATTAATATGTTCTTTATTTTGATTACTGAGATGTTTAACAACCCTTCGGTTTTGTACCCAAGGTGAGGGCCTCAGTCATCTCATCGTAGTCCAGGCCCTGTTAGCAGCAATCAGACTAAAGGTCAGTGACCCAACTGAACTTGTGATTGCTTCTTTTTTCTTTTTAAATATTTATTTTTGAGAGAGAGAGAGACAGAGCATGAGTAGGGGAGGAGCAGAGAGAGAGACACACACACACAGAATCAGAAGCGGGTCTAGGCTCAGAGCTGTCAGCACAGAGCCCGATGTGGGGCTTGAACTCACAAACTGTGAGATCATGACTTGAGCCAAAGTTGGACACTTAACCAACTGAACCACCCAAGCACCCCTGTGATTGCTTCAGAAGGGTGCAGCTTAAGGCCTACATCTGGCCAGCCACCAGAATCTTCACAGATTTCCAGACCTCACTTCAGCCCTCCCACATTGCACTTTCTGGGAGAGGGTTCAGGAACCTGCTACTTTTGTTCCTTTTCTTTTTATTTTAATTTATAGTTTATTGTCAAGTTGGCTTCCATATAACACCCAGTGCTCTTCCCCACAAGTGCCCTCCTTCATGTCCATCATCCCCCGTTCCCCATCCCCTCCCCCTTCAGCCCTCAGTTTGTTCTCAGTATTTGAGTCTCTCATGGTTTGCTTCCCTCCCTCCCCCCAACTATTTTTTCCCTTCCCAATCCACTATGGTCCTCTGTTAAGTTTCTCCTATTCCACATATGAGTGAAAACATATGGTATCTGACTTTCTCTGCCTGACTTATTTCACTTAGCATAAGACCCTCGTTCCATCCACGTTGCTACAAATGGCCAGATTTAATTCTTTCTCATTGCCATGTAGTACTCCATTGTATATATATACCACATCTTTCTTGATCCATTCATCAGGTGATGGACATTTAGGCTATTTCCATGTTTGGGCTATTGTTGACAGTGCTGCTATGAACATTGGGGTACATGTGCTCCTATGCGTCAGCATTACTGTCTCCCTTGTGTAGATCCCCAGCAATGTTATTGCTGGGTCATAAGGGAGTTTAATTGTTAATTTTTTGAGGAACCTCCACACTGTTTTCCAGAGCGGCTGCACCAGTTTACATTGCCACCAACAGTGTAGGAGGGTGCCCGTTTCTCCACATCCTCACCAGCATCTATAGTCTCTTGATTTGTTCATTTTAGCCACTCTGACTGGTATGAGGTGGTATCTCAGTGTGGTTTTGATTTGTATTTCCTTGATGATGAGTGACGCTGAGTATCGTTTCATGTGTCTGTTGGCCATTTGGATGTCCTTGCAAATCCAAGTAAACTGCTATTTTAAGAAGTCTGTGACAATCATCCAGGGTGCCATGGGTTCTAATGTTTGGGAACCATCATGTTAAGCCATCTAACATAGGTCGGTGGCTGTGTTATGGGAAGGTGATGTGATAAAAGCGTACTCCAAATTTATCATGCTCACCTTTGCATTTAATGATGACATTTATTTTAAAATTTCAAATAATATTAATGCTGCAGCAAGGGAGTGTACGTGTGCCTCCATTTAAGATTTGGGTCTTTAAAGTGCCTGTACAATATTGATCCTGAGCACGTAAGTCTGGACGTCCTGAAAGTTCCATTTCGGGGTCCTGGAAGCTGGACTGAGTCTGGGTCCCGAGCATCTCCTCTTCCTCTCTCACTTACCAAGTTGAGGAGAATGGCTGTTCACTTTGGACTTTCTCTTCATCAGCCCACAAATATTTGTTAAACTTTCTGGCTGACTCGTGTGTCCCTGGAGCACTCACTCTGCCCTCCCACCTCCTTCGCCTCTCGTTCTGTGGCTCCTGTCTGTCTTTGTTCTCTCTGCTCTTGCAGGCACTCTTTTCTCAAGGATGCTCACACTCCTGGGTGCACTCCAGCCTGGCTTTCTCTAGCCCTCTTGTCTTCTTCTCTGCCTCTCCCACGCGCTCATGCTCTCTTGCTCCCAGCTCGTGCTGTCAGGCTCCCACGCATGCCTGTGATGTGGTTTTCTTTCCATCTCCTGTACCCTCTCTTTCCTCCCCTCCCCTCCACGTTGCTCCCTCCCTTACACTCTTGCTCTCCCATTCCCTTCTCTTGCTTGTGTACCTGTGTGTCTCTTTTCAGAGCCTAAGAGTCATTTCCCTAAACACACAAGATTCCCCAGAGCAGAAAAATTAGAACAGCTCCATAGGGGAAAACAAGAAAGGTTTTTTTTTTTTTTTCTCCCCATCCACAACAGGAAAAATACCACGGGGTCCAAGGCTCTCAATAGTGATCTCAGAAAAGTCTTAAAACCCTTGGGGCAAAAGGTGCTGTTAAGGACATAGATGTGCAATCTAGCATTGTCTGTTATAGACAAAGCAGGCAGCCTCATTAGAAGCAATCAGAATTACCAGAGGGGAAACCCACTTCACAAGGAGTGTCCCCTGGGAAGCTCTAACAGCTGGGGCTCCGTGAGACTAATTGTGGAACTCACCCTTAGGAGCAGGAAGCTGAGGCTGAGGGCGGAAGATGTTTAACTCACCTCAAATGTGTTAGTAGCAAAAGAACTTCCCCCAGTAGAAAGCCAGAGTCTCTGAGAAGCAGCCGGCAGAGAGGGAAGCCCTCAGCAGAGTTCCAGAATTGCTAGAGGATTTCAGAAACTAGCCTCAAGGATGGAGCTACTGGATAAGCATTTCATTTCTGGCACCAAGACACCAAGACAGGCTGGGAGGCTCATTTAATTGCCTCTGGAAACTTCTCCTTCTGCTACTCACTGCCAGGGAGTAGAGAAGCCTGGTTTGTGGCACTTAGGCAGATGCTGGGTGGAATGTGGGTGTGGAGGGGACTGCAGAATGAGGTGGGGACATCCTGGAAAGCAAAATGGGGAGGGAGGAAGGGGAGTGATCCCTAGGTGGAGGCTGGCCTTGTGTGTGTGTGTGTGTGTGTGTGTGTGTGTGTGTGTAAGGACACAAGTCTAAACCAAACAGGCTTTAAGTTGCCCCTCTGATCTAGAAGGCCTAGGTTTCAGTTCCCCGAAACTAACAGGCAGTTACACATTGCCTAGAGCAAGAGAGACCCCCTTCGCAACACCCAATCAGGGAAAGCCAACTACCACTCTCCACCTTCCTAAGGGTGAGGCCTGTGAATGGAAACTTTAGATAGGACCCTGTTACCTAATGTTAATGTTAACCCGATAGTCGCCAAACAAGACCCTAGCTCGCCCTGTAATTGGTTGATTTTAAAGGTACTTTGAATGTTGTAATTGGATCCCGCCAAAAGTAACGAATACTCTAGACAGTGTGAATGGTTAAACCTGCTGTCAATAATATTGTATAATAATGACTGGATCACTGTACCTGTGTCACAATTTCTTGTAACTCCCCCTCCCCAAACCCCATAAAAACCCTGCTCAGCCCTTGTTCAGGGCTCTCAGCACGGATCCACTGCGCTGGTGAAGTCTGTGAGCCCGAGCTCGAGCCCATAATAAAGCCCTTTGTCTTTGCATGCGTGACTCAGTCTCCCTGGTGGTCTCTGGTCGTTGGGGAATACTGTGAATTGGGCATTACATGTGCGCGTGCATGTGAATGTGTGTGTGTGCATGCGTGCATGTGCACGCACATGCATCCTTCCTCCCCTATCCCCTACATAAGTCAAAAGTTAGCTAAAGACTCGGTTTTAGGAATGGGAGATTTAGGCAATGCTCCAGTGTTTTTATGATACTTCTAAAAGTCTTCTTGAGACAAACACATGCTAGGGGCCAAAATAGGACTTGGGCTGTTCAGAAACTTCCCCCTTTGTTTGGAATATTTGCCTTTTAAGAGACATTTAACCAGAATGTTTGTGATTCATTTATAGGAATCTATCTAACTGTAGCAACATAAAAAATCATTCAATTTCCAAACCGCAATCTGATTTATATTAAGCTTTTTCCTCCGGGAACAGAAAGGACTGATTAAACGGGAGCCACTAACTCTCTGCCCTGTGAACAGGAGGCAAAATTCATTCTTCCCCAAATGAACAAACAGGAGAAAACAAAATACCCTTGAGCATGAAACCTTGAGAAATTTCTATTTATTAAAACCCAGAGGTGGGTCTTCAAGAACACTTTTCGACTTTAATCTCATGGATGCAGTTGAAACTGAGATTAACGTCAAAACTCCAAAAAGGACATCCAGATGGCCAACAGGCACATGAAACAATGCTCAGCATCAGTCATCATCAGGGACATACAAATCAAAACACACTGAGATGCCACCTCATACCAGTCAGAGTGGCTAAAATGAACAAATCAAGAGACTATAGATGCTGGTGAGGATGTGGAGAAACGGGCACCCTCCTACACTGTTGGTGGCAATGTAAACTGGTGCAGCCACTCTGGAAAACAGTGTGGAGGTTCCTCAAAAAACTATCCCCTATGACCCAGCAATAGCACTGCTGGGGATTTACCCAAGGGATACAGAAGTGCTGATACATAGGAGCACATGTACCCCAATGTTCATAGCGGCACTTTTTACACTAGCCAAATCATGGAAAGAGCCTAAATGCCCATCACCTGATGAATGGATCAAGAAGACGTGGTATATATATACAATGGAGTCCTATATGGCAATGAGGAAGAATGAAATGTGGCCATTTGTAGCAAAGTGGATGGACCTCGAGGGTGTCATGCTAAGCGAAATAAGTCAGGCAGAGAAGGACAGATACCATATGTTTGCACTCATAGGTCTAACAGTAGACCAGGAGAAACCTAATGGAGGACCAGGGGGAGGGGAAGAGGGAAAGAGAGTTGGGGAGAGAGAGGGAGGCAAATCATGAGAGACTTTTGAATGCTGAGAACAAACTGAGGGCTGAGGAGGGAAGGGGGTAGGGGAAGGGG
The DNA here is from genome assembly GCF_006229205.1 of Suricata suricatta. Lineage (NCBI taxonomy): Eukaryota > Metazoa > Chordata > Mammalia > Carnivora > Herpestidae > Suricata > Suricata suricatta. The sequence goes on from NC_043717.1 coordinate 94,083,809, forward strand.
GGTGATGGTCATGGAGGAGGGCACTTTCCGGGAAGAGCACTGGGTGTTCTATGGAAACCAACTTGGTAATAAACTATTTAAATAAAAAAATAAAAATTAAAAAAAAGTCGTCATACAACACCACTTAACACATTTTCAATCAAAAATAACGGCCACCTACTAACTCTCTTAGTAAAGCGGGAGCTGTGTACACATAAACAGAAATGAGAATGAAGCCCTACTTCGGGGTCACTCCTCCTCAGTGTAACTGCCTGATACAACTTTACTGAATAATCAGAGTATTCCGATCCGTCCTCCCTCCAGAGGACTTCTGAGAGCAGTGCTTCTCTCCACATTCAGTTCAAAGACTAATCAATAGCATCAGAGTCACATGGACGTGCTCGCTCGAGAGGAGTTTCTCTGTTCCCCCCATCATTCTGATTCCGGAGGACTGCAGCCCAGGAATCAGAAATTTAAACAGACACCCAGATGATTCTAATGTGAAGTAACGTGTGAAAATCACTGACTTAGAGCAAGACCCCACAGAGAAAGCACATTTAAGTTACAGGCATCTCTTAGGTGTCTACTTCTAGAATTAATATGCAAAGTTACCAAAATGTGTCGGTCTTCCCTATTCCCTTTTTTTTAAATCTTATACATGATGGCAAAGTTGCTTAAGGCAGGGAAATGGTTTCTTAGGAAGAAGTTGCTCTTATAAAAGATGATATGGAAAAAGCAAATGTGGAATATATATATATGTATATGCACATATACATACTGAAATACTAGTCAGCCATACAAAATAAGGAAAAATACGAAAAATAAGGAAATCTTACCCTTTGCAGCAACAACATGGACAGACCTAGATGGCATTATGCTAAGTGAAATAAGTCTGACAGAGAAAGACAAACATTGTGTGATCTCACGTATACGTAGAATCTTAGAAATAAATCGAACTCCTAGAAACAGAGATGAGATCTGTGGTTGTCAGAAATGGGGGCTGGAGAGTGGGGGGAATGAAGTGAAGGTGCTAAAAACTTCCGGTTAGAAGATGAGTAAATTCTGGGGACATAATTTAGAGCACGACGACTACAGTTAACAATACCATATTGTATATTTGTAAATTGCTAAGAGAGGATATCTTGAAAGTAAGTTCTCAACACAGCAAAAATGTTTGTGACCATGCAAGGTAACAGATGTTAACTTACGGGATGATCATTTCACAGTATGTACAGATATCAAATCTTTATGTTGTACACCTTAAATTGTTTTTAATGTTTATTTCGGGCGGGGGAGACAGAGCGCCTGCGCAAGTGGGGCGGGGTGGGGAGGGAGGATCCAAAGTGGGATTCAGTGGGACTTGAACTCACCAACCGTGAGATCACGACCTGGGCCAAGTTGGACACTTAACCAACTGAGCCACCCAGGCACCCCCTACACCTTAAATTTATACAATGTTATATGTCAATTTTTGGAGAGAATTTTAAAAGCACAGCAACCAAAGAGACTTGAAAGTCCTGAACCCCACAGAGGCACAAAACCTGCTTCAGTGCGGACTGTGCCAAAAGCTTACTGAGGAAAGGGTGCTGTCCTTTAGCGGTCATGGCCAACACACAGGGCCTTCCATACACTCGCCATATCCAAGAGCATTTTTGCCAGGGTGCCTTAAGTGTTTGTCCTTCTTCCCGCTCGTGCGAACTGCAGCTCCGCGCCCTCCCTGTCTGCAGCTCACTGGACAGTGAGGCGCCCCCTGGGCACACAGCTAGGTGTAGGGCAGTCTCTGCACTGTCTCCAGGCAGGAGAGTAGGCTGCCAGGTGCACCTGAGTGCTGACAAACCGGGCCTCTCCACCTGGGGTGCTGTGAAGACACTGGCAGCTGCAGAAACAACCAGAAACTTCAAAGGGTCGCATTTTCCCTGAGGGTTATCTGGAACAGAACTCCTTCCTCTCTCGGGAATGCGGCAGGATGGAAAAGAAATGCAAAAAGGCTGGCCTGCTAACCCTCGTCCTGGGCTTTCCCATAATTTGGTTATGGGGGTTTCAAAAATGTACCCCTCCCTTTACTCAGTTGCAAGCCCTTTTTTCTCCTGCAGTCACCAAAGAAAATAATGTGAACTATGACAGACAAGCAACAAAACGACAATTTCTATGTTGGTCTCAGAGAGAATACATCTCTTCTGATTTTTCATTTGTTCTCTGAGAAGTCCTTCCTGCAATATCAGAGTGTATTTCGCCTATTTGGGAGTGCATTTCTGATGGACTTTTGGAAAAGTCTCACAATTTCGAATTCACCTTCCTGAACTCCTTGGATTTCTAGAATGGCTTGTAATCTGAAAGAAACAGGTTTAAAAAGTGCACAGTTTATTTAGCTGGCGGGGCTGGGGTTGGTAGTGGGGAGTCATTGCTTAATTTAGGGCAAGACAGGTGCTTTGAACTAGACGGTGCTGATATAATTTCACAAAATGGTGGACCTACTAAAGACTACGGAATAGTGCAATTTAAAATGGTAAACTTGATGTTATGTGGATTTTGCTTCAATAAACACAGCAAATAATCTGGTAATGGAGAAGTTTGTTCTGAGTCATGAGCAGCAAGGAAACAGAACCAACACGACACGAAATCTTTGACAACAAAAACAGCCAAGATCACAATGCTCAGTGATAATAGCCCCTGTTGTCGATTACTATGGGCTGCGCGCTATGCTCAATTACCTGCCATATTTTACCAAATCTTCACACAGCAATCCTCTGAGGTAGGTTCTGAGAGGAAACTGAGGCTCAGAGAAGTTAACTGATATGCTCAAGGTCACACAGCTAATGAGGAAAGACTTGACTTTAACTCATGGCCATATGACTCCAGAGGGCACGCTCTTCGAAGGAACATGTGACCTGAAGGTTTTGCACACAGGAAGGAGAGTTTCTCTTTACCCATAAAAGTTCAATTTCTTTTAAAAATTAAAAAATTTTTAATGTTTTATTTATTGTTGATACAGAGAGAGACAGAGCATGAGAGGGGGAGGGGCAGAGAAAGAAGGAGACACAGAACCAGAAGCAGGCTCTAGGCTCTGAGCTAGCTGTCAGCACAGAGACCGACGCGAGGCTGGAACCCACGAACATAAGATCTGACCTGAGCCGAAGTCGGAAGCTTAACTGACTGAGCCACCCAGTCGCCCCTAAAAATTTTTTTTAACGAGCCATCAGCACAGAGCCTGACACGGGGTTTGAATCAACGAACCATGAGATCGTGACTTGAGCTGAAGTCAGACGCTTAACCGACTGGGCCACCCGGGCACCCGAATTTCTTTTTTTTTAATTGAAGTATAGCTTACACCCAATGTTACATTCATTTCAGGTGCACAACATAGTGATTCCACAACTCTGTAGGTTAAGCTGGGCTCCCCGCAGTGTCACCACCATGTGTCCCCACCGAGTGCTACTGCAGTGCCATTGACTATGTTCCCTATAAAGCTCAGGTTCTTTAAATGAAAACCAAGATGTGCAGGTGAGCACCTTGAAATGCCACACACCACACAAGGTGGTGGGGTTGGGGGGCGGTGAAAAAGGTAGTAGAGTATGTATTCTAAGTGAATAAAAGTTTTAGAAAGGAAAGTGTGTGTGTGTGTGTGTGTGTGTGAGAGAGAGAGAGAGAGAGAGAGAGAGAGAGAGAGGGAGGGAGGGAGTGTGTGTGTGTGTATAGTGCAGGAACGTGGGAGAGAATGACAACTGTTTGAGTCCATGGAGGGGGAAGGGTTAGTAAATGTCCACCTTCTCACTCTGCTCTCAACACAGAGAACTCACTCTTAAAGGCTGGACATCTCTCACTTCTAAGGGTATTTATCCGAGGGAAAAGGCAAGTTGAGGCCCAGGCCAAAAGCAGTGGCTTTTTAACAAAACGTTCCACACGTAACCAATAGAAATAAAATAAAATAATAAAACTTGGATAATGAACAAGACCTGCAATTATTCCAGTTGGGGGGTGTGTGGCTAGTATTCAATTCAGCTTAACTAAAATAAAAAGAGAACACTTTCCTGGAATAAGATAAGAGAGGGGGAAAACCCAACTTTCTAACTAAGAATCTTCCATCTTATACAAAAAATAGAGGGGGGGGGGAACCTTTGCCTCTCTGCTTTGGAGCTGCGGAGCCTGCAGAGCCCAGGCTAATTGACCCTAGAAACATTCAGAAAGATGCAGGAAAAGCAGCAAAATTACCTTTTACCTGTCTGGACACAATTCGCTAAATTAAAGCACTCCACAGGGAAAATACATCTGTTCTCCCCGGTGTGGCACGGTCTGCAAACTTCCAGAGTGAAAAGAAGTTGTGGTTCTTTGGGACTAAAAGGGACCTGGGAAATAAGTGCCTGGAAGTCAATAGGCCTGCGGCTGCTGTGAGAAGGGACAGGCTGCCAATGGAATCCCACTGAGACAGAAGCCCCAGGAGCCAACCTGGTGGGGGGTGAACCAGCACCAGAGCATCCTGGGAAACCAACCCTGGAAGTGGGCATGGAGTTCTTTGACCTTGAAAGTGTGGATCCCAGTCCCTGCCATTTCTCAGGCCAATCATCCTCCACAAGCGTCTCTACCTCCCTGTGGGCAGAGGCAGATAATGAAGTGCCTGTTCTGGCCCATGCCGCTGCTTTACAAAGGGAGTTTTTCTGTAATTGGTCCATGTGAGGAGAGTTATTGCATCTTCTGAACCGTTAGGTCCCGAATGGCAATACCGAAGCACAATGGCTACAGTCACTGCCTTTGGAGACAGTATATTCATAGCTACTTCCTGCAGAATGACAGGGAAGACAGAAACTGCAAAGTGATGTGTGCACTGGACTTAATGAAAGGTGAGTCTGAATCTTCTGCAAAAACTCCATTAAAGATACCGCTCCTTATATGACACGTGAGTCCACAATGGTAATTCTACTTCACCTCAATTTCCCAGTCTGTACAATCGGGGGTAATCATCCATATATCATGGGGATATCGGTGAAGAACGAATGGAATAATGAATGCCAAGTGCTTAACACAGTGACTGGCACACGGTGAGGTCTCCAGGAATATTAACAATTCTTGATATAAAATGATAATTTATCACTATTATTCACACTTTAAACTAGCTTGTCTCTTCTGAAGAACAGATATAACTCTATCAGAGAGGTGCTGTATAATCCATCACACTCCACTTACGGTCTTTGCTTGAATTTGGAGTCACAGGGAATGTCAAGTTCACTGATCATTCGAATCGTATTAGGTCTGGAGCTCCCTGAGAACAGGGGCCAGGTTTTACTCGGCTCTGTCTTCTTAGTTGCTGTCCCAGGACTAGTTCACAGTGCTTATGAAATGTCTGAAATTACTTCCATCCCAAGTTCTTAATGGAAAATGCCTTTTGCCTCTTCTCTTTTGCCTTTCTTCGACAAAGTCTCAGTTCTCTTTCTAAAATTCAAATTACTTGGGCCGCCTTGGTGGCTCAGTCGGTTAAGCGTCCGACTTTGGCTCAGGTCATGATCTGACTGTTCATGGGTTCAAGCCCCGCGTCTGGCTCTGCGCCAACAGCTCAGAGCCTGGAGCCTGCTTCAGATTCTGTGTCTCCCTCTCTCTCTGACCATCCCCTGCTCAGGCTGTCTCTCTCTGTCTCTCAAAAATAAATTTAAGAAACATAAATTTTTTTTAAATTCAAATTACTTAATAGACCGGTTTTAAAAACAGTTTTAATGTTTATTATTTATTTTAGGAGAGAGAGAGAGAGAGAGAGAGAGAGAGAGAGAGAGAGAGAGAGACCGAGAGAGAACAAGCCGGGGAGGAGCAGAGAGAGAAGGAGACACAGAATTTGAAGCAGGCTCCAGGCTCTGAGCTGTCAACACAGAGTTGGAGGTGGGGCTTGAACCCACGAAGTGATATCAGGACCTGAACCAAAGTCACCCAGTGACTGAGTCACCCAGGTGCCCCTTAATAGACAGTTTTTATTGGGAGCCCACTTGGGTCCTTTTTAGAAGTAAGCAGGGAATAAATAATACTACCTGAGATATTTCTCTACAACAGCCCTACACATCTCGCCTAAAAGGGAGAGCGGTGCAGGTCCAAACAGGGGCAGGCAGTGTTCCTGAGGATCCAGAGGAAAGCACCACGGAGGTCAGTAAGGAGGCTCAGAGTGGCAGAGGTCATAAAGGACTGAGAAATGGGCCCGTGGACATACTGGTCTACACTGGCATCATGTCAGCTCCTGGTGGCTCTTTCCAGGAGACTGGTGTAACACGGTATTTCCCCTTGGGCCCCTGTTATGAATGTAATCCAAGAATTAAACAGAAAAGTTTCTAATTTTTGTCCTTTTCAGAAAGGGCAGGGGACAGGGAGTTGCCCACAGCATAGCATCATGGTTAAGAACATGAAGTCGGACTGACAGGGTTGTGTCTCAGCTCTGTCCCCTCATTATCATGTGACCCTGAGCACATTTCTTATCGACTCCGAGCCTCCTTTTCCTCCACTGTAAAAGGAGGATTACAATAGTAATATTGTCCTCATTGGGTTGTTGTGAAGATTATTTGAGAATAGTGGGATGCTGCTATAATTACTGGGCCTGCAGGCATTAGCCCTAGGCTTGGACATGTTAACAGCTCAAAAAGAAAGAACCCTGAACCAGAAGCTGTGTGTTCAAATCTTGACAAGTGGGCTGTGGGGCCAGGAGCTGGAGATTAAAAGGCATGGCTAGTTCCTCATCTGTAACAAGGTAGAAGCCTGGCTTCTATCTCTTTCCCATGATTAAAGTTTTAAGAACAGAATGAGCTAACGCAGTGCGTAAAGTACTTTGTGAAATGCAAGCATTCTGCGCATATATAAGCAGTAGTCTCACTGGGCATCCCCAGAGAGAGGGAAACATATTTAGCTCACAAGTACTTTGGTTTTAATGCTTCTGGGGCTCTTCTGCTATCGTGTTGGTGTGCAGAGAAGCGGCACCAAGTTCGACCGCAGACGTCCTCTCTGCTCTTCGAACTTTCCAGGTCCCACCCTGTACAGAAGCTTTTAGAGGAGCTGCTGCTTCTAAAGATTCTTGCCACCAAGCCATCAGCTTAGGAATCATCTTGCAGCTGTGACACATCTAATCTTGCTTGCTGTGAACCATGCTAGGGCCACGACAGTGTGACTGAGGGTTTAGAGCGGACTGTCACAACGAATGGCTCAGTCCACAAGACTCGGAAGGTGCCTGTGTCACCCCCTGTCTGCTTGGCAGATGAAGCGCTATAAAGAGTTGTCGTCCATCACCAAATAGAGAGCGATCTCTCCTGATGGAGAGAAAACAATCAATACGTTTGGATTTCAATCAGAGAGAATATGTTTTCTTCGAACGGGTCTTAATCAGCGTATGCTCTGCCAGATAGCATGTTGGGGTGGAGTGTGAGCTGTGCGGGAACCAATGTCACTAGTCACCGAAACGGATTTAATAGAGGCAACATACTTCCGCATATATCCTTGCTTCCTACCTCCTTTTAGACTCTGTGACACAATTCTTTAGCATAGTTACCTGACTCACTGGACTGCCAGCAGTTCAAAGTTAGGAAAGAATGGATTTTCCCCAAAAAGGGATAGCACAATTCTATTTGTGGTCGAATCTCCTGAATTCAGAGCTAAAAAGGACCTAAAGATCTTCCAACCCAGTTCGCTCCTCTTATAAAAGGATCTGAAGTCAAAAGAGGGCAACTGACATGCCCAAGGTCACACAGCTTGGCAGTGGCACAGCTGGAGGTCAAACGCAGGAAATTCTAACCATTTTGGAATAGGACATTATGCAGGGATCTAGCAGCTAAAGGCACTGAAGCCAGTACTGACTTGCTCGTAAACACCATGAAAGAACATGCTGTGTGCTCTCTGCTTCTTATTCCAGATGATTGCTAAAATCTCTTCAGTGATGGCAGTCCAGGAGGTTATGATGTGACATTTGCAAGTCGATCTCTCAGATACCAAATCCTTGTGCTATGAAGTGTAGGATCTGGAGGCACAGCCAATTGAAAAGTAGAAAATCCAACTGATCTCCTGCTCCATGTGTCCTGAAGGACACCATCCGTCATGTAATTATCTGTCAGGTGCCCATGCAGAAATCCCCCGCAACCCAAGCTGTCTCCTCTACCCACCAAGCGAGGGCCTTTTCCTTCCTTGAAAAACCAAAGGTTCAATTTCAAGAAATGTCTCCTATCTGTGATTTCCAAAAACAACAGTAATCGTAGGGGTGGTCTTAGTGGTGTTCCTGCTGATTCCACTCCTTGGGGGTATTTCCTCCAATCCTACTGCAGAAGAAACAAGCCAGAGAAGATCCCACATCTCCTAATTGTATTCCGCCAGCCCTGACTTGCTCAGGCCTAGAAGAGGAAAGAGGTTCTGGTCTGGTCTATTTCTGTTCAGGATGCTCACACTTCAAGAACTTCAAGTCAACACAGAACATGTGTTTCTGAGAACTACTGAGTACTAAGCACCATGTGGGAGCTCTGATTGCACAAAGAAAGAATGCAGATATTGAATAATGACCACAGCTCCTCTGTCCTAAAGGAGCTTGCAGGCTGAGGAGGGAAAGATGCAAACTTCTTACTAGAACTTCCTGCAGAGCACAAAGTCTTCTACTGGAGACACGAATGGGAGAGGTATAAAAGGAACAATGATTCTAGTTGGGAGGAAATCAGAAACACCACGATGACAATAGAGTGTCATCACTAAAGGGTGATTAAATTTATTTGGAGATGCAAAGACAGTCTTCCTTTACAACTAGTTACCCTTTATTAAGCAGCAACCCACATCTTTAAAATAATACTAGCTAGGGGCACATGGGTGGCTCAGTCGGTTGAGCATCCCACCAGTTCAGGTCATTTGAGCCCTGCATAAGGCTCAGTGCTGACAGCTCAAAGCCCGGAGCCTGCTTCAGATTCTGTGTCTCCCTCTCTCTCTCTGCCCTTCCCCTGCTTGCTTGCCCTCTCTCTCTTTCTCTATCTCTCTCTCAAAACAAACATTAAAAACATTAAATGTTAAAATAATACTAGTTAATATTTCTCAAGTGCTATGGGCTCAGCACTACACTGAGCGTTTCACATTATCTCGTGTAACCATCATAGCAAACTCATACTGGCTGCCAGGGACTGTTATTCTCTCTTTTTTTCAAATGTTTATTTATTTATTTGAGAGAGAGAGAGAGAGAGAGAAAGCAGGGGATGGGTAGAGAGGAAGGGAGAGTCTCAAGAAGGCTTCATGCTCAGCTTGGAGCCTGACGTGGAGCTCAATCCCACAAAAAATGGGATCATGACCTAAACCGAATTCAAGAGTTGGACACTTAACTGACTGAGCCACTCAGGCACCCCTGTTATTCTCTTTTTAAAGTCAAGGAGACCAAAGACCCAATGATTTCTAGCCAGTCAGTGGCACAGCCTGGAGTTAGCCTGACTCTAGAGTTTCCTAACAACGTGCTTTGCATGTTCTTGGAATGACTTGGGGAATTTGTTAAAAGCACAGATCCTGAGCCCCAGAACAGACCCAGGTACCAGAATCCCTGTATGCAGGGCTCAGGAATCTGTATTTTATTTTATTTTATTTTTATTATCACTTAACTTTTTATTTTTATTATTATATTTTTAAATAGTTTATTGTCAAATTGGTTTCCATATAACACCCAGTGTTTCTCCCCACAAGTGCCCCCCACTGTGACCACCACCCCCTCCCTCCCTCCCCCTTCAGTCCATGGTTTGTTTTCAGTATTCAGTAGTCTCCCATGATCTGTGTCACTCACTCTCCCCCTCTCTCTTTCCCTCTTCCTCTCCCCATGGTCCCCTGCCAGGTCTCTCCTGTTAGACCTATGAGTGCAAACATATGGTATCTGTCCTTCTCCACCTGACTTATTTCGCTTAGCAGGACACCCTCGAGGTCCATCCACTTTGCTACAAATGGCCATATTTCATTCTTCCTCATTGCCATATAGTACTCCATTGTATTTATACCACATCTTCTTGATCCAAATGAGGAATCTGTATTTTAAATACGATTCCACGGATGAAACAAACGTAAATGAAGTTTGCAAACGGCTGCAATATAGCACCCGTTTGTATGAAGAGAACTGGGGGAGAAGAACCAAAAACATCAAGAGCAGTCGCTATTATCGGTAAATGAATTGTTTCATCATTAATTTACTAAGTCATTTAGATTTTACCCTGACATGCTTGATGTCATGTCTAAGAAAGGCAGCACTAAAAGGCTGACCATCTGGAGTTTGAGGGGGAAAAGAGTGATAAATGGATGGCAGCCACTAGAAAGGGAAGCAGATCAGATTACGGAGGCATTGGCTCTGGAGGACTGTGTCAGGAAGTGGAATGCAGGGGCCTCAGCAGTCTAATCCTGGTCCTGCCACTAAGGAGGCCATTTGACCCAGAGTAAAATTCAGCTTTTCTAGGGCTCACTCCCCTCTTGGAGAAGAAGAGTATGTAGAATACGTAACCCACAAAACTAGAGCAGTGTAGCAATCAAATAATAGTGACATTGACAATGTGCCAAAAAACACTATGGCAATGACACCCTAGGATTAGAAGCCAATCACCTCGGGATCTTATCTGATTCAGTAGACTGGGGTGGGGCCTTGGGCCTTGCATTTCTGTCAAGGTCTCACGTGATGTCCATGTGGTTGGGCAATGGGCCACACTTTGAGTAGCAGGGGTCTAGCACATTCTATCATGAATACATAGATCTTAATGGGCTATAAGGAACTCCTCTTTGTCCATACTGACTGGAAAATGAGCAGTTCTAAGTCAGAGGCCATCCTGTGGTGATGTAGTTTCCATGTACCTATCACCAATTTTCATTTTAATTTCATACCAGGAAATGTACTTAATTCTAACATGATACTGCATGTTATGAAGTGTTGCTTCTGTAGCTTAGAAGATACCTTTATGGGGCACTTGTCATGTTCCGGTGATGGGGTGAAGTACTTTTCACATGGATTATCATATTTCATTCTCTCAATACCACAATGCAGTACATAACTGTTTATTAACCATTTTATAACTGACAACAATGAGGCTCTCAGAAGTTAAGTAACCTGCCCAGTGTCCCACAACTGGAAAATGACAGAGCCAGGACTGGAACTCAAGTCTGTCTGACCTCAGTGAATTGATTACCAAGGCCTTCTAGTGCAGTCAGTGCAAGATCAGCAGGTTGTAGGCACCGGGGGACTGAGAATATGGCCTCCCTCAAAGAGAGTGCCAGTGGAGCCAATTGCTCCTGGAGGCTTCAAGATGGCAGAGAACTTGTACCTTCAAGGAGCAATGCTGGCACTGTGGTAGCCCTAGCCACTTCTCCCAACTGCCCTCTAATGAGCCTCCATGCCAGGTGTGGTGCTCTGTGCTGCTTTGCATACTTAATCTCATTTAATCTTCCATGTTCCCCTTTTATTCCAACTTTTTATATGAAGACACTGGACCACAAAGAGGTTAAGGAACTTACCCAAGATTCCACACCTAATAGCAGCAGAGCTTGGCTTCAAAAGTACTCCTGCCCGAACACACAGCCACTTCTTAAACCCATAATGTTGTGGTGTTTCCACTTAAATTAGCGGACCCAGCCAGACTCTCCTGGAGTTTGGAGATGAAACATCTTCCTCTTTATCCAGAGGGCTTTGGTAACGACCCAAGGCATCCATGCCTACAGTTGGCCCCTCAAGGTGAGTGTGGCCTACTTGGTAAAAGAGATGCCAATACTTTATTATGCCCACCATACCTGTGGAACCTAAATATAGCTTGAAGACATAAATAATTGTAAAAATATAAAGAACATGTACTGGTCAGTTCTACAAGGAGAATAGAAACAAATCAAATCCTTACTATCCCAATCCTCACAAACATCTTGGGAAGCAAGTATTACTAGCCCCATGTGACAGATGAAGAAAATGAGGACCAGGACATCCACTAGCCCAACACCCCAGCGATGCATTCCCAAAACTCTGTCACCAAAGCTGGAACTTCTTCCACCGGCTTTTACTGACCATCCAGAACAAGGCACCGCACTTTTGCCTCCTTACCATGCTCAACCTTCTATTTCTCTCACTTTCATTAGGCTTGTCCATTGGGGTGATTGGGTTTTTCTGGACCTTTATTCTAGAACATTCTAACTTTTCTTTCTCAGAAGAAATGTGTATACACATAAATCCAAGCCACAGGCTTCTTCTAAGCACTCCTTAATATTTTACTTTTCATCAAAATTCTAGGCATAAGCAACATTCAAATGTGGTTCTTTTATGTGATGTGATTAAAAGTCCTGAATAGTGTCTGTATGAATCATCAAGCCTTGTGAAAGCTTTTCTATAATAGCATTCCCCCTTTGAATAATGTGCCCATCCATTGATTAAATCAGTTTCAAAGGTTGAATCAGAGAGGTGAAATTGGCAGGCAGGAAGGTATTTCCAGATACTAATTCTCCTTCCTCGGGGTAACCTCTATAAACGTGTAGCAATAGAATAGCTTTGCAATCTTCAGGGAAGTCTATGGTGCTGAAATGAAACCCATCAGACAAAGAATACCTTTTCCCAGCCACGAATTACCCTGTGCTTTATGAGCAACAGGTAAACAAGTAACTTTTGAAAGCAGGAAGACAATAATATTTTCCATTCGGCAAAGGTTTTATTTCACAAAGGCCTGCAGCTTTAGCACTTTAGAAGAACGGTTAATTTGTCCTCATTCTTCTTAAACCTGGAGGCATTGAATGTGTGGGCTTCAGGAGGGGCGAAGTTAGCACACATCATGGAAATAGACCAGCTTCCACCCGGTAACAGGAAAGTGGCTCAGGGGGAAAAGCGTGCTCATCAACTGCATTCTGGAGACATCTACTGCAGCTTTCCCAGCCACTGACTCCCGCCAGACACTTAGAGCTCTTGAATGTCCTCTCTAATTTCAAACTACAAAAGCTATTCTTTAGTGATGGCACAAGAGACAAATACCATCCACTCCTGAAAAGCTTTGGGCTTGGTAGACAATTCCAGGCAAGTAGTAAGCACACCCTCAAAAATTCACAGAGACAAAATGCATTCTGGGTGCCCTGAACAAGTGAGTGCAAAAAGAAGAGAGGTGATCAACAGCGGAGTGGACCGGAACTTGCAATGGCCCTGAGCAGCTGACCTTCCTAAGTCTCAGTGTCCCAGGACTTATAGACAACTAAACCCATCTACAGTGCTAGGTGCCAAGACTCACCTTTCCCATTGCTCTTATTTGACTGGTGTAGCTCATGTATGATATGTTTCCTTGATCTTCCCCAAAAGGGTTGTCAGTATCATCGCTATCTTGATGTTGGTGGAGTACTAAGTGTTTTGCATTTATTATTTCATTTAATCCCCACAAAATCCTTGGGAGGCAGGAAAAATCACTACCAAGTAATAATGGTTATCATGTCCTGAGAGCTACTGTGCTATGGGCCAGACACTTGAGACACATCCTCTCATTTCCTTCTAACTACAACTCTGTTATTAACCCCATCTTACAGACGAGGAAACTGAAAACTGGAGACATTTATGTAACCACCCCAAGGTAGCTACTAATAGAGGTAGCAGAAAGAGAACTGAAACCCAGGCCATTCAAATTCCAGTGCCTACACCTTCCCCTGCTACTGTATTTTGACCTTTTGAGAGCAAGAACTGTGTTCGGTTCATCTCTTTTTCACTCATAGCACCTAACAGGCTCTGACACGTAATAGAGAATCAATAAATTTTTGGATTGCCTCTCTGAGTTTATGTCAACACCATTTCTCCAGCTCACTTTTAGCTCTGTAAAGATAATTCATAAACTTACATAAATTAACAACCCACACCATTGTCTATTCTTGGCTCCAGATCACAATGCTGCTAAACTGGGAGAGCTCTCCTAAGTGGCATTCATTCATCCTAAGCTAACTGGCTTCCTCCTAAGTGGTGGTGGTCGTTCTGACTCTCCTTGCAAGCAAAGGAATGGACTGGTAAGTCATTTCTTTGAGTCTGTTATTTCATAATTCCCTTCAACTGCATTTGAGAAATACTCACTGCCAGTAGATGCCTCAATTGGCAGAGATTTTCTGAAAGGTAGTTTGGCTAATATAACAAAAGCCATAAAAATATGTAAAGCTTTTGACATGGTGTTCAAAAGTGTATTCGTTATAACAGCAAAACATCTGAAAATATCTTAAATGACCCACAAAAAGGAAATAGTAAATTGTGGTAGAACTATTATGCAGCCATTAAAAATATTATTTACATAGAATACCCAATGACTGTTAAGTGGCCACAGTGTGATGTTTAGTGAATAAGATGGTCCTAGAGTTTAGAGTCTAGGAGGGAAGACAGATATTAGACCAACAAGTATAAACCTAATAATTATAAAAAAAAATTAGGACCATGTGTCTGCATAGTGTGTATCCTAACACAGCACAAAGTGTATAGTAAGTGTTCAGGAAATATTTGTTGAGGGAAACGAAGAATGAATGAATGGATACAAGCAAACAAAGAGTGTAGGAAAGTAAGTCAAAATGGGTCATGAGACAGCAGGTGATTTTTATTTTCTTTACATTTTATGGGCTTAAGCATTTTTTTGAATATATTATTCTTAATATCTGAAACATATCTTCCTGAAGAGATATTACCTATACAGGAGGAGGAGAAGCAGCCAGCCCAGTTGGCGTGAAGGGAAATCGGGAGTGAGAAATGTAAGAACCCTCTGGAGGACCGGGGGCTATTTTTCAGATCAGAAGTTTTTTCCATAGAATGATAAGAAGAAGCAGCTGTTGAAATTCCTTCTTTGTCCTCTGCATATAACTTTAGAAAGAAAGACAACTTTTAGTTCTTCAGTTTGTCCCAAAAGAAAAAAAAAAAATGGGAAGCAGATCACAAAAATGGGCTTCTTGTCCTTCATTCAATGAAGGGTCAGATCTTAAGGCCTAGGTTGGTTGCTTGGGCTTGGGCCCCATGGAACCCTGCTCAAACTGGAAGCTTCTGGCGTGTAAAATTGGCAAAGCCTTGGGGAAAATACTGTCACCAAATTATCTTTGAAGTAGCTTTTACAATGAGACTTCAAGATATTTTATTTGCCTAAAAATAAAGTATGGGATGAGTTCACAATTTGTAATTTATGAGAGCCTTTGCCATACATTTGACATCTTCATTTTGATCTCCTCTTTGATGTGACGTATAAATTGATTTTCTTTTCCACTATCATTGTTCTTGGATTTGTACAACAGAACCCTTTATTTTCAGAAAAGCGATTAGCATGAAATGTGACTTATGGTGTCCTAAACTATGTGTTCTATAAATGGTAAATGGTTGTAATTACTATAAGATGAAAGTCATATATTGGATACATTCTTGTAATTATTATAAAGAAATGGCATGGTCATGGTCTCAAATCAAATTAAAGAGGCATAAAATTCAATTTCATTTTCTCAAGATCTGTATAAAAGTTGAGCACATACAAAATGTGGTTTCAAATGTAACATATTGGCACAGAAACGGTCTCTTCACAGACGTTGTGAAATGACATATTTCTAGAATTTACCATGCTATATTGAGGCCCAGTGTGTATTTTCTTATGACCATCACACTCTGAATCAGAAAAGTGCTAAAATCTGGTTCAGCAGATCCCCGATCTCTCTTTTCAATTTCCTCTAGAAGGAAATACAACACCACCACCACCTCAGAAAGATGCAAGAAAGAAAATATAGCCCTGGCAAGGACATTTCCAATGCAAAGGAATAACAGTTTAAGCCTTTCACACTTGTATCCCATAAGTATATTTATATCATGCATTTATAATTCAAAAGTCAACATTAACTTAACCCATGAGGATGGCTCTACTAAAAAACAAAGACAATAACAAGTACCAGCAGAAGTATAGAACAACTGGAACCCTTAAGCTTTGCTGGTGGCAATGTGAAATGTTTTCCATGTGCATGCACTATGGAAAACGGTCTAACAGTTCCTCAACAAGTTACATATCAATCACCATATGACTCAGCAACTCCATTCCTAGGTATACACCCAAGAGAAATGAAAGCACATGTCCACCCAAAGACCTATGTAGGAACATTCATAGCAGCACTATTCATAATAGCCAAAAAGTGGAAACAACTCAAATATCCATCAAAGGATGAATGGAAAAAGTAAACATGGTATATTCAAACAGTGGAGTATTACTCAGCCATAAAAAGAAATAGAGGTCTGATACATGCTATAACAGGGATGAACCTTGAAAACATTTAGCTAAAAGACCACATATTGTATGATTCTGGCTATATGCAATGTTCAATATTGGCAAATTTATAGAGATAGAAAACAGATTAGTGGCTGCCAGGGGCTGGGGGAGGAAGAAATGGGGAGTGCCTGACAATGGGTACAGGGTTTCTTTTTGGGGTGTTAAAATGTTCTGGAACTGGTGGTGATTGTGGCACAGCTCTGTGACTATACTAAAAACCACTCAGTTGTATGCTTTCAAAGGATGAATGATATGATACATGAAGTACATCTCAATAAAGCTGTTATTTTTAAAGACAATATTAAATGGACAAGCTGAAAATAAAGATGATGATTCAAATAACATCCATGTGAAAAGTTAAAAATTCATTAGTTCAACAGCACATTATTCAAAGGGGAAAATGTTGAGGATCTAATGTGTGCCAGACCCTATTCTTGGGACTGAGTGTAACAACATCCCTGCCCTGATGCAGGGGACAATCTAACGACTTAGCTTTACACATTCTGGCAGATGGGTGTGACTTTAGGTTTGGCGGAACTCCCAAAGAGAAGGTTTTGGGGGTTGAGAGAAGAGCTCTTCAGCCTCCTTGTTCACTTACAAAACAGTGCTATTTTCTCTCTTCTGTTCTCCACCCCATACATTTATTTTTAGCACCAAATGCAAATAGTCCTGCTTCAAGAAAAAGCTCCTACAGACATAGCTCAAAATGGCTGTGAAACTAAATTCCAGCCACTGGTGCAAAAACACCTTATCTGTTTGGATAAAGGCTTAGAATGAGTCACAAAAGGCCTGGATAATTCAACTTGTGGTTGGTTCAAAGCACCCACAATGAACTGATCAGCATGAGCCATGGCTACAGGAATCAACACAACTAGTTTTACTTAAACATGAATTATAGATCTCTCTAGAACTGCTCCTGTGTAAAAGGGGTTTCTCCCACAAAGAACCATTTTCTTCATCGTCCATTTCTGCTCTATGGACTACACAGTGAGTAGCCTTTCAAGGCCCTATCTTTGGAGTCAGGGGCATTCTGTCTAATCACCTTCGCAATATACTGCTTCCCTGTCCCATCCAAGCAGCGCATCCAGCCATTCCCTATAGACACCATGCTAGTTCTCTTCGTATGTGACTCAAAATGCCCACACCTTTCTCTCCATGTTACTTCTGAAGGCCCAGCAGAAGTTTGACCTCCTCCAGGAAACTTTCCCTAGCTCTCTAGTCCATACTGGGCCTGGTCTATGCTACAGAGTGTAAGACCCTCCTCGGGTCAAGCTGACCCTGATGATAAACTACCAACCATTGTTTCACTCTCCAACCCTTTTCTGCTTGAACAATTAAAGGCTGGGAAATTAAGCTCTGGGAGCCCTAAAATGTAACCCATAAATTAAGGTTGACTGGTTTCTAAGATAGTGTTGCTAGATTCTAAGATATTGTTGCTAGATCACCCCCCTTTAACCACAAAGTTCTCGCTTCAATGCACCTGCTTTGCCTCCTCTATGGACCTATGATTGGTCACTTCAAATGCAGGTATTTGACATCTTTAAGATTAATACTAAAATGGGTAGAAATTTCCAGAGCTAAAAACTACATTCAATCTAAACAAAAATTAAAAACATGGGACTAAATGAACTGAGGAAAATTATAGTTTTGTTACTCTTGTTAAAAATATTGCTAGTTCTCTAATGTTTGCTTATCCAGATTAAGAAAACTTTCTCTTAAGATATCTATGATATACAAAAATGTCATAATATATTCATTTGTAAACTAAAGCATTTATCTCTTCTTTCTACCTAAGCCATCTGGAATTCAAAATCTCCCAGTGAGTGGTCTTTCTTTCTTGGCAAGTACAATTGTTTGCATAAGTTCAATGAGAATCTGTTCATTTTGAAGCAGGACACCATTGGAAATACTGATTATTTTACCAAGGCTTTGACCAGGATGTCATGTTTAAGAGTCATGCATAGACTCAGATATGACCAGACAGCTTTAAGGAACTAAGGTTGACTTTATGAAACATGGAGCCATAAAGCCTCGTGGAAATGTTGGCTGGATACCTTGCTCACAGAGTTCCCAGCAGCCTCCCCAGGTGAGTAAAGAAGGTCACTTCCTGGCAGGTGCAGGAACCTCAGCATATGTTGGGAACCTCGTGATGAGAAATCTGCCCAGTTCAACAGGTATGACAGGCCTGTCTGATGGAAAGTGGTTGGCTTGGCTTCTGGCCTGGAGAGGCTACTAACAGTTCAACCTGGAGACTCCTTATAGAAGATCCCAGTAAAGCAAACTTTAAAAACTCCTCATGAACAATCCTTATTCTTGCTGAGTTTATGTAAATAATTAGGCCAACATTGTTAAGACTCGACTTGTTCCACAAATACATTGGTCTCGATTTGGCTATATCTGAAAATGGAGGGTCTTTAGAGAGAAAAACGATGTTTCAACAACACAGCGCTATAAATGTTAAATCCTAGTTCTGATTGTTTTTGAATGTTTGTTGTTTGCCTAAATTAGACAACTTGAGGTAACCTTCAAAGAAAATTGTTACAGTATTTCATGTATACACAATCTTTGGTGCTTATTATTCTGTGGGATGATATTTAAAGGATGGGCGTCACCCCTTTCAAAAACTTAGAGGTGGACTTCACAGATATACAACTAAACAAAGAATTCAGCCATTATTAAAGTTTCAGATATCACTCTGGAGTTAAGAAGGTCAACTCAGAAGAACCCTCAACCTGGTGAGATGATCCAGATCCAGTCAACCAGCTTAAACTGACCCTCAAAAAGACGCTGGTTCCTGAGATCTCCAGCCCTGCGCCAGCCACACCGTGGAAGCTGACTGATCCACGCACAGCAGAATCTGAGGAATCACCAGTCCAAAGAGATAAACTGTCCTTATTCTTTGCCATCGGATTGGCAAATGTTGCCCCAGAAAGCTGGAAAACAGGAAAAAGTTCCTGTCTACACTCACTTTCCTCTTATGGCTAGGATGTTCTGTTGGTATTAACTGCCTCTAATCTGGGTCCCATTTGTAAGAACACAGCACCTTCAATAGAAGATTCTGTTAAACTAACCCTTCCCTAGTATAATGATTATGGATTACAGGTAGTGCAGGAGAGCAGTCATTATGTCTCTTAAAAATCCTATTTTTCTGGAAACTTTCTCTTAGAGTTATAAACAGCCTAATGACCATTCCCATATGATAGCATGAGTGCCTGTAACTAAGTTTTTTTATGACAATCATTACTACTAAAATTGTAACTTCTACAGAACCCATGTCCTAAGTTAAATTTTTCAAGACAAGGACTACATGGACAGATGCCTGGAAAAATATGAAAACTTCACTTACTAAAATAAAAGAGAGACAAGATGGTTGTCATTATCTCTTTGTAATAGTGAACACTTTCTCTAGGTGGGTAAAAGCTTTCCCCACTAGAACAGAGTCAACTCAGATAGTGGCTAAAGACTTTATTCAAGGTTTTGAATAACTAACAGCAGTGGGGAATGTAAGACCCTCCTTGGGTCAAGCTGACCCTAATGAAAAACTACCAACCATTGTTTCACTCTCCAACCCTTTTCTGCTTGAACAATTAAAGGCTGGGAAATTAAGCTCTGGGAGCCCTAAAATGTAACCCATAAATTAAAGTTGACTGGTTTCTAAGATACTGCTGCTAGATTCTAAGATATTGTTGCTAGATCCCACCCTTTAACCACAAAGTTCTCGCTTCGGTGCACCTGCTTTGCCTCCTCTTTGGACCTATGATTGGTCACTTCAAATTTCTCCTAAGACAAAGACATTTGTGTGTTGAAATATGATTGACAATTATAGAATGCTGTAAACTATGATTGATTACTTATTTTATCTTGCTGAAGCCCTTAACAACCCTGACCTCAGCGGTGCTCTCTCCTGAGGACTTGCCAGCACTCGGGAGGGGCCGTTCGGCCGAACTAAAATAAACCCATTCACCATCTCCATTTGTGTCCGTGGGTTTCACTCTCGGTGGCTCACTTCAGGAGGGAAAGGTCTTACAACAGGACTATTCAATGATCCCAGCTCAGTGGTGGGTTCCATGAGGGAAAGGGTCACCTATCTGGCCCCTTTTCTCCACCTCCCTTAGCACAGGAGAGGCACAGAATCCAGTGCCAGGGCCAGCACTGATGCTGCAAGCTTCTGCTACCTCAGATATATGGAAGAGGCCATTAGGGATTTCCTTTCCTAAGTGAAATTACTAAGAAGATTTCTTTATGGGGTGCAATAAAAGAAAGTATAGTGTCTTCTTTCCTAAGTAAACAGAGCTTGAATGACCCTGAGACCTTGACTGATGCACTGCCCACCTAAGGCACATCATTCCATGATTTAAATGACAGGCTGGCTGAGCTCAGATTCATAGTACCAAACCATGAGGCTTCATACTGTGCCCATGCCATTCTCTATTGTAACCTTTCCATTTTAATAACTTTGAGGTTACTTGTGATAGAAATCATCTCTATCATGTTTTGGCTAATAAAGCAAGTGAATTTTTCTCTGTCAGCTCATGCGAGCTTCCATGACAGCAGCTATAGTCCAAGCCTCTCCCATTTTCATTTGGTCACAGGTCCTAAAGTAAAGAGCCTTGAGATTTTCTTGCTACCCTAAACTTTCATATACTCACTTTCACTGCCCATTACATATAGATGGGCTGCCAGACTAGCCCCTAAGTTATTTAACTGTACAAGCACACAGGATGGACTTTATTTTTTTTTATTTTATTTCTTCTCAAGTTAGGTAACATACACTGTAGTCTTGGCTTCAGGAGTAGATTCTAGTGATTCATCACTTACATACAACACCCAGTGCTCATCACAAGTGCCCTCCTTGATACCCATCCCGATTTCCCCACTCCCATCAGCCCTCAGTTTGTTCTCTGTATTTAAAAGCCTCTTATGATTTGCCTCCCTCTCAGTTTTTATCTTATTTTTCACACCCTTCCAGCATGATCATCTGATAAGTTTCTCAAATTCCACATATGAGTGAACTCATATGATACACATGTTGGGCTTTATGAACGCCCTATGTGCCACGAAGTTGTTAATCTCATCAACGTGTTAGACATTTTTGACAAAAACAGAATATGAAAGACAAAGTTTTTTCAGGTGTGTCTTACAATGGTGTGATCAGGATGGTATGCTCAAAAGATTTGAACACACAAAAAAAAATGTGTTTTCCTATTGTTGAAGGAAAGACAGGGTAGACAAAATTGAGAAGATTTTTGAGGAGGAGACAGGTACAACATCGCTGGAAAGAGAAGTGTTGGAAGACACATTGCTGAAAAGACAACTGTCTGAAGAATATGGATTTTAACCCCAGGAGCTAATCTAAAAGATCTAGCAAAGTATATTAATGCGAAGAACAAGACAATTACTTTCAAAGACAAATCTGCAGCATCTCTATCTTTTGATCTGCAGAACTTAGGCAAATTAGAAAAAGAAAAACAAATCTGCAGAGCCCATCCTATGATGTCAGTGATCTGAGGTCTAGTGCACACGCAACTAAGAGATGCCACTGCTGTGTTAGGAGTCTGCGCCATTTCAACCTGCTCTGCCCTCCCTCTTTGTAAAACTAGGGATGAGGGGGGTTCAAGCCTGCTCCTGTCCATCCTTCCTAGAACCCATCCTACAAACTCCAGCCAGGGTCAGATGCGTCTTGTCATTCTGCTGCTCAGAAATCTGGTGGTTCCCACCCATCAGCCTGGCATTCACACCAACCAACCCACCCCATCAGCCTAGTCTTCCACCATATGCTTACTCCTCCATCCAAGTCAGGCAGTGCATTCACCAGGCCCTCCCCCAAACCCACCAAGCTCGATGCCCTGTGTGCACAGCTTGTGCCATTTTCTCCACCTGAAATGACCTCTCTGCTTATCAAAACCCCACCCAACTTTTCCTAAGGTTCAGTTTAAGTGACCACTCCAGCCCGTTCACTCCTTCTCTTTTATGTCTTCATTTGATAGTCACATACTTATTTTGCATGACAAACAGCTTAACATCAATGGTTTTCAAAGTAGGTGATTTTGCATCCCAGTGGAAATGCAGCAATGACAATGTCTGAAGACATTTTAGTTATCATAACTGGAGAGCGATGCTGCTGGCATCTAGTGGGTTGAGGCCAGCGATGTTGCAGAAACATCCTACAATGTGGACATCCTACAATGTCCACAGAACAACCTCCCACAGTAAAGAATTATCCCACCCAGAATGTCAATAGCGGCAAGGTGGAGAAACCCTAATTTATGCACATGTAAGTACTGCCTACTCAACTGGATTGGAAGCTTTCTGAGCAGGAACGTTGTCATTCAGCATCTAGCACAATTTTGAGTATCTATAATAGCATTCTTTGATAATTAGTAAAAAGAAAATTTCATCTAAAATGATGGGTTTGGTTTTATTCTACTTTTTTCTAATAAAGTTTAAATATCACTTTTAAAGAATGTTATCTTAGACTAATGTTTACTGTACTGTCTTCTTAAGTCTTTTCTGAGTTGGACGGCTCTTAATAAGGAAATGGGGAGAGGAGCAGTTAATGGGACTTGTCTAAAATTGTCAATTATGAAAAACAAGAGAGAAGCCTCAATCTTTCATCTTCCACTCAGTTGTGGCCGAACAGATTTTAGACAATTCTGACAGACATCTAGTGAATTCCTATCGTGTAGCAAGCACTGGGCTAGCCTCAGTTCTCAAGTTTTGGTGTGATGCATTCATTGCTAGAAGCATGTCGTTGTCATGGCTTAAATCTTTCCATGGAAGCAATGCTGCAATCTTGACCAGAGGTTAAGCATTAAGTGTATCACAGATGTGACTGTGCATGTGACATAAAGGCAATTATAACCAAATCATAAGGTATTCTTTATAATAAATTTACATAGAACATTGTTCCCCACGTTCTTTAAATAAACAATGTCCTCTGCATACAGTGATGCCTGTATTCAACATGCAAAATACAACTCCACTGAATTATAAAGTCCACTAAAACATAATACGTTAGCTGTAGAAATGGATATCAAATATTGGGTTGAACAATGAATGTATTTACCTTCTACGAACTTGGAAGGACTAGGGGAGTGGTGTACAAAGCTAAATTTAAAGTCTTTGATCTTTTTAAAAAGTTGTCTTAAGGAAACGGAATTGAACTTTTCTTGCTCTCCAGAATATTCTTAACACTTGACAGCTATCAGGATGTTTCACGCTTCTGGAAAACATATATAAAATATTCCATACATGGAAGAGTAGGCTGGTGAGGTGGCTTGGTTGGTGTGCATGCCAGGCTGATGGATGGGCACCGCTAGGATTTTGAGCAGCCGAGTGACAGGGTGCACCTCACTCTGTCATTTGTGGGACAAGTTGCAGGATGGACAGGATCAGGGCTGTAATAAACCCTTTCATCTCTGCTTTTACAAAGAGAGAGGGCAAAATCAACATGTAATGTTGAGATCATGAACACTACTCTTTTTTCCTTTCATAAACTACACCAAAAGATTTTTCAAAAAAAAAATCATAGAAATAGGGAGAAGATAGTATCCTGGAGCGGAAAGATGACTGCAGAGAGAATTGCTGTGTGGGTGGGGAACTCAGCAGCCACCACGTGGCCCAGCAGCATAGGGCAAAGTAAAAGAGCACAGAAACTGCCAGCAGGGAAAGGAAGAAGAGGAAAAACCTGTCTGAGTTTGGGTTGAGATCAGCATTGGGGGTAACTGGGCAGTGGCTGTGATTCTGCCGCAATTCAATCCTTTCTGAAAACAAGAGAGTCCATCCTTTAAAACCTGCTTCACACCTCATTGATGATACCTTACATCCTTTCCCCAAACCCACAAGGACCATCTAGTAAATGAAGCTGCTCTAAAGTAGATTAAATGTGCAGGCTTCATCCTAGCAGTTAAACCCCATCTAATCTAAGAATTAGTGAAAACTCGTAATTTTCACTAGATACAAATATCACATTACAATCATTTCAAGGAAAATGCCTGAACGAATACAGTGGAACTGTCAGATATTGATATCTTAGAGGATAGTTTTTAATTGGATCAAAACCTCTATAGTCTTTTAAAAAGCTCATTAAGATCTGAGCCACAAAATAAACCTGAAAGAAGAGAAGGCAAAGATTCTCTTAATTAATGGAGGTAAATGCAATATTTACAGAAGTCAATTTGGAGAAGATTCATTTGGGGTTGTTTCAGCAAGCTATCTGATCATCCACACTGGTCCCTCCCCATCTCCCCCTGCCCCCGCCACATCCAGCACACACAATAATGATCGCAATAACTGTTATTTCTTAAGCCTTTACCATGTACCTGGTCCATTCTGAGTGCTTTACATGAATAAATTCCTTTACTCCACCTAATAACCTTATGAGCTAGGTACTCTTACTATTTCCAGGCTATGGATGACAAACTGCGGCTCAGAGAGGTAGCTCAAAGCGATACAGCTAACAAGTGGCAGAGTCACAATTCTGACACAGAGCTCATTGCTGTTGCTCTATGAGCCATTAGCCACTTACTCCCACTTGTACCTCTTGCCCAGGTGGTCCTCCATATTTGTTAGCTGTAGCTCTTATAGAGATGGATATAGCTACCCTTATATGGAAGGCACTACAAACCACCATGCACATGCAAAGGTTGGCTACACAGAGTGCATGCTGAGCCCAACCCTGATTTGCACCAGAGTCAAGGTTTTTCTATCTGTTCCAGCCTCCGCATGGCCAATCCTTTTCCCAACAAGAGCTCTTGTACCTGACTGCCTTGTCTCCCACTGCCCTTAAAATGGAGCCTCTTTTTGCCCCTTGAGAAGTGTGACCATCAGCCATTTGGAGAAGGGATTCCCCTTTGGTTCACTGAGATGCATGACCTTTTCATAGTTTAAATAATTTCTGGGCCCAAACTCTCCTTTAACACAAAATTGTCATGTTTCCCTTCATCTCGGCTAAAAACAGTGTCTCTGATGTCAGCCCATAACAGCTACCATTTATAGAACACTTAACACATGCCAGGCACTATGCATACATCCTATTACTGAAACCTTATGACCATTCCACAAGGTAGGCACTAGTGTTCTTCCTATCTCCCAAGTGAGAAAGAAAACTGAGGTTTGGCTATAATAAGTGATTTGCCCAAAGTAACACAGCAAGGATGTGCTTCAGACAGGATTAGGGCCTGAAGCTATTAAACCAACATTGACAGGCCATTCCACTTTGCTGAAACTTCATGTCCTCATCTGCAACCTGGAGGAAAAAAAGAGTTCCTATCTCATGGGATTGTTGCAAGGATGAAATAAGGTAATAATTGCAAAAGCTCAGCACAGTGTTTGCACAAAGGAAGCTGTCTATAATGGATACAGTAGTCTTCATGGGGTGGGCCGCTACTCCTAGGCCTCCAGCCCCAAGATGACTGGATAGAGATCCAGGCTAAGTAGCTGGAGGTAGACCTTAAACTCTCTCGGGAGCATGGGCTCAGGTGGCTTTGGGTTTCATTTCTGCACCATGGTGTTATTATCCACCTTATACCTACAATCGAGCCAGTTACTACAGTGTCTACAAGAGGCAGCACACCGTGGTGCATGTTGTGTAGCCGAATTCATTAGCAAGTACAGTGCCTTTAGATGTGCTCCAGACCATACCTAGTTATAAGGTCTCTTACATATTCTGTTTTTCCAAAAAATGAGAAAGGATGAGTTTGTTTTCCTATTGGGTCAGGAGACACCGATGGTGTTAAAATGAATAGATACAGAAAATATTCCAATTGGTTTGAAACATTCAAAGTTACAAAGAAATGAAATAATTTCATATGTTCTAAATGTAACATTCAAGATGTATATAAACATCAGATATAAAGAAAAGAGAGGTGACTAATTCTCCCTTGGAGAGAATCAGAGAAAACTTCATAGAAGACAGCTGAATCTTCAGTTATGAGTCGAAGGTAAGTAGAGGTGGGGAAGGGAAGAGAATAGTTTTTCAGGGAAAAGAAAAGCATGAAAACACAATGGTGTGTGAGGAGGAAGGTATTCTCAATAATTATGAGAGCAGTGAGAGTTTAAGGGGAGGGGTGGTTGGACAGGTGAGCAAAGGTCAGATGGAAAAGAGGTGTATAAGCCACGCCAAGAAGCAAAACATACAGATTGTGATTTCAAAGCTATTCTACAGATGTTGGCAGGCCCTATACTGATAAATGTGAATGTGGGGATGAAGGGTGATTCCATGATAAATCCATTTGGGATGCTGAAATATACAAAGTTAAAAATGGTTTCAACTGGATGACTGCTAGGGACACTCAATATGAACCTCCAAGAGAAGAGTATAGTATATAGGCTTTCCCAAAGCTACTTGAACACAGTCCCATTTTTTCACAGAGCATCCTGTAAAACCAGGGTGCAATGGAATGTACTTTGGGAAATGTCGGTTCACAGAGTGGTTCAATAGTTTGAATAGGGCCTTGAAAGATCTCTCTGTCAACAGCATGGGAACAGACTTGTGCCGTGAAGTAGAATCAGAGAGATACATTAGGAAGCTCTTGAAATACTCTAAGAGATGTTCAAATAAAGAAGGAATCATTGGCATGGAGAAAAGAGAGGTCATCTTTGAGAAATATACATGAAATAGAATGCATAGAACTTGAAGAAATGATTTAGATGACTAGGAGAAGGAAAAGATGTGCCCAGCTTCCAGGCTTGGTAGAGCATGCGGAAAGCAATATCTCTATTAAATCTTTTTTTAATGTTATTTATTTATTTATTTTGAGAGACAGACAGAGAGCGCGGGCAGGGGAAAATCAGAGAGAGAGGGAGATACAAAATCTGAAGCAGGCTCCAGGCTCTGAGCTGTCAGCCAGAGCCCCACGCAGGGCTCAAACTCACGAACTGCAAGATCATGACCTGAGCCGAAGCTGGACACTTAACGGACTGAGCCACCCAGGTGTCCGGCAATATCACTATTAAAGCATGATTTAAAAAAAAATACAGAGAAAAATGCAGAATTGGGGTGGAGTGGTGGTTAGTGGTGGATTCGTTTTTCAAGTGAGTGGAATTTGAGATACCTATCAGGTATCTTACATGAAAAACGTCCAGCAGGCAGTTGGAAGGATAGGTCTGAAGTTCAAAAAAAAGGTCAGGGCTGCAGAGGTAGAACTGGGAGTTGTCAACATATAGATGGTACATCCATTGGAACTAATGAGTTGCCCAATTGGAAAGAGCGGTCAGCATTAGTGCTAAATGCTATGAAAACAAGCTGGTTACAATTAGGTTTGAAAATCTGGGCATCAATGACCTAGGGGAAGATAGTTCCATTGGTGATGTTGGAAAAGAAGCCAGATTTTAGAGAACCAAGGAAGAATGGAAGGTAAGACTTTGGAGAGGACAAATCTAGGAAACATTCATTAAAAATAATCTGAGGAAACAGAAGGTGTTTATCATAAAAAGAAGACATGGGGGAGGACGATCATGATAGGTGACATGAAAGAGGCAAAAGAGTTATTTTGTGTTTCCCCAAAAGAGACCAACTTCAAGTACGTGTTAGACTGACCTTGCTCTTGTCCAGTTTGCATGACCTCAGGTAAATCATGTCAGTGATCTGAGCTTCCGTTTCTGAATCCACATGACAATAATCATAGGTACCTCATGGGGTACTGTGAGAATTAAATTAGTTACCAAAGTAGCATATGGGCGAATGCATGGATCCCACTGGTTGGCATGTATTAGGTGTACCAAAAGGGTCCCATCTCGCTTTCTAAATCAGAGATAATGAAGTAATGGCGGCAGGGCTTTGCAAACTCACAATCTTGACATGGACATGTATGGTGGGGTGGGGTGGGGGGAGCATGTCTGTAAACCTCTCTTGAAATTTTCTCTTCGTCAGGAAACTGAAACGTGCACAGACATGCACATTCTCCTTCCGACCTTGTTTGCTCACGTCATTCATTGCCATCAGATGCAGCCAGAGACGCTTTTCCCCTGTCTCCTCCCCCACTCACCTGAACCTGACCCCGGGGTCCCTGGCAGGGCACGGCCTCTCCACAATAGCTTCCTTTCATCTGGGTGTGCACCTGGGCCTCCTGGAGGGGGGGTTCCCAGGGAGCCCCCGAGCCAGGGCATTTCCACCAGTCTGGAATTGCTGCTCTCCAGGAAAGTTTCCCTGAGCACCCCCCCCCCGCCCCCAAGCTCTGCCTTCAGAAATCCCCTCCGGGAAGGCTGGCCAGGGACAGCAGAAGCAGCCCTGTGCTGTTGCAGAGGATCCTGGGAATGAAGCCTTGAAGATGAGGGTTTTTCTTGGGGCTTCCTAAATGCTCCCTCTCTGCAGACTTTTTCCACACTGGGAAGTTAGAAACGCAAGTAATTTTTCTTATGGTGTGGAGAAGGCAGGGTTACCAAAAGTGGTCTTTGGGAAAGCTGGAAATATTAGCTGGCAACAAAGGCACAAAATGGAGGCAACCCAAACCACTGATCAAAGTTTCCGACGAAATCTGGCATGCATTCTCAGCACTGAGGTCACCATACACACTTCTCACACTTGTCACAATGAAGAATGGAACTCTACTACTAAACTTCAAAAGGGTAAGTGAAGCAGAGAAGGAAAATGTCCCCAAAAGTCAATGACCCTCTAAGTCAGTGGTTCTACACATCGGCTATGCATTCAAATCACCTGGGAAGCTTTTAAAGTAACCAATGCCCAGCCACGCCTCACCTAGAACAAATGAATCAGAATCTTAGAAGATGGAGCTTGAGCCTCAGTACTTTTGAAAAGCTCCCTGGGGTGATTCAGAAGAGCATCTCGGGCTGGGAATACTGCCCCGAAGTTTGTAAAGCACCCAAGCACAGAGTCTAGGCAGGACACGATGCATGTGCGAGAAATGAAGAGTGTCCCTTCTCCATTCCCTCAGCGGGCACCAACCACACCACTGGAGGAAACGACATTTGCTTGGGCTGGCATCAGAGCAAGAAACAATCCCACAAAATCCTGTCATTTGCAACAGCGTTAACACCTTGAGGGCATTATGCTCACTGAGATAAGTCAGACAGAGAAACACAAATACTGTATAATCTCACTTATATGTGGAATTATAAAAAAGGAAAACTCATAGAAACAGAGAGTGGAATGATGGCTGCCAGGGGCTGGGAGTGGGGGAAATGGCGAGATGTTGGTCAAAGGGTACAAACTTCCAGTTACAGGACGAATGAGTTTTGGGGCTCTAATGTATACATCACAAGGTGGCCCTGGTTAACAACAACACTGTATTGTGCTGTACACTGGAAGGTTGGTAAGAGATTAGATCTTAATTGTTCTCAGCACACACACACACACACACACACACACACACACACACACACACCGTAACTATGCAAAGTGATAGATGGGTTAACTAACCTTAATGTAAGAATAATTTCACAATATGTATGTGTATTAAATCATCATATTGAACTTAAACTTACACAATGCTATATGTCAATTATATCTCAATAAAGCTGGGGGTGGGGAGAAGCAATCACACAGACTACCAAACAAGGTCCTAAAGCAATGTCCATATGGCATTTGAAATCTTTACATAATAGACTCAGCCACCCACCAGGCACCGACACCCCTTGGGAAGACTCTCTGGTATCTGCCCTTTTCCACCCCACCCCACCTCCTCGCTGGTTCAGTTCAGAAACTTGTCCATAGCTACACCACTCCAGACTGCAGGCCTCAGTTGTCATGGTCACCTGCTAAAACATTGATTTGTTAGCCCTCTCGTAGCCTTTCAATACTTGATATAAACCTTCTTATTCAGTTACACTTTTCAATTTTAAGCTGCATTTGAGTCTTTTCAATTTAATTGAGGCAGAAGAAGATGATTAAAGGTTCTATCAAAATCAAGTGTGACCATGTAGCTTTCTACATAACTCCCAGAGAGCCCTCACATGGCAACTCCATCCCACAAGACTTCAGGCTGACACTGAGGCCCAAATGTGGCCCTCCGAAGTGTTCAGAAGACAGAAGTATGGGGAACTGAAGCATGAAATTGCTTTGAAATGATGAAGCAAAGATGCGTTTTTCTTCCCAATCAAATCTTCTCTGGAAATCCTGACAGCAGGTTTACTCAACGCCCTTGAAATCTACTCTGTGGCATTGTTTTTCATACCTTGGTCTCCTGTTCAGCACATCACCCTATAATGAAGCCCATTTACCTTTAAATACTTACAAAGAGACACATTAACATTGTTGGACAGTTGGAGGATGGCTTCCGATGTGAGTGCTGAATTGAACTGAAGGGTAAAAATACCTTCCACCAGCTCCGAAACACTCACTGTTCAAATGGCAATGCTGCAATGGAGGGCAATATTCTGGGTGGCCCAGCGCCAGGGGTAGGTTGGGTTCACTGCTTTCCAGAGGTAGAACCACTCAAAAACAGGCAGGGAGGGTGAAGAATTTGTTTTCATACTTGCAGTTACTGTGAGGTTATGTTATTTGGCCCATTTATGCCCAACTGAGGGAGTACCATAGAGCTCCCATTAGCACAGAAGAAAGGACAGCACCCTGGGAGCCAGAAGACCTGGGCTCTATTTTTGGACCTGCACCAAAACATCTCTATGATTCTGAGAAGTGCAGACGGATGATGCCCCAGGTCTATGGCACAACTTATAAACTGGGTGACCACAGGGAAGTTGCCGAACCTCTTTGTGCCTCAGTCCCTCAACTGTCAGATAGAAATGATTATGACTTCTACCTCATAGGCTTTGTTCTGAAGATTAAATGAGTTAATATAAACACTTCGAACAGCGACTGGTATATGGGTATTGCTTTGTAAAGTTTAGCTATCAATACTATACTTTTAGCCATAAAATGAAAGATGTACTAAATAACTCTTAAGCCTCCTTCCAACTCAGTGACTGTGTTTTGCTTCTGTCATCTAGAACCTCTGTCAGATGTTGAAGTAGAAACAGCAGCCTGAGTTGAGAATGTCCTGGGCCAGTCTGCCTGCTTTTCCAGTAAAATCCTGGATTTGTGGCATAATTGCGGAATGAGTCACTCCAGTGAACCACGTTTTCCAGATTACAAAGGTTTAGGACTTCAAACTTTCTCAGGGGTTGCCAGCTGCCCCTCGTCTGCCCCCAGCTTGCTGATTCCCTCCCTGCTGTCCCGCCATCCTCACAGCTGTACCTTTAATCCTTATCATTCTCTTTTCATTTTCTTTCTGGTACTTTCTTATTCTGTTTGCATTCTCTTCTTGGAGTCACATATTGCCTCAGCTTGGACCCTCTCCCCAGCTTTGCTCCTCCCTAGCTCCTACTCACTTTCAAGCCGCAGCTTAAATGTGCACTTAAGTCTTCCCTTTTATAGCACTTATCACCATTGAAATGATGTATTCAGAAGTATTTTTAAATGGATGGATGGCATTTATTCATCTGTTCATTCATTCATTCATTCAATCCATCCTTCCAATCATCCAAAGTGTTCTTTTCTTTTTGGTTATAAAACCAATTATAGGGCATTTTAAACAATCCTTAGAGTCAGTATGTGACTCTTTTTCATGCTATTTACTGAATCAGTCTTTGCAGCCAAAAATGAATTAAGAAAATAAATATATGTTGGGGCACCTGGGCAGCTCAGTCAGTTAAATGTTAGACTCTTGATTTCAGCTCAGGTCATGATCTTGCAGTTCGTAGGTTCAAGCCCCACGTCGGGCTCTGCCGCACTCACTCTCTCACTGTCTATCTCTCTAAAATATAAATAAATATTAAAAAAAATTAAAGGTACAGCAAGTCCAGATCCAAAGTACACAGTCATCATAATTGGTAACTTTCACTTGTTTTCCATTGAGAAATGGCATATTCTTCCCTGACCCCTCCTTATAGTGGCTCCTACAGACCACAGAGTTTGTGAACCCCTCTGGATGCTCTGTCCCAACATGATCCTATTGGAAGTTCTGTGAAAGGCACAGAGATCTAAGATGGAAGAGATCAGAAAAAATGTTATAAGAAGACCAATGACTGTTTTGACCAAAGCTTTGATTGTCACCATCATTTTAAATACTTGATACCACAGTCAATTTCTACTGAACAAATATTTTTAGTTGAATTAAGGACACACTTGCTTTCTAGCATGGGCCTGTAGTACCTTCTTCACAATTTGAACTGCAATATAAGCTTCATAGGAATACGTGTTCATTGATAAGGTTTTAATAGAAGATACTTACATTCATCAACAATGGTTAGAAACCACAGTCCAGTTTAAAAGAAGAATATTTCCTTTTTCAAGTGTCTAAATAATATTTCATCACTTTGGACTCGTTCCTTTTAAAGTAGCTTGGGGATTGAACAAATGAGTTTTTCTTTTCCTTTGGTTATGTAAGCAGGAAAAGGAGCTAATGAGTGGAGTGCACAGCTCAATTTTCAAGTTTGTCATGCTAAAGAAGTGTTAAAACAACTACCCCCTTTTGTTCATGGAGGTTACAATTTCCTATATGAATCATTAACAGGTTTTTTTTTGTTGAAGCTTTTGTTGATAGAATCGCTACACTCTTGTGGAAGAAAATACCCAGGATATTTCGATCTCACAAGAAGGTAACCTGATTTGGGCTTTGCAAGGCCTTGGGAAGACAGAAGGATGGGAATAATTGGGTGGCGATTTTGACAGTAGAGCACTTCTCCCAGAGGGAGCAGTGGTTATGTGTAGACACCACTTGAAACTGAAAGTCTTTGTTTCTCCTCTTCCACCTTGACATCAATTCTCATCCATGGAGTTCTTTGTTCTGGGTAACATAACTAAAGCCAGGGCGGCAGCAAGCTGGGCTGTGAGGAACCTGGAGGTCCTACAGTTTGGCAACGGGGCTAGGAATCCAAACTGGGACTAGGATCTATTACTGTAGTCCAAGCTTCTGAATTGAAAATGCACATCAAAATCATTTGAGAGAAATGTTTTTGGTAACAGCCTTCTGGAGATATGATATCATCCATATGCCATGCAACTCACCCATTTGAGGTGAAGAATTCAATGTTTTTAGTGTATTCACCTAGTTTGCAACCATTGCGACAATCAATTTCAGAACATTTTCAACACCCCAAAAAGAAACTGCATATTCTTTATCTAATTATCTCCGAATCTCCCTCTTTCCTCCATCACCTGACAACCACTGTTTTGCTTTCTGTCTCTATGAATTTACCTATTCTAGGCATTTCATATAAATAGAATCATATAATATGTGGCCTTTTATGTCTTCCTTCTTTCTCTTAGCAATCTTCGAGGTTCATCCATTTTGTAGCATGTATCAGTATTTCACTCTTTTTTTTTTTACTGTTGAATAAGATGTCATTGTATGGATATACTTTATGTTGTCTATCCATTCATCAGCTGATGGACATTTGGGTTGTTTCCACCTTTGGGCTGACATTTGGTTTTAAGGTATAGATATTGACTTCTCAATTAGGAGCCCAAATCACATCCACAACAATTCCTGGGGAATCCCTGGGAATGTTTTCTAGAGACAGCTTATAAATTTCCAAATCAACTCTTCTTTCATGCCAGGCTCTTTGCTAGATGCTGGGCTTACAGGCAAGAATAATTCATGGTCCTTGCCTTGAGAAAGAGTATTCAGAGAGAGTTTGAGATTGAAACTGTGTGTGTGTGCGCGCGCGCGTGCGCGCGAGAGAGAGAGAGAGAGAGAGAGAGAGAGAGAGAGAGAGAGAGAGAGAGAGGGAGAGAGAGGGAGAGAGAGGGAGAGATTCCTTCTATACTGGTCCCTATCTTCCTTCTTTTATCTCTGTTGGCCTGTTAGGAAATTGATCACAAGTTTATATTTGATGGGAGAAGGCTTTAACCTAAATATTTATATAGGGACATCGGCTTGACTCCTATCTTGGTCTTCTTACATTCTATGATGTACCATACCCTAGAGCATGGAATACAGATGTTAAATCAAGCACCTTTAGAGTCAGGGTGAAAATGTTTGATGTTTGACAATTAAACACTTCTCAGAGCAAGTAGCTATATTGCCAACAATGTGCCAGGGAAGGACCCTGAGAGAAAGCTAACAAAAAGCAATCTAAATCCGACTTTGTTCATGTTAAGTTATTCCTTTCGGAATTTCAACTACTTAATTATAATCCCGGAATTGTGTTTGATTCATTCTTGACAAGACCATATGTGCCCGTGTTGCCAGATTCTAGTAAAATAGATATTCTGTGCCATGTTTCAACACTCTGCCATTTGTAAAATTAGCAATTTCAAGGAAGCAAAAGGCTACTTGCCATTTTGCTGGATCAGCACCTCATTTGATCTGCTTGCATATGCTGTGAGTAGAAGTAAAGAACGCACGATTTTGTCTCTAGATAAATAAATTTGAATGCAAAATAGATGCAAAGCTGTGTCTTGAGAGACAGGGTTCATTTACATCTCAAACAAGCTCTCAGATCAGAAATGTGGCACTTGGGTTTCCTTCTGTTCTGGAAGTGTGCTTTTTTTTGTTTATTTATTTATTTTTGAGAGAGAGAGAGAGAGAGAGAGAGAGCATGCATGTGCACACAGCGGGTGGGGGGAGGCCAGAGAGAGAGAGTCCCAACAGGCTCCCTGCTTTTAACCCAACATGGGGCTCGATGTGGGGCTTGAACTCCTGAACCATGAGATCATGACTTGAGCTGAAATCAAGGGTCAGATGCTCCACTGACTGAGCTATGCAAGCACCCCTGAAAATGTGCTTTAAAGACAAGGAACCTTGCCCATCAAGGGAGGAGGACAGCATCCACTTCCTGTCATTTAATGGGCAATGTCAGTTATGTGTCTACCCTTTCTTAAGTTTCTCATAATCTCTTATATTTATGTGGAGCTTTTAGGCTTTTGAAGTACATTGACACGTATCTCCTCATTGAATCCTTACAATGATTCAGTAACGCATAATGGGAAAGGATAATGATGTTCACTGTAAAGATGCAAAAGCTGTCATTTCGGGACTTATCCACAGCCATATGCCTCAGAGATGGTAAAGCTGGCCTTGATATCCCATCTTTTGACACTTAGCACAGGGTCTTTTCCACTGGCCCTGACAGAAGTCTCCATTTGCTATTCCCTAAAAACCTGCAGGTGGTGGACTTCACAGGAGACAAAGGGAAAGAATGTGAAACTGAAAGAAAAGTAAATCTGTCTTCAGTTTCTTCCCCTCCCCTTTCTAGTGGGGACTATCTTGTCCCTGCACCCCTCTGAGGCTGGGAGGGAGGGGATGCTGATGACGCCTTTCCGCAGGTGTGTCAAAACCATCCCTTCCGTTCTTCTTCCCTGTCCTGGAGTCCACTGCTGGGGGCTAAAGCAAAGTGAACTGATTGAAAACCTTCCTGGGAAGGAGACCCATGGGCCCCCATTCCCAGGGCTGCTTAGTCAGATCTGGCTGGCTGCACAGGAGCCGTGATCCTTTGTCTAATTAACAAGTGCCTTTCCTTTCTTGCTGAATTTCCAAATACTACAGAGCAAGGGCCTTGAAGTCAGAGAGATCTGGAATTGAGTCTCAGCCCTGGGACATCCTAGCTATGCAACCTTGATCGAGTTCAAATGTCTGAGTTTTGATTTTCTCACCTGTAACAGGGGGATGATATCTTCTACCTCACAGGATCCTTGTGAGAAGGACGTGAGATAATGTAAGTAAAGCCATTAACGTGGTGCCTGGCATGTAGTACCTACTGACCCCTGGAAGGTATTATTTTAAATAAACTTGCAACATTTAATAATAGTTCTTAAGCATGTTCGGGGAAGGGGGGCAGACTTGGGTCAAGAGTGAGCTACAGTACTGAGAATCCTCTCCAATTTTCCCATCTGCTAGGCGGATATTGACTGCCAACGGACCTGCAAATCACATCTAACTTGTTTCTGTTCTCCTTATGAAAGTTCGTTAATGGTAAATATTTCCCATCCCACCTACTGAATTTCTCCTGCCACCTGGATACCATTTCCCCCCTTTAAAATTTGTTAATGCTTATTTATTTTTGAGAGAGAGAGAGCATGAGTGGGGGAGGGGAAGAGGAAGAGGAAGACACAGAATCTGAAGCAGGCTCCAGGATCCAAGTTGTCAGCACAGAGCCCGACACAGGGATCAAACCCACAGACCGTGAAATCATGGCCTGACCGCAAGTCCGACGCTCAACCAACTGAGCCACCCAGGTGCTCCTCCCCCTTTTTAATTCCTGCTCTCCTTAATGGCACCATGACTGGGCCTGGGGTTTGCTCAGAGTACCCATCATATGTTTTCAGTAAAAGGGGAAACTGTGTCCTGATTGTGTTGAAAGTGGCAATCACACATGGGTTGGTAAAGTTAATGGGGAGTGTCTTCTGAAGAACTTTCATTTGTACTTCCAGTGGTCATCCCATAAAATGTAACACTCAAGTTTGGACAGTAGTGTGGCTTCGAAATAAAAAGGTCCATTCATGAAATAAGCCTTAACTGAGACATCTTCTGAGGCATCCAGCCAGATGGTCATGATTAAAGTCAATAGGCTTCCCGTGACAAGCAGAGCATTGGACTCCGGCAACTGCCTTTAACCATTTGCTCCACATATGATGATAAGTCTACTGATGCAGGCCCAGTCCACAAAGCAAAGGCAACAGGCCTATTCGGGTCCCTGAAAGGGACAAGAGATGCTAAGCACTCTGGAGTCCATTACCTCCATATTTTCAGTGGGGAGTGCATCACTGCCACAACTCATTTTTCTTCAGCCTACATTAAGGAACCAAGAGTTTCCTGTAGCTCCAAAGTGCCAAAATCACAGAAAAGAAAGGAAAATAAAGGGCAGAGGTGGGAGAGGTGGGTTTGGAAATAAACTGCATTATGTTCTTTGAGCCAGAAAACTTTAGTATTCCCTGAGTAGCCCACCTGCTTGTCCTTAAAGAGTAGATTCTGGTAAGGTAAATGCATCCCAACTGAAGGAGGGTATGGAGCTGAATTTAAAGGAATAAAAGTAACTCCAATTCCAAGAAGTCTGTGCTCTACCAATGCTAAAAAGACACAAAGATTCAATTTATCTGTCATGGCCTCTCTCCTTGATTGTCATGGTACTTGGTGGATGCAGAGAACTACATAATTGATGGAAAAAAGTATGTTAGCCTCAAAGCAAAGTCATATGGATGGACGCCGTAATACCAAGCGCCTTCTATTTTCCAAGTCAGATGAAAGCTGCAGCCTTCATACTGCCTAACTGCAGATTGATTACCTTTCTGCCCTGTAACCAGTGCTTGCCAAGAATACCATCACCATTAGAATTCTGGGCTCCTTCCTCTGCCTGAAACTTGACAAGGAGAATGAAATTCCATTTAATATCTAACTGTGTAAAAGTACAGCTGTCATTTGTGAGACTTTTAAGTGAAAATAGGAGTCTCTTCTTTCTATCCAGTATGGTGGTAGAGTGTACACACGTGTGTGTGCCTAGGACCACATGCATGTATGCATCAGGACAGGGAGGGGATGGGGAAAAAGAGGCAAGTCTTCATTCGTTCCTCTGAAAGGCTGATCCTTTTACTGCATTCTGTTTGGCCTTGTAGAGGAAAGGCCCAGGAACGGAAGAGTCTAGAAGGGACAAGTGGGAAAAGTGGAGAATGGAAGCCCCATTCACTTTTTTAAAGTTTATTTATTTATTTATTTATTTTGAGAGAGAGAGAAAGTGCAAGTGTGGGAGGATGAGACAGAGGAGAGAGCAAGAATCCCAAGCAGGCTCTGCACCAACAACGTGGAGCCCAATGCAGGGCTCAAACCCATGAACCGTGAGATCATGACCTGAGCCGAAATCAGATGCTCAAATGACTGAGCCACCCAGGCAACCTAAACCCCCATTCATTTTTAAAGTAATCTCTACTTTAGAGGGAAAGGAGGGGAGGACAGCTTTTCCCTTCAGTTCGTCCCCTTCCTTCACAAGGCAGGACGCCCCCAGGAAGGCACCGCTCAGGCACACAGAAGGCAGGAAGCAAAAGCAGTGCCCAGTGCATGCTGCAGTACGGAGCCTCTGCCATGCGGCATTATCACAGAAGTCCGGGGCTTTAGCTACTTGAAAGGAAATGATGCAGTAGACCAAAAGGGCCCCTGGGTGGCTCAGTCAGTGATGTGGCCAACTCTTGATTCAGCTCAGGTCATCATTTCTTGGCTTGTGAGTTCGAGCCCTGCATCGGGCTCCGTATTGCTAGCATGGAGCCTGCTTGGGATTATCTGTCTCTCTCTCTCTCTCTCGGCTCCTCCCCATCTCATTCTGTCTCTCTCCCTCTTTCAAAATAAATAAATACACATTTAAAAAGTCTTTATAAAGATGGAGATCGAGATTATCATCCACAGCCCATTATCCTGACCAGGAAACCCGGGTCCTGAGAGAAACAGGACCCTCCTAGAGTCAGTCACTCGGCAGAATAGCCAGCAGAGACACTTCCCTCCTACTTGCAAGTAAGTGTTCCCCAAGCCACGCTGCCTCTCTGTAGTTAATGATTGTTAGCATTTTGCTTTTCTTTGTGTTTTTTAAGGTGCCGCTGTTTGGGTGTTCCTGATTCAGGCTTTGCAGCACTCTGATGTTTTCCAGGATTGTCCTATCCATGCTACTTTATAATAGTATCCCACAAAGTACGTCAAAACATAGGGTTTTTTAAGGAAAAAAATAATTCGGTAAATCTCTACAGAACACATCGTTTGAGTTACAATAATAAAAAATTGATTCTGTTGAAATAAAATCACTTCAGATGACAGACGTTTGGCATGAGGCTGATGTCAAGTCCACGGTGGATAGGCTTCCAGATCTTTTAACAGGGCTGTCACTGTCCAGTCACAAAGTCCCAAGCACGCACACTCCCAAAGCATTCAGGGAACAGGGTTGCATATCTTTATGGTAGCACTTGTGCAAGGATGCTATGTTCACTTCTTCTCTCGCCCAGGTGACTGTGTGTGATCTCCTCAAGGACAAGAATCCCTTCACCTTTGTGCCCTCAACACCCCAGCAAGGGCCTGACTCAGAGTAAGTGTTCAGTAAATGTTTGTTAAATAAATTATTAGAGCAGTGCCATTCCATTTTACAAAGCTCTTGCAAACCCGTCTGCGCAGGCGGGCAGATGGTTTATGAGTTACTGGATTATGAGTAATGTATGGATTTGAGCCCAAGGACCTTCTGACTCTTTTTAGCAGCCCATCAGAAAAGTAAGGCACTACCTTGATTTTTTGTGGTGCATGGTGAAGTTTAAGAATCTTTAAGATGAATATGAGGGGTGCCTGGCTGCCTCAGTCAGTAGAGCATGTGACTTTTGATCTTGAGGTCATGAGTCTGAGTCCCATGTTGGGCATAGAGATTACTTTTTTAAAAAGATGAAGATCAGCACTGTTAATAAACAGTGAGTTCAGGGGCCTTAAAAGTCTCTTCGGAGAAACTAGTGGTTAAGATTAGGGATAATTACAAATGTTTCTGAAAATGTTTATCTGACTGGAAATATTTCTAATTAGACACTAGTTAGAAACGTGGGGTGCTATGGAGTGGGTTAGTGCAGTCCCATTAAGCCCTCAATCTGGGGCACTTTATTTCACCCCAAATATTTTCAGAGTCCATCTCCATGCAAAGCATTGTGCCCTCTTTTACTTTTGAGCTGTGAATCTGCTTCTGCCACTGACTGGTGGAAATGATTAAATGAGAGAATCTGTGTGAAAGGCCTCATGTATTTCAAAAGTTCTTGATGAATCTATCTACACAATTGCCCCACTTCTCTTGTGAAGACCTTAAAGGATACCCCGGTCTCCTTACCTGCTGGCAAAGGTTGAAATGAAAGGGCACGGAAAAGATGAAGGTAAGGTGGGGTGTGAGAGAGAACCAATTCTCAAGAGTCCAGAAGATTCCAGAACGGCGCTACAACCCCTCCACTGACTGCTGCCCCACATGCCTGCCTCAACCCCCCAGCCTGCCTCGTGGTGCTGGAGAATTCCATCATGCCAAGGTCTGCAACATGGCTCCAGATGGACTACACAGCCTGTCTCTTCACCGGTAGCCAGAACTTGGTTGCTTTCTGAATATCATACCTGCCTCCTGACTCTGGTGTCTTAAGGAACAAACCCAGCAGCCTCTGCCACCGGAGCCTGGCTTATGCCCCCCGTAGAAGTGAACCCCCAGGAAAGACCACTCATGGTTACAATGTTCTCCTATGGACTCGTCAGCCCCATCTGCAACTTCCTCTTACTCCCTGCCTTGTGTTGTGCTGCATTCACATCATAGTCTCTGATTAGTTTTGCTGCCTTGAAAATTGAATATTGACTATGAGATAAAGAATAGAAAGGAATGTTAACACTTTTGATTTGAAAAGAGGACTTGTTAGAATTGTCCTCCGATAGATTACACAGTTAACTGCCAACAGCATGAACCCCCAGGGTCAGCAGGATTTCGGAGCCAAGTGGCTGCTCTCTGTCCCCTTCCACCCTTTGCTCAACCTGGGAACAGAGCTTGAGATGGCCTTCTCTCGGGTTCCTTGCATGCTGCAGACCTCCACTCTCCCAGGGAACTTGTGCTGCCCACACTCCAGAGCATTTGTTCGGCTGTTAAGCACTGTAGTTGGAAGGAAAACATTCAATGTGTGCATCCTCAAAGGATTAAAACAATGGATAGTTCTGGAATGCTCCATAGAAACCACCCCGGCAAGTGAAGGATCCAACTCTGTTTTTAATCGATACCTAAGGGATCCAATTAAACATGTGTCTTTTCTTTTTATTGGTAACAAAAATGGTACATCAGAGACATACAGGAGGAGATGTTTTTCCTCTCCAGGGTAAATATTAATGCTAAGCTGTAAGGTAGATGGTGGCGCTTTTATAGGGGCTTAAACAGTTTATAGATATTAATTACGACCTGTTTCTAATGAATATAATTACACATTGTTTGTAATACAAAATACTTGCATAACACGTAATTAGAGAACTCTCCTTTTTAATGGGGGCAAGTGTGGAAGGCTGGAGATGCCCATGAATAAAGCCATACATGGTACCAAAAAATGATCGTGATGCTATACGGCTAATGGAACACTAACCAAGTGAGGGGAAGAACAAGACCCCAGTCATGTAACGACAACGACAGTCATTTATGTCCTCCACTTACTGCTTTTGCCTAAAGACCAGGCAGCAGAATGATGGCGACACAGCTCAAGAAGTTTATGTCACACTACCTTTGGAGTTGCCTTTGATCTGAAGGGAAAACCAGATGCATCTTGTCTCTGTCCTCCCAGCCTGCGGTCCCGCAGGAAGGCTGCTGCCTCTCATTAGCTGCACAGATGAGGAGGAGGCTGTAAAGTAGTAACACTTCCCTGGGAAAACAAACCTTCATTCCAAAATAAACTTTGAGATCCGAAAAACAGCGCAGGCCAGCTGTTCCCTCTCTAAGAAGACTTGCTGCTTAACTAATATCTCCAAGAAC
The DNA here is from genome assembly GCF_006229205.1 of Suricata suricatta. Taxonomy (NCBI): domain Eukaryota; kingdom Metazoa; phylum Chordata; class Mammalia; order Carnivora; family Herpestidae; genus Suricata; species Suricata suricatta. The sequence continues at coordinate 94,125,385 of NC_043717.1, forward strand.
AGTGATAAGAAGTGAAAATTCACTCCAATGCTCCCAGGCCAAGGGAACAGTGGGGCACTGGGAAGGCACCTGCACCTTTGCGCCCAGTGTTCTGTGCACAGAAACACTAAACTGAGCCATTGTGATGTTTCCAGTCTCCGAGACCTAGGGAAGAGGGGCTATGGGTCCACTGTGCAATGACAATGACCCGAAGTGGACTGAAAAGGGCCCGGTCAGGGAGGGAAGATCAATCGGAGGGGAGAAGGGGGCTCACACACTCTCCTCTCCCTCTAGTCAACATGTCACGTTTGAGATCTTTCTAGAGGATATAACTGCACAAATAAACTTAATCTTCCTCCCCACCCCACCCCCACACACACACTGAGGCCTTCCCCAGGAATATGGCCTTGCAGCCTTGTGCACCAGAGCTGTTTGACTCCAGCCATGAAAAGGAAGCAGGGTGAAAAGGACATTTAGAGGAATCCAGGGCAGACCCATGGCCAGCCCTGCCCAGTTATGGCCATTCTGTCCACTTCGTACCAGGCCCAAGGCTGTCTCAGCTTCATTAGCTATGCTGTCAGCTTCTCTCCTCAGTTTTCCCTTCACTGGCCACTACCAGCTACAACTTCCTCTTAGGTTTTCCTGGTCTCCCAGGAAATTGTTCCCTGTTACCTGCTGTCCTGGTTTCCTGCTCCAGCTCCGGGTCTCCACCTCTGCTGGGTCTGCAGAATATTGCCTAAAAGATAACCACCCCCCAAGAGAAATGTCCCACAGAAGTTCACAAACAGGGTGCAAAGAAATGGGATAGGAAGTCAGGCAGCTCTGCCTTAGAATGTCAAGAATTCTTTAGAATTAGCAGCTGGTGTCTTGGGCAAGTGAAGCCCTGAGCCCTGCTCTCCCCATCTGTAACATGTATAACAATAGGAATCCATCCCAGAACCACCAGTGGTATTAACAGAGATAATGTTTGGAAACACTTGACAATGCCTGGCACATAGTAAGTACTCAGAAAACAGTAGCTTTTCTTAGTCAGGAGGCGTGACATTAATACAAGCTTCCCTTTAACAAGAGCCAGAGGGTTTTTGCTGGCCAACTATATGTCTGCCATGGCAGAGCATAAAACTCCAGACCGTTATTTTTATTATTAAGTCAAAACCATATCGATAATTTATATATGAAAATCAATGGCAAACTAAAATAATTGGCTTTATTTACACCTTTGAGCCTATGCCTGTTATAAAAGTGTGACTTCAGTGAATAAACATGGCCAAAGGACTATTGATATCTGGTTTTTTTTCCTCAGGCTTCTTCCCTGAGCTCAGGAGGTTGAGCAGTTCTGTGGGCGTGACCAACATTCCAGCACGGGGACAGAATCACAACTGCCCCATGTTGACCATGTCCACTCCCGCCACCCGCTGCTTAGAACCCTGCACTGAGCAGACACGCACATCCCTGAAAACTGACCACCACCCTCCTGGTCCAAAGGAAACACGTGCACCAGTGGCTGGAAATCCCAGAGCTCTTCTTGGCCTCCTCCTGGGGAAATGGCCGAAGGCCATGAGCCATTATCCTACATGGTGTTGACATCTCTACCTGTGCCCACCACTGTTCTCCTGCTTAAACCATTCACAAGACAGAGTCATCAGCTTTGTTGTTCTACCAGAGTGGTAGTCTGGGCATTGAAATGGATTCCTATTTCTTTTTTTAAAAAAACTTTTTATTTGAATATAGTTTGCATACTATGTTACATTAGTCTCAGGTGTACAACATAGTGATTCAACATCTCTATACATTATGCTGTCCTCCGCAGGTGTAGCTATCATCGGTTCCCACACAGCACTATTACAATATCACTGACTATATTCCCCATGCTGAACCTTTCATCCCCGTGACCCACTCATTCCGTAATTGGAAGCCTGTATCTCCCACTAGCCTTCCCCATTTTGTGCATCCCCCCTCCTCTGGCAACCATCACTTTGTTCTCTGTATTTATAGGTATGATTCTGTTTTATGATTGTCTATTTATTCATTTGTTTTGTTTTGTCGATTACATATATGAGTGTCTTTCTCTGTCTGACTTATCTCACTTAGCATTATACCCTCTAGGTCCATCCATGTTGTTGCACATGGCAAGATTTCATTCTGAGAAATATTCCAGTGTGTGTGTGTGTGTGTGTGTGTGTGTGTGTGTGTGTGTGAGTATATATATATATACTGTTGATGAGCCATATTTCCACCCCATATCCAAGCCTAATCAAAATGGAAGTCCACCAGTACAGTGTATAAAGAGGAAGTTCTGGTGTATATATATATATAGCTACTGATTGTGACTGTCCACTGATGCTCAGTGTGCCTCCTGGGGCAACAAAAAGGGAAGGAGGCTAAAGAGCAAAAGGGCAAAAGGAGGCTGGCCCAGTCCTATAAAGATTCTGATATAAAACCTCAGGCTGTAAATTAAGACTGCTTAATGGATTATGTTTCTGATGAACTTGGAGTACCAGTTCTATACACATGTGACCACCTTTCAGCTTGGCCTGTTGGCTATACACAGAAGCATGGGCTACATCAGGAGAAAATCAAATGTTAGGAAGTACATCTCCCTTAATACCAGTCCTGTAAGTATCAAAGCCTAAAGTGCAGGAAGCGAGAGGTGGCAAAGAGTAAGAGGTTCTAAGATCTTCTTAGGAAGATCTAGTCCAATACCTCCTCTCATTGCCTCTCTGCCTTCCTCCTTCTCCTTGTGGCAGGCCATTCTCTCAGCCGCCCTTCACAGTCTGGGATCCTTCCTTGACAGAGACCCCCATACTGGTATGTCTGCATAGCACATCTTTCCCCAGAGAGAACTGGCTTCCAGATCTTGGCCACCCTTCCCCAGCCCCCTATATACCTCATACCTACTGAAAAAGCATTCCATTAAGGCCACAGGCCAGGCAGAAGATAGACCCCAGTACCAGAACCTAGCCCCTGAACTGGAAACACATCTATCCCCACCTCCATAATTCAAAACTGGGCATGATATTTATGTGTCTCTATAATTGCACATTTCATAAGGCATATGAAATTTAATATCTTACAGATATTCAAATCTAGTTCCAATACACAAACACCCATTAAAGGCCATCTTGGTTGAACAGACTGAATGGACTAGAGCTAGTTCATTATACAATATTTTGCCTTCAAACAGGATATTGTATCTACATCGGCAGAGCGATATTAATATGAATATCATCCCTGTAGATCTCAAAGGCTCCTTCCACTTTCGATATTCTAAGATTTTCCATTTCTCTATAGAAATCGCCTTTTTGGGGAGAACAGGGTGTTAAGGTGATATTTGCTGAGACGAGACTTTGCCTGAGAATTACGGTACACGTAATAAGAGCAATTCAATCCATTTTACACAGAGAAACTACTCATCCATTTTCGCCTCCTTGCAGGGGAGGCTCTGATGGAAGAAAGAAAAACAAGAGAACATGTAAATGCATCTAACCAACGGTGCCACTTCTTTAAAATTCTTCCTGATCCCTCAGTGACACAAAATGAACCCTTAGTTTAAAATGCCACATTGGCCCGCCCAGGTCGCTCAGTTGGTGGAGGATCCAACTCTTGATTGTGGCTCAGGTCATGATCCTAGGGTCATGGGATTGAGTCCTCTGTCGGATTCTGCACTGAGTGAGGAGGCTGATTGGGATTCTATCTCTCTTCCCCCCCCCTCTACCAATCTCTCTCTCTCTCTCTCAAATTTAAAAAATAATAAAAATAAAATAAAATGCCACAGAAGCCTCATCTCATTTGTCCTACATTAACCTATACAATTTCTTCCCTTGTAAATCACTCTGCACACACAAACACACAGAGTTTGCGGATGTTAGGGGTGACAATCTGCAAATTACTCCCAAACTATCCATCCCTCTGATGTTTCAGATAGCCAGCTGAATGTCCTAGAGCAGAGATTGGCAAGTAGTGAACATGTAAGCTTTCCAGGCCATATGATCACTGTTGCAAGTGCTGAACTCTGCTGTTGTAGAACAAAAGCAACCATAGACAACGTGCAACAGAATGAGCATGGTTGTGTTCCAATAACACGTGATTTATGGGCACTGACATAGCAATTTCATATCATTTCCCTGTGTCACGAATAGTACTCATTTAAAAATTTTTTTCATTCATTAAAAAATGTGAAAATCATTCTTAGCTCACAGGAAAGCTGTATTTGGCCTTTGGGTCGCAATTGCTGCCCCCCTGTCCTCAAGGACTCATATGTACTAACATCCTGAACTATTCGTAATTGAGAACGTCAAGGAAATAACAATAATTATGATGATATCTGAGTCCAAGGATTATGCACAACTATTTAAATAGAGTGTCTCATTAAATCCTCACAACTAACCTATGAGGTTTGGACTACTGTCGTCCCCATTTTACACCTGGGGACACAGACACAGGAAAGGCGATAGGACTTCCCCAAGGCTCTGCAGCTACTAAGGAATAGACAGAACATTAGAACTGCATCCGACTGACTCCACAGCCCATGCTCCTCACCACTGCCACATGTTCTATAGAATGGGACGGCCAGCTCCACACTAAGTAAACTTCCCCAAGACTATGAACTCCTGTCCCAGGAAGAGGTAAACACAATGGCTGCAGATGAAAATGCTGCCAAGTACGTGAACTAGTGGGCCTGAGGCAGCCATGATTCAATTAGTCTAAGGAGTTGAAATTTGATTTTCCACCAGTGTTCAACGAGCATTTAGAATGCTTCATTCTTTTCACAGTTGACTGAGATAAAATAATCAAGGCAGCCTAACGAGAAAAGGTGCCGGATGGGCACAGTTGAGTGGAGTCGCATTCCAGCAGGTATGGGATGGGGGGGGGGGCGGTGGCAGGAGTGGACAGTGGCGGGTCTCAGGCTTCCAGAGACTCACTTCTCTCTTTAGTCCATTTCTGTAGCTCTTTATTGAGCTCATGTCAGAGCAGGCAAAATTGCTGAATGTGGCAAAATTGAAAATGTTAACACCTTAAAAGACACGAAATGATTCAAGAAACAGCTGATATATTCTTTGCTGTGAGGAGGAAACACACTGGGAATAGAAAAGTCACGAAGCATGCTTTTGGCTGAAATCCAGGCAGTGCAAAAGGACACTATGAAAGTGACTCAAGACAGAGCTATCTGGGCATCAGAGCAAAACAGCACTAGTGGTAAAAGGCTCATGGGAAGGTAATGTCATGGCAGGGAGTGCCTTTGCTTGCACTCCCTCGAGAAGGTGGAAGAAACTCAGCACGAGTGTCTGGCCATTTGCTCCCAGAAGGAAGGTTCCTGAATCCTCTTATGTAAGCGCACTTGAGACTCCCTAGCCAGAAGACACTTCAAGCTTGGCTGGCTTGGTGCATTCACTTTTAGTACAGAAGAATCCCTGCAGCCCTTCTGGAAAGATTACCCTTGTGGCAGAGAATGGCTTTCCCTAAATCCTTGTCCCAGGAGATCAGGCAGGTGACTTGAAATCACTATCTGAATAAGACACGGGACGAACAAAAGTAAGAGAAATATACAAAAAGGGAGATGCTTCAACACAAACCCCCAACTGCTCCCTGAAAACTTTTCACGTTTCCAAATGTCAGTCTCCACACTTAAATAAACATGCCTTTCTTCCAGACAGGGAAAAAAATGCCCAATTTGTTTTGATATTTTTAAATGTGCCTGTGATATAAGTGGTGCCTGTAATGGGCCCCATGTGCCTGGGAAGGCATTACTCAGTCACTCTACTCCCCAGGGCTCACTGCTCCACTTTCTCCTAAATCCCTGCACCAGGAAAGGCTTGTCAAAGACACCGAGGCCAGAAAACCTTGTGGAAGCAAATGATACTTTACAGCTCAGAACTCCAGGACCCCATGATTGCTTGGAGGCTTAAGAGCCAACTCCTAACCCCTAGAGTAAGGAAACCGACAATAGTGTTAATTTAAAAATGGCTGCCCAAGGGAAAAGCCCATAAAATACAAACATGAAGAAACTGAAGCTAAATAGCTAAGAGAAATGCTAAATGACTGCCCCCAACTCCACATGAACAGAGCTGGACCGGTGGTGGTCCTCAGATCAGCACGCTGGACCACAGACTTCTCTGTAGCAACGGTCTGAGCTGGGACGAGGGAAGAGGATGAGAATCACACACCACCTGCATTAGTGGCAGTTACATCCACTCGCAGATTTCACAAAAGTGTAAAGTAGGGTTTCTCATGTGTCAAATGCAGGAAGTGGAAGGTAGGACCCGGGCATCCGATTTTAAACGAACTCTATAGGTGATTCTGATTCAGATGTCTCAGGGACCACTCTGTAGGGAACACTCTTCGCCCTACTCAATCAAGATCTCTGAGAGAGCATCCCAGAAATCTGCGGGCATTTCTTCAACAAATACCTGTTCAGCCCTGACTATGTGGCAGGCACTGTCGTTGGCGGAAGGAAGCCAAAGATGTGGCTCCCGCCTTATTGAGCTTGCACATGACCTACATGGGGGCAGCCGTCTTAAAGTTTATCTCTAATCCCACATTTTGACTAAGGGTCTGAGGAACAAAAACCTCACACAACTGGCTAGATAAATGGAGTTTCTTCTTACGGTTTCCTTTCTTTCCTGTTCATATTCTCCTTGCTTGGATTACTCTTCTAAGAAAGGTCTTGTCCAAGCAACAGTCTCAACTTTATGATCCTATCACATGCCCCATAAACCACCTTGATGCTTCATTTCCATTATATGAGCTTCTCTGGGACAGAAATACATATTATAATGAGCAGCACAAAACAAACCAACAATGTCTTCCTGACCTCCATCGAAAAATAATACCATATCAGCTTTAATCCAGCTGCATTGTTCTTTGTAAAAAGTAAATGATTATATGAGACTGTCTGAAACACAGAGTTTTAGTTAAGCCTCTGCCTTCAAGAGACCAACAGCCTGAATCATAAGCTGGAAATAAGGAAAGGGGTATTTGACCCCCAACTTGCAACCCATTTTCTGAACGTTTTATGATTGCACTTCCAATCCAGATGCAAAGAGACACGAGACTAAGATTTGTGAAAATGATGTCCATGGATCACCCACATAAGAATCTCTCTGGGATGTCTGTGAAATATGGACGTTCCCAGGCTTCACTTACACACTCTGTAATAGATTAACTGCATTAGTGTCCGCAATTAATGGCCTCTCTACCGCCTTGCCCTTTGCTCTGTAACTTTGTAGACCTCTTCCACTCTCAATGGGAACTAAGCCACGTGACTTGCATTGCCCAATGCGGTATTAACAAATAGGAAGCAAGCAGAGACTTGTTCTCTTATGTGATTTACTTGCTTGCTTAGACTAGTTACAATCATAAAAACAAGCCTGAACTTATGTTCTCAAGAATGAGAGACCACAGATCATCCCAGCTAAGGCTATACTAGAAAAGCTAACCCTTAGCTGACCCACTAGCTGACTGCAACTGAGTCCAGCTATGATCAGCCAAACCTGGCCCAGATCAGGAGCATCTAGCCAAGTTTCCATTCAGCAGTGCACAAGAGTTCCAATTTTTCCACATCCTCATCAACACTTGTTATTTTCAAGTTCTGGGGGACTTGTTTTTTGTTTGGGGAGGTGGGGTGTTTTTGCCATCCTAATGAGTGTGAAATGTGGTTTTGACTTGCATTTCCCTAATAATTAATGCTGTTGAGCATCTTTTCATGTGCTTATTGGTGGTCTGTATATCTTTTCTTGGAGAAGAATCTATTCAAGCCCTTTGCCCATTTTTAATAGAGTTGTTTGTTATTGTTGATGTTTCCATAGGACATTATATGGTACAAAAGGAGCAAGGTTTCTTAGACTAGAAGATAATTCTAAAAAAATTTTCTTCTGTTTTTTATTTATTTTTGAGAGACTGGGAGAGACAGCACAAGCAGGGGAGTGTCAGAGAGACAGGGAGACACAGAATCTGAAACAGGCTCCAGGCTCTGAGCTAGCTGTCAGCACAGAGCCCGATGTGTGACTCGAACCCACAAACCATGAGATCATGACCCAAGCCGAAGCTGGATGCTCAACCGACTGAGCCACCCTGGCACCCCGATAATTCTAAATTAAAGAGGTAACTAAGCATGAATGCCTCACACTCTGCTGAAAAGAAGCTCTACTTTATCTCTGCTCTGTGCATTCTTTCCTCTTAATCCCATCTCATAGGAGAGGCTTAAATCCACAGCTAACCTTCTATCTGTGGACTGGCTTCCATTCTCTCCTGCCTCCTCCAAGATCTTTATCAACTATCCTCCAGTTTCTCCCCATTTATTAGCTGCCTCTTTACTGATGCATTACTCTCAAAATATGTGCTCAGACTTCCCCATCCTAAAGATAATTTCCTAGAATCTGTTTTGGCCTCAAGATTCTGCCATCTCTCTACATTCAATGTCTCCAGGTAACCACTTCACATTCAGTTTTCAAACCACTGCCACATGATTTCCACCCCAAATAGTCTACGTGATCTGCTTTCTATTCCTCAATAACCTCTTAAATTGCTAAATGGAAGGCTCATTTCTCAGTCGATCTGACTTGGCCATTCTGTAGTACCTGACCATGCCAACCACCTCTTCCTTATTGAAAGTCACTTCTCCCGTGATTCTGGTGATCTCTCTCACTCACTCCTGGTCCTCTTCAACTGCTTCCTCTTGACTTTGGTTGTTTGCTGCATATACATAGCTATTCCCCAGGGTTCTGTCCTTGTTCTCCCTCAAGCTTCAGACACATGTTATCTACCTGCCTACTGGACATTTACACTGGGAAGATTCTGAGAAAGCTGAACTGTAGTAGAACTGAACTTATTTTTCTTCCTTCTATAAATCCATGTCTCTGCCCAGGTTTCCTATCCTATTGAAGAGCAGCAGTGCGATCCACCATATCATACAGGATGGAAAACCATGGCTTCATTGTTACTCTCCTTCACCCTTCCCCTGACCACATTAGGTTGGTCATATGTCCTGGTGAGCCAGCCTCTCACATCTGCCTCCTCCTCTTCATTACAATGTACCTAGTCCATGTTCTCCTTACTTTTACCTATTGCAAAAGCTTCACAATTGATTATGTTTGGCCTCTGATCTCTCCTCCTTTTAAGTAATCCTCTACTTTATCACCAGAGAAAGCAAATACATAAATGAATAACTCAAGTAAATAAATAAACTACAATGAAAACGTGTTTCCTCCATGCTCAAAAACCTTCAAAGCTTCCATCTCCTATAATGCCTAACTGATATGCAAGTCCAACGGTTAATGTGGTATGTGGAAAGAGCCTGGGGATCGGCATCAGAGAGCAATCTCAGTTTGAATCTAGACTCTGCACTTGCTAGGTGTGACCTTGATCAGTTTACTCCATCCACTTCTTTGCACCTGCTTCCTCAGGATGATTGTGAGAATCAAATGAGTTACCTTATACATATTCAATACTCAGCACTTTACAGAGCCTGGTATATAATAAGTGCACATCAATATCAATTTTCTTCCCATTTACTACCAAATACATTCCCAATCTAAATTTGTAGGCTTACCTCCAAGGAAGTCTCCTGAACTACGTTTTGGACACATACGACATTCAGCATTTCCCCAACCACAACAAATTCTTTCCTCTGCTTCTGTTATCATCACCTCTAGCCTGGAATGACTTCTGTCATCCCTTTAAGCCTGATTTCAAAACCCAAGTCAAACGCCACTGCCTTCATGAAGTCTTTCCAATACCGTCTGCTCTTCATGTGTGCTTCATTTGGGGTGCTTCCTGTTGTTTGCCTTGATATACTTATCTGTTCAGCTACGATATCCATTCACTTGACTGTGAACTTCTTTAAGTGCAGAGACTATTTCTTAAACATATTTTTATATCTAGCACCCAACACTCAAAAACACTTAGAACAAACTGTTACTTTAATGTCGGAACAAAATGAATAGAAATTATGTATGAGGACAGTCAAGATTTAAAACCTGAAAAACAAATATGTAAATCAGATTTTAGAGTATAATGAAATATGTGTTTTCATATTCAGTAACTAAGTAATAAAATAATAACCGCCACTCGTAGAGTGCCTATTCTGTTGTAAACACCACTCTAAATATTCTACATGCATTAACTCATCTAATCTTCACAACAGACCCAGAAGGTAGGTACAATTATTATTTCAATTCAATCAAAGAAGAAGCTGAGGCTCAGAGAGATTAAATAACTTGCCTGAGGTTACACAACGGATAATATATAGAGCCGAGAGTCATAGCCAGGTAGTCTGGCTCTAGAATCCATGCTCTTAAACTGCCACAATGCTCCAAAATTTTATATTGTGATTAACATTGCCACATGTTAAGATGGCAGAATATATGGAACTTAATCTTGGCTCTGTTAGTTGTAGGTCTTGGGGTAAATCACGTCTCTCTGAGCCTCAGTCTCCCCATATGTCATATGAGAAGATTATATCCAATGGTCCCTTCCAGCATCAACATTCCATGATAGTCTGATAGCTGTGCTTTATCTGCCTGATGTCTCTTTCTTTTTTTTTTTTTATGTCTTGGATGCTTCTTTTTTTTTTGAAATTTTATTTTATTTTATTTTACTTTATAAAGTTTCATATTCTTTAACATATGCAATTATTTTTCATCATTTACAATACAGTGGTTACAATGACACTCCAAACAGAAAAGCAAAGTAAAATTCAATGGCTTGTGAATTCCTCAAAGGCAGGACCTGTGTTTTAGTTGAATTTGAATCCCCCACAGTGGTTGCCTAGCACTGAAGGAGATGAGGACATTGGAAGGTAATGGATAAAGGATGCAAGGCTTCTTTCTGGGGTGATGACAATGTTTGAAAACTGACCATAATCAGAGTCACTAAAATGAACAAATCAAGAGACTATAGATGCTGGCGACGGTGTGGAGAGACGGGCACCCTCCTACACTGTTGGTGGGAATGTAAACTGGTGCAGCCGCTCTGGAAAACAGGGTGGAGGCTCCTCAAAAAACTATCGATAGGACTCCCCTATGACCCAGCAATA
>NC_043717.1:94136495-94249736 GCF_006229205.1 Suricata suricatta
AATGAGGAAGAATGACATATGGCCATTTGTAGCAAAGTGGATGGACCTCGAGGGTGTCATGCTGAGCGAAATAAGTCAGGCGGAGAAGGATAGATACCATATGCTTGCTTTCATAGGTCTAACAGGAGAGACCTGGCAGGGGACCAAGGGGAGAGGAAGGGGGAAAGAGAGCAGGAGAGAGTGTGGGACACAGATCAAGGGAGACTACTGAATACTGAAAACGAACCTTGGACTGAAGGGGGAGGGGGAAGAGGAAGGGGGTGATGGTCATGGTGGGGGGCACTTGTGGGGAGAAGCACTGGATGTTATGTGGAAATGAATTTGACAATAAACTATTAAAAAAAAAAAAGAAAACTGACCATAAGATGGCTGCCAAACTCTGCAAATATACCAAAGAGCACTGAATTGCCACATCTTAAGCGGGTGCATTATGTTATTTTTATTATATCTCAATAAAGCTGCTACCAAAAAAAAAGAACCAGAACTGTATTCCTAGAGTCCAGCATGTAGTGTTGCTTCACAAGTGTTTTTTGAGTATTGAAAAGTCATACTATATGGCTTTCAACCTTCAGATTTGAAGACTACTGATGAAAGAGGTGTATGCACTTACCAGAAGGTGTGAACTGGCACCTTCTGCAAGTGTATGCTACTTGGTAGTTTAAATAACCCCTGGCCAGCTTCCTCTCTTCTTGTCATACACTTATCAAATTTGTTTTTCACACACTATTACCTTCTGTATTAACAGGGGCTCAATTACAGAAGTTTAACTATATTTCTGATAACAGTGTTCATTGTTCTACTGCCCATGAATAAGCTAAGCTAGCCCCCAAGATTCAAAAGTTATCACCTACTTGGAGTTCTTCAAGTGAGAGACCTTACAGGAAAAGACGGTGTCACTCCTGTAATTAGTACTCCAGGTACAAAATTAGTTATTTGACCCAAATGAGTAGGGAGTCCTTGTCAACACTGTTTTCCACTTCAAAGGAAATAAATGAAGCCTATTAGTTACTGGGAAAATAGTCTGCAGTTTGTGTAAGAGTCTCTACTGGACAGTTTTCTTAAAATATTTTCTGGCTTATAATTAACTCATGTATCTGATTAATTTCAGAGGAAAAATACTTCAACTTGGAAACCAAATGTTAAGCCTCTGTAGTTGAGAAAACCCAACTCCAAAGCCAGTAACTTTGGAGTTCATTGCCAACAAAGAGTAATGAAGCTTCCAGGCCCTAGGAAGCCCACCAGCCAGCTGGGTTCCGTACCTCAGTACAAAGAGGTCCATCAGGCTGGAAGGCAGGCAACAGGAGCAGCATGGACTCGGGGCTTTAATGGGTAGTGATCAGAGAATAAAATGAAAAGTAAAATAAGATCACAGCAGGACAAATTAGGGGAGCAGTGGAGGCCACAAAGTTAAACCTTGGAACATGTAATCAAGGTGATTAAAACTCGAGCTGCTCCACCTTGTTATTCACCAGCCCACCAGCTCACTGCACACTCTCCCACAATCATAGCCAATTTTTCTGATATTTAAGACTGCTTAGTTCTAGAAACTCAGCTACAGTCAAACTTGTATTAGGGCAATTGAACAGGATTTGTGTCGTCGTCCATCCTCCCCTCAGTAGAGCTGACATGCCAGAAAGAGACCTAGATTTGAGTCAGGCCAGCAGGGTTTGGACGGCTTCGCTTGCTCACTAGAGAATAAGAGGAGAGATCGTGCCTAGTAAACAGGACACAGAATACCACATAGACTCACAGATCTGCAAACTCACCTAGCTCATACTTGGGAGGTAGCTTACAACCACTTTTGAACCATCTAGTCAGCCTACTGGAGGAAGAACGGGCTTGGGATCAGGGCAACAGCCATCCAAGGAGGCCCGACTGCAAGCAAAGAGCCTACGCTTTGCCAGGCCACCCATCTTGAAAAACTGATGTGATCTCTTATCCATGTAGGTTCTCTTCATTCATCCAGTCAAGATTTGAAGAGTCCCTGCTACAGCCTCAGACCTTTCAGTATGATTCCAAAGAAAAAACCTACATGGAGTCGTCAGTACACAAAATCAACTCAATTCAGCAAATACCAATAAACTCCTCCATGTGTCAGGCACGGTGGCAGCAGGGATACAAATGTATGAAAAGGAACAGTGAAGTCAAAGCTTCAGGAGCCACAGTGTTTGACTTCAAATCATATCCGTGTTGTCACTTACTAGCTTTGCAACCCTGAGCAAGTTACCTTAGTCTCAGTTTCTCCCTCTGTAAAACGGGCATGATAATCATACCTACCTCGTATGGCTGTGCTGAGAAGGAAATGAGTTTGCTTATATAAAGCACTGTCTGGCACACCACAAGTGGCGCATGTGCTTTAGGTATATATGGAAGTTATTAAACATCTTTATGTCATGAACTTCTTTAAGACGCTATTGAAAACTCACCCAGTGCCCCAAAATACATACACACATATACATGTGATCTAATTTTAAGAGCCTTATGGATTCCCCAAAGTCCCACAAACTTTGATAAGGAACGTCTGATTTCGTGGGAGAAACCCTGTAAAAGTTATTAATCCCATTGCTCTTGTGACCCCTACCCCCGGTATTAAGAGTTGTATTGGGCTTTCTCAAGAGCCAAGCAGAGTAGTGGTTAAGAACATGGCTGTAGAGTTGGGGAGCTGTGGGCTCCAAGCCTGACTCTAGCACTCACTAGTTGTGTGACTAGAGGCAGATGACTGAAGTGTTCTCAGTCCCAATTTCCTCCTCTGCAAGACAGAATATCAACAGTATCTGCCCCAGAGGGTTGCTGGGAGAGATAATACATGCATAACCTTGGCATGTGCCTGGTAAATGCTCAATAATCGCCACTAATACTAATAATATCCATTAGGGATAGGCAAGAATTCCCACCAAAACAAAGAATGACGGTCAGGAATGGTTCTGCATCAGGATTAAAACAAGCACCTGAATGTCTTTTCTTTTGAAAATTACAAGCTAAAGTTTCCCACTTACAACTAAATCTCTATTCATCCATAATGGGAACGTGTGCAAATCTGAGCCAGGGCTTGCTGTGGAAGAGGCTGGTGTCCAGTGACTTTCTGAATAAATCAAAGACAGTCTATGTTCTGTATTAGCAGAGCTAATGCAACATGCCAAGAGGAATAGGTAGGTGTGACCAATTGGGAGTTTCTTTCCGTACCACCAGACCCTTGAATGTCTCACCACATCCTTTGTCGTCCAAATCAGCAGTGAAAAGCACTGTCAGCCAAGCCCCAAAGCATTCAGGAGATAGGTTGCTTAATTAAATATGCTACTGAATGGGCTATAGAATTCCATTGCTTATTCTGACAGGTGAAAGACAGAAGGGACAATTTCCTGGGTTTTTATTTAAGATGCATTTTCAATGTATCCTCCACAAAGAGTGTCCCAGGCTGCATTAATTTTTATAAGAATTTTTTGCCGAAACCCAACTTTACACAGAATAAGCTTGTTGATAAAAACAAGCCTAAAGTCAGTAATGCTCCCATTGTCCCCACACTGAGAACCAATGTGCAAAGGGAAGATTAGGCCATGAGGAATGATGTGGAGAAGGATGCAAAGAGGTGTTGGGAAATTGCCTCTCTTTACACCACGTCGGTGTTTGTGCCGACTACGAGCGGGGAAGCATTCCTCAGGACCAGTTGGGACTGTGCCACCTGTGCACAGTAACAAGTTCTATACACAATGAATTTCGAGGTTCATTGAATATTATTAAATGATGACTTGCTCCACCTTGAATTCACCCAACTTAAAAAAAAAATTTAGTGTTTATTTACTTTTAAGGGAGGGAGACAGAGTATGAGTGGGGAAGGGGCAGAGAGAGAGGGAGACACAGAATTCAAAGCAGGCTCCGAGCTGTCAGCACAAAGCCTGATGGGGGGCTCGAACTCACGAGCCTGAGCCCAAGTTGGGTGGTTAACTAACTGAGCCACCCAGGCGCCCCTGGAATTCACCCAGCTTTGAAAACACAACGCTGCCACCAAAATACCAAACGCAAAACAGTATAACGGTCTGGCAGAAAGTATAGCAGGCCTGGTTGTGCAGGTTTCCTGGAACCCTGAGCTAGGAACCCACGAGGGCCAGCTGGGGTCCAGGTACCAACAGTAACATCAACTGCATGTGGTGTGTTCCAAACAGAATGTTCAGAGGATTCAGGGCTTGACCCACACCCCCTTGGGAGCTGACCTTTCTAAAACAAATGTGAAAGAAAGACAAGGCCCCAAAGCCATTCTTTGGGGACCAGTTTGGGAATTGGGAAGAAATCCTCCCTCCTATTTTCCCACCTGGAGACAGAATTGTAGTTGACATACTCCAGGTCACCTGCATTCCCAGAGTCAAGCATTTGACCTGACAAGGAAACTTACAAAGGAGCCCTCTCCAACAACCCCACCCCCACCCCCACCTCCTGCTTCCTCGCTTCTTTGGTTTAAGCTGCTGAATATGTGATAACACAAGTCCTTAATGCTAGGATGCAACAAAACACACTGACAGAGCCCACCCAGTAGCTTAGCAACTGTTTTTATTTCTTTAGGCTTTTTTTTTTTGAGAAGTAGAGAAAAGGAAAAAAGCTTTGTCAAAGTGAATGTCACGCCACCTTACTTCTTCCCACTTCACGGGGGTAGGGGTGAGGAGGGGGCTTGGCCAAATGGTAATTGTGAGCTGTGAAGCCTTTCACTCTGTAGTGGTGTAAGAATGTGAAGCCTTCCATTCTGTGGGTGGTTCACCGCAGCAGGGGATGGCTCTTCCCTTTTTTTAGAAGGCACTATGAGTGCTGGCTGTCCTAAAAGGTACCTTGAGGCTCCCCAGCCTGAGGTCTATTGAAGGTAAGCAAGCTATATATCTTAGTACTAGGCATTTAGGAAAACATCTGAGAGAGGCCAGCTCTACCAATCCAAAGGTCCCGGCTTTCTTGCTATTATATTTGTACAAAACAGGCAGATGAAAGAACAGACAGGGCCCAAACCCAGATGACCACTCTTTCCTTAACATCAAGAAAGGTGAGTACTACCATGGGTCTAGCCTAGAGTTAGGGTACGTGGGGACGGAGGGGACAACCAGAGGACTGAGAATAATCCCCATGGATTTCTGAGCCCAAAGGATAAAAAAATGGGGCTCCTGGGTGTCTCAGTTGGTTGGGCATCCAACTCTTGATTTTGACACAGGTCACGGTCTCTAGGTTCGTGGGATCAAGCCCCACTTCAAGCTTCAAGCTGATAGTGTAGAGCCGACTTGGGATTCTCTCTTTTCTCTCTCTCAGCCCCTCTCAGACTCACACCCCCCCTCTCTCTCTCAGAATACATAAATAAATAAACTTCTAAAGAAGGATAAATGAAGAATGGAAAGGTGGTCTTACTCGCAGGCAACTGGGGAAGTCCATGTGATGCGGGAAAGGGGGACAGAGAACAGGCTGAAGACCAGACTGCAAGACTAGCATGCAGAGCTTTCCAGGGAGGCAAAGGCAAAGGGGCTTCAGATGACTGCTGTCATGAATCAGTGTAATGGGCTACATCTATGGCGCTGCATAAGGATGAGTGCGTGCTCTGATCAGTGAGGAACGTTTAGGGTAACAGGGCATATAATTGGCCTGTAATACGCAAGTTGGAGCAAGGGCCTGAGCCATTCTTCCATGCAGTGAGAACTGAGTGGTCATTAGACTGGCCCTAGGGTTTACAGTATTGGTGTGACAGCCACAGGGCAGGACACTTACTCTCTCTCCACCCCTCTGGGGAACTGGAACAATGAAGTGCGCTGTTTCTAAACTCCCCATCCCAGAGAACTCAGTGTCTCCATAAGTAGGGAACAGTAGCATGGTTTTTGGTGTCAATCTCCCTTAACAAATTAAGGTCTGAATATGAAATTCAGATCGTCTCCTTGTCAAAGTGACTTGACTGATAATTCTTGTCACCCCCTCCCCAAAAACTTCACTGATAAAGATATATAAAGTTACTTTTAAATAATGGATCATTTCTTTCTTTTAATGAGTGAAAGGCCACTCATCATCAGGGAAATTCAAATCAAAACTACAATGAGATACCACCTCACACCTACGAGAAGGGCTAAAATCAACATTACAAGAAACAACGCATGTTGGCGAGGATGTGGAAAAAGGGGAACCCTCTTGCACTGTTGGTGGAAAGGCAAACTGGTGCAGCCACACTGGAAAACGTATGGTGGTTCCTCAGATAATTAAAAATAAAACTACCCCATGATCTAGGAATTGCACTACTGGGTATTTATGCAAAAAATACAAAAACACTAATTCAAATGGATACACCCACCCTTATGTTTATTGCAGCATTATTCACAATAGCCAAATTATGGAAGCAACTCAAATGTCCATCAATAGATGAATGGATAAAGAAGATGTGGTAGACACCTACCACTGGTCAGAATGGCTAAAATTAACAGCTCAGGAAACAACAGATGCTGGCGAGGATGTGGAGAAACAAGACCTCTCTTGCACTGTTGGTGAGAACGCAAACTGATGCAGCCACACTGGAAAACAGTGTGGAGGTTCTTAAAAAAATTAAAAATAGAATTACCCTATGATCCAACAGTAGCACTACTAGAAATGTATCCAAAGGATACAGCCATACTGATTCCTAGTGGCACATGCACCCCAATGTTTACAGAAGTGCTTTTAACAATAGTCAAATTATGGAAAGAGCCCAAATGTGCATCAACTGATGAATGGACTAAGAAGATGTGGTTTATATACACAATGGAATACTCCTTGGCAATGAGAAAGAATGAAATCCTGCCATTTGCAGCAACGTGGATGGGACTGGAGGGTCTGAAGGGTGAATATGTCAGTCAAAGAAAGACAGATATATGTTTTCACTCATGTGTGGTTTTTGAGAAACTTAACAGAAGACCATACAGTAATGGAAAAGGAAAAAGTAGTTTCAGGGAGGGAGACAAACCATAAGAGACTCTTAAATACATAGAACAATCTGAGGGTTGATTGGAGGGAGTGCGGGAGACGGGAAAATGGGAAATGGGCATTGGGGAAACCACTTGTTGGGATGAGCACTGGGTGATGTATGTAAGTGATGAATCATGGGAACTACTCCCAAAGCCACAAGCACACTGTATACACTGTACATTAGCTAACTTGACAATAAATTATATTTTAAAAAAGAAGAGATGGTATATATATATACAATGGCATATTATTCAGCCATAATGTTTTGTTATTTTTCAGAGAGAGAGAAAACAAGTGAGTGCAAGCACAAGTTGAGGAGGGACAGAGAGAGGGGAGACAGAAAATCTGAAGCAGGCTCTGCACAGACAACAGAGAGCCCAATGTGGGGCTTGAACTCACAAACTGTGAGATCATGACCTGAGCCAAAGTCAGATGCTTAACCAACTGAGCCACCCAGGAGCCTCTCAGCCATAAAATGAAATCTTGCCATTTGCAACAGCATGGATACAGCTAGAGAGTATAATACTGAGTGAAATACGTCCATCAGAGAAAGACAAATACCATAAAATCTCACTCATGTGTAGAATTTAAGAAATTTTAAAAATGAGCAAAGGAGAAAGAGAAAGACAAAGAAACAGGTTCTTAACTATAGAGAATGAACTGATGGTTACCAGAGGAGAGGTTGAGGAGAGATGTGGGAATTAGGGGGTGCGAATCAAGGAGTACACTAATTATGGTGACAATAAAGTAGAATGATTAAAAAAAAAGAAGTGAAAGTCAAAAGTAGTTTTTTTCTGACTCTAATGAAATCATAGTTCCTGCTTCCCATTCCCATTCTTTGGAAGTAAGAGGAGGCATCCGAGTGGCTCCCTACCCAGACCCTCCAACCCCTTGGGAGCTCAGTTCTGAGTCCAATACTGTGGCTGCAGAAACCCAAATGGGGAATCTAAAACAGTCATGTTCCAATGAATACAACCGCTAATAGTTAAAAAGCACATGCTATGTGCCAAGCAGTCTTCTAGCACTTGATGATACAACCCATTTAATCTTCCTAAGAACCTAAGAAGATGGTACTATCATTGGGCATTTTTCAGACAAGGGAGCGAACTGAGCCAGAAAGAGTTCAAGTGACTTGCCTAGGGTCACAAAGTTAATAAGTGATAAATAAAGATCAAAATACCAAGATCCCAGCTAAAAGAGTCTGTACATTTATGACATGGTATCTCAGGAGAGCTGGTTCTGTTCAGGAGGCCAAAGTGACTTCTGTCTCCCTTCTCCCCACTGGTCCAGAGTTACCTCTACTTCCATCCGTGGTCTTAGAGAGAACCATGTACAAGCACCCCTTGTGCTCGGGCTAAAAGGAAGGGATCCTGGCAGTTCCCCAGGCTCTGCCTGGGCTCCTGATATGTGCTATATCACTTGCAAATATATCCAGATTATTACCCCAATACTTCACCTGAACCGTCCTAATGAAATATGAGTGGATATTAACTAAGCTGTAAAATCCATAAAACTGCTGCTTTACAAGAGACATTTACTTATGAATCAGCAGTTGGGTTAATTCATTATTTAGTAGGCTTGTTATTTATAGCATATTACAGCTTGGTAAATTATTTATATGTGCTTGTTTCTGTGCATGATTTTCCCTCAAGAGAGGGAAAATGTTTATCAACCACACACAGCGAGGTTGTTTCAGTCAGAAGCCTGTTGTTAAAATAGCCTGGGCTACTTTCTCTGCCTTACTGCCTGCTCAGGACTTCTCTGAAAGGTCCAAGGACTGACAGCACTGTAACCAAATCAGACAGTCAGCCATCACCAAAGAGCCAACAGCCACGAGACGGTAGCATTTCCCAGTATTAGATGGGTTATGAAATGAAGGCTCTGTAGGCTAATCCGTTTGGTTACTACTAGGTTAGACCCAAAGTTTCAGAGCTGCACGACATCTAAAAGCCTCTAACATAATAATATTTCCCTTAAATTTCCAAGTGCAGGGCACGCAATAAATTCTTTGACTATAGAGTCCTTTTTTTGCACAAAACTCATGGAACTGAAACCCACTTTAGAAACATTCCTCTAAGGAGAAGTGTTCCTCGGGCTAAAAGAGAACTTACACTTGGTAAATGGTGGGGGGCGGGGGAAGGTAGTGCCTGAACTCTGCATCTTGTGCCTCCATGAGAAACTAAAATAGAAAAGGTTAACACCACAAACCAATCTACTGATGTAACGCACAAGCGACCTAGTCCGGTTACACCTAAGATCAACATTCAACAACACTCTTGTGTTGCTTCTGTCTGTTAATTACTTTGGGTTTTCCATCTGCTCTCTAAATGGACTATGCTTCGCTATGACAGTGACTCCCTTTGCTTCTTCTGGTCCCCTCCTCACACTGCCTAAGTGCACAACCAGCACCAGGTCCACACAGACACGAGGATAAGCAGCAACTATTAAGTAGCGGTATTAGCGACCAGCTATTTCGGGCCTCAGCCATCTGGGCTGATATTTCTTCCAGAGAAAGTAGAAAAGCCGACAACATATGGGCAAAAAAGTCCATAGAGTTAAATGGTGGCAGAGGTCAGAAGAAAAAAGGATAATGAAATTAAAGGTGGTGGGAGCCTTGGGGCCAGGCTTCGAAGGCCTGGCGCGCCCCCCCCCCCCCATGCCGTGAACATTTTGTCAGGTAAGGAAGGCAGCTGGCACACCCGCCAGGAATCCTGGCCTCCACTCCATGGTCGTCTATTTTTTTTAACTCTAATTTTCATTTTTTACTCTATGATTTGTTCTCCAACTGGAATCACATTCAGTGTAAGGTTTTCATTGAAAAAGTTAATGCTTTTCTTTTAAATGTGAGTTTTAAAGATCTGCTGCCTTCATAAGCACAATTTTATTCCATTCAGCAGAGCCAACATCTTTCCCATTTGAAGGACATCTGATTTATCAAAATTCATAAGCCTATAGAGTCCACTTACCAGAAATTCATTTTATAGCAATCGTTGCTGAAATCCGTCTCTCAATTCAGGGATACCTATCATGTATGATAAAGTTTTTCAATTGTTAGAGAACCATAGACTGCTAAAACAATTACTCAGAGTAATTGAAATACACTTCCTAATCTGAATATGTTGATTTCTGTTGAGGCCCCTGGAAAATGTTAGCGTAGCTCTCCAGGTAGGAAGGACTCTGGCATGGACCTCGGCTCTGCAACTTCTAAAACTGTGTGAGCAAGTCCCTTCTTCTCTGGGCCTCAATTTCCTCCTTCTATCAGATCAGAGCATTGAACTAAATGGTCTCTGACATCTCGGTATTCTAGGATGACCTTGAAGCATTGAGAGACAAAGGAGGAAGCCAACTAATAGGATACTGGGCTGTTTAATGTGTTTAATGACATCAGTCAACAACAAAGACATCATGCCAACCAGGCCCGTTAGGACCTCTTCAGAAGAAACAAACTGTAAGGAACCTTTGGCCTAGAGCTGCTCTGCCATATGTTGAGGTAGCACCTCAGCACCCCTGTCATACCTCTGTCACCAGAGGTGGGGGCCTCCCATGACATAAAGCACACAGATCACTGCCCCCAACTTTCTTAGGAACATACCTGCTAATGGATAAGGTGAATGCTTTGGGCTCAGATAGATTTAGATTCAAATCCATCATTCTTTCTAGAGATTCAGCTTTCTCATTTTAAGATTCAGTGATGTAATACATATAAAGCACTTAGTAGAGGAATTGACGTCTAAACACTCAAATGCTAGCTGTTTTTATTATTTATGCCATGTTACTACCTGAAGCAGCTTAGCCCATCTTCCCATACATTTTTTTCTGTCTGTAATACAGCCCAAGAAATCTCACCTCTCTTTCTACAATTCTCTTTATGTGAACTCTCAGTTACAGCCTAGCTAATCTACTCACTGTCTTCCGAACACTTCTGAAACTTAGCCAACCCTATACCTTTGCTTGATCTGTACCCACTGCCTGAACGGTTTGTCATCCATGAATTATCCCTGACCACTTCAATGAGCAAAAATTACTTTTTGTCCGAAACACATAATCCTCTACTACCTAAATCACTTACTTCAGAATCACAAAACTAGATGGCTCAGTCAGTTAAGCGTCTGACTATTTCAGTTCAGGTTATGATCTCAGGGTTCGTGAGATTGAGCCCCACATCAAGCTCCTTGCTGACAGTGCAGAGCCTGCTTGGGATTCTCTCTCTCTCTCTCTCTCTCTCTCTCTCTCTCTCTCTCTCTCTCTCCCTCCCCTTCCCCTGTTTGCACAAGTGCTCCCTCTCTGTCAAAATAAATAAATAAACATGATTGTTTTTAAACTGCCTTGTGGTTGGACACACAGATTACAATCAGAATGGCTTTGCTTTCCATGCGTGACTCTTGTGATGGATGACAGAGGCTGCATTCCAGTCCACTGGCTGGCTCCCCTTTTGGTGCCTCACACAGAGCAAGGGGTCCAATAAATACACTGGGTTTTTTTTTTATCTGCCTATGGGCAAACCTAGCTCCATCTTCAGCAGAAAGGTTCTTCTAGAAGTTTCTTTGGCCCTTTGCTGTACAATATGGTAGCCAGTAGCCACATATGCATGACTACTGAGCACGTGAAATGTGGCCAGTCTAAACAAGATGTGTTGGAAGTATAAATTGCACACCTGATTTCCAAGGCTTAATACAAAAAAAAAAAGAATGTAAAATACCTTTTATATTACTTATATATTGAAATGATGATAATTAGATATATTAAGTTAAATAAAAATTAATTTCACGTTTCTTTTTGCATTTTTAAAAATTTATATATATAACTATTTTATATATAACATATACATAATATAAATATAAATATGTATATATTTAAGTAAACTATTCACCCAACATGGGGCTCAAATTGCATGCTCTACTGACTGAGCCAGCCAGGCACCCCTCTTTTTATGTTTTTTAATGCGACTGCTAGAAAAGCTTAAATTATATATGTGGCACACATTATATTTCTACTGCATAGCACTGCTGGGACCTTTTGAAAATATAAAGCATGTGAACATAATGATAATTAGACTCACTAATGATTTTGCCACTGTTCTTTTCAGAGAACACCTATAACAACCGGCTGGTGTTTGAATTTGAATTGCATGTCTATTCTGATCTAGCGCTGTACGTGTTCACAAGTCCTTGGACAATGGGAGCTCCCGATGTGTATGCCAGATGAAGACTTGTCTGCAGAGTACTTGGTAAAGGTTCGCACCATGGTCAGGCCATCTCTCTCTTGCTTGAAATGATTTTGTTATTAATTAAGAGGCTTAAAAGCTCCCTGGTGAAAAACTAAAATAAAATATGGTCAAGTGGTTTATTCACGCAAGTGGAGAGGGTGGCAAAGGAGCAAACTGAGGGATCAGTGTTGGATAATGATATTGATTTTAAGGCAGTTGCTGGGGAACTAAGGAGCTTCCATTGATCAGAAATCACTCAGGAGCTCTTGGTACATTCACAAAGACCGTTTGTGTCTTCGTGCCAACAGTGGCTACAAAAACAGCCTTCCTAATCAGAACTTTGTCTTTGTCACTGCATTATTCAAGCCTAGGAAGTGAATGCTGTGTGCATGCAACTTCTCTAGGTGCTGTGAAAACTCCAAAAGATATCAGAGAGAGTTCCAACACCCAAGGGTCATATGCTCATGAGCTCCCTATGGTCCATGGTGTCAGGGAAGGCTTCACAGGGAAATGACCCTTCAGGGCATGGCACATTACATAAGAGTTGGTTTGTCATGGCACAAGCAAAGGACAAGGAGGTTGAAAGGGAGAAGGAAAACAGAAAGATGTGCATCTTGGGCCTAACTTTGGTGGGAAAAGAGGGAGTACCAAGGAAGAAACGTAGCTGTGAGACTCTGGATGTGTTTCAACTTCCTCATCAACAAAGGAGGATTCACTATCTTATTGTGAATTTTAAATGAGTTACTGCATATGAAATCACCTAACATTGTACTTGGTCTATTGGAGACACTCCATCGCTGTTAATTCCCTCTCTCATTTTTCATGTTGGGCTTAGATCTCTTGGTGTATGACTCAGACACCTTGATTTATACCTGCAACCGCTGCTAAGCCTTAAATTCTAGCCCATGATGTTCCTAACCTTGATGTTGATCTCTCTCTTATTACTAGAGAGAATTTCTGGTGTTTGTTAACCCACGAAGAGCCAGTCCATCTCAGTACGGATGAAGGTACCTGAATAAAGCTCCCATGGAAAATGAAGAGCCATAACTTCATCAAAACCGACAGCAAAATGACCAATTAGTCTCAACAAGTAAGTGTTCTCTCTCTGAACCCACATTTCAAACTGGACCGACTGACACAGACACCATTTCCTCAGCCAATCTGACTTACCGTAGGAAACTCTGTCTTAAATCCACTTCCCAGGGATTTCAGTACAAAGTGCAATTCTGCCTTGGCAAAGTATAGCAAGATCTGCAAAGCAAGCACTTCACACACCCTCTGTTTTAACTCATCTAAAGAAAACAGACAGCAAGGAGCATGGGGCGGGGAGGGGATTGTTTCTATTAAAGTCAGCGTTACCCCTGCTTCATTTCCGTCATGCACCTTCTTCATCACCCCTACCTGCTACCTCACGTGGCACAGAACAGATGGCAGTGGTGGTGCTCGTTCTTGGTGTGTGGGGGGGGGTAGTGGATATATTATGTACAGTCACAAAGTGATACCAGCACAACTTGGGCAAAGTTAAATAAGCTAAGCTCAGTACAAGCAACTGCATAGAAATGAAATAAAGGACACACAGACCTGCTTGGGCCTGCCCATGTGGGATGGCGGATGTCCAGGTGATGGCAAGGACATGGAAGATCTTCCTTCAGAGATCACTTGTCAAATCGCTTCACAAGAAAGCAATTTTCAGAAATTACTAAACAATGGGAGACTTTCATAAATAACGTTTACCTCAAAGAGGCGGTGTAGATACTAACTGGGGTTGATGGAAATAGCATATGTCTGAGTCTGTACCCTGATCTGAGTAGTAATTACACAAACGTCCATATGTAAAAAGCCACGAAGCTAATGAGCTAACGATTTGTGCACTTCACGGGATGCACACTATATCTCATTTAAAAGGGATCTTTAAATTGTTAAATGTACGCACGTACAGGCCTACAGGAAGACCCAGGCTGCGCTGCTGCCAGCCATGTCCACTGACACAGGCCTTTCAGAAAGCAATTGGCCACTGTGTAGCAGGAGCCTTAAAATCGATTCAGAACCTTTGACGCAGTAATCCCATTTCCAGGTGTATCTCCTAAGGAAATAATCTAAAACATGAGAAAAACCATGCGCAGGATGATGGCTAAACAGATAACTGAATACAAAACGTCCTTACTTGTGCGTAACCAGGCTATATTATGTGAATATCAGGTTAAAAAAACAAAATATAGGGGCGCCTGGGTGACTCAGTCGGTTAAGTGTCTGACTCTCGATTTTGGCTCAGGTCATGGTCTCACTTTTTGTGAATTCGAACGCCCAACTGGGCTCTGTGCTGACCATGCAGAGCCTGCTTGGCATTTTCTCTCTCTCCCTCTCTCCCTCTCTCTCTCTATCCCCTTCCCCCTTTCATGCATGCTCTCTTTCTCAAAATAAATAAACTTTGAAAAATAAAAATAAAAAAGAGCAGGAATAAAACCTTGTTTGTACATCATAACTTGTCCTGACCAAAGAAACACGGAGAACAAAAAAGAGGAAAAACACCCCCCAACTATAGCAATGTTTATTTTGTGATCATGGAAAGGCAGGTGATTTATGAGTCTTAGTCCTAAGGTTGTCTTAGAATCACTTTGTGTCTGTGCACAACATATTTACTGTCTGTGTTTTCCATGAAATGTAATTATATTATTTTCTCAAAAAATCAAGGGATAGGGAACCTAGGGCTCTCAGGATGGTTCTGCTCTTAACAATTGCACCAAGTATCAAGCCAGAGAGAGATGAACATTAGCGTAACAAAATGATACTTCTCAAGGTAATAGCATACCCTACCTAGATTCTCTTACATTAGTACCATGCTTTAAATATTTTCCACAGCACTTTTACATACATAAATACATCAAAATTAGAGACAGAGGCAATGATAAAAATGCAAACATAAAGAAGCTTCTGGATCTCCCAGATCACATAAGCCTCACAAAGATGGATATAAGACCAGGGACCCAGTGACTAAAAAGAGGTACTGAGCACAAAGGTAAAGCTTCAGACGATCAGCTTTGGCCTTCGGATCCCTGCATTCCCTAAGAAATTTTGATCTGGTCTTGATTTATTCGGCTAAGTGAGCAATCCAGAGGCAAGCAAGTTGAAACTCACATTTTTTTCACTTCCTATAATAAAAGCAAGCACTTTCAAGCATTTTTCATCATCCCCTGCTACTTCTTGCATTTCAAACTTCCATTTTGTTTCTGTTTTTTTAACAGACTCTCAACTATAGAGAACACACTGATGGTTACCAGAGGGGAGGGAAGGGGGTATGAGGGAAATAGGTGATGGGATTAAGGTTTTGAAATCCCTGTCACGTCCCAGAACGTATAGAGATTTTCTCCATTCTACCTGCATGAAGTTTGAGGACAATTTCACTTTTCCCTCTAGGCTTTCCATTAGTTAAAGCCATTAGAAAGAGCCTGAACCCTGTCTTTATGAGGCCTCCTTCAAAGTGGACTGTCACTGGGGTTGATGGTCCAGTTACAAGATTGAAGACTTGGACTCTGTAAAAAACTTTGCTCTTGAAAAGTCATTAGTCTCTTCAACAGATGGTGTACAGAAAACTGAGGCAGTCACATGCAAAAGAATAAAACCAGACAACCTTCTTGAACCATACACAAAAATTAATAGTGGCTTAAAGACCTAAATGTAAATCCTGAAACCATAAATGCCCTAGAAGAGAACACAGGCAGTGACCTCTTTGACATCGGCCATAGCAACATTTTTCTAGATAGATCTCTTGAGACAAGGGAAACAAAAGCAAAAATAAACTATTGGGACTACATCAAAATAAAAGGCTTCTGCACAGCGAAGGAAACAATCAACGAAACTAAAAGGCAATGTACAGAACAGGAGATGATATTTGCAAATGACATATCCAATAAAGGGTTAGTACCCAAAATATATAAAGAACTTATACAACTGGGGGTGCCTGTGTGGCTCACTCAGTTCAGTGTCTGACTTGATTTCAGCTCAGGTCATGATCCCAGGGTCATGAGATCAAGCCCTGTGTCAAATACCATGATGAATGTGGAACCTGCTTGGGATTCTCTTTCCCTCTCCCTCTGCCCCACTCCCTGACCTCTCTCTCTTTAAAAGAAAAAAAGAAAGAACTCATACAACTCAACACCCCTAAAACAAATAAACCAATTTAAAAATGGGCATAAGGCATGAACACACATTTCTCCAAAGAAGACATACAGATGGACAGCAGAAACATGACAAGATATTCATCATCAGGGAAATGCAAATCAAAACTACAATGAGATAGTGTGTCACACCTGTTGGAATGGCTAAAATCAAAAAAAGACAAGAAACAGCAAGTGTTGGCAAGGATGTGGAGAAAAAGGGACCTTTGCATTGTTGGTTTCATTGTGTGTGTGTGTGTGTGTGTGTGTGTGTGTGTGTGTGTGTCTCTCTCTCTCTCTGCCCTTCCCCCTTTCATGCATGCTCTCTTTCTCAAAATAAATAAATTGTTGGTGGCAATACAAATGGGTGTAGCCACTGTGGAAAACAGTACATACGTTCCTCAAAAAGTTAAAAATAGGACTACCTTACAATCCAGCAATTACACTACCAGGTACTTACCTAAAGAATACAAAAACACTAATTCAAGGGGACACATGCACCCTGATGTTTATGGCAGCATTATTTATAATAGCCAAGTTATGGAAGCAATCCAAACGTCCATTGATTGATGAATGGTATACATGGTGCATGTATATATATACACACACACATATATATATTCCTTTGTGTACACACACACACACACACACACACACACACACACACACTATGGAATATTATTCAGCCATGAAAAAGAATGAGAGCTTGCCATTTGCAAAGACATGGATGGAGCTAAAGAGTATTATACTAAGCAAAATAAGTCAGTCCAAGAAAGACAAATACCATATGATTTCACTCATGTGGAATTATGAAATAAAACAAACAAGCAAAGGGGAAAAAAGAGAGGGAAAAATCAAGAAACAGACTCTTTTGTTGTTGTTTTGTTTTGGTTGTTGTTTTTGTTTTTGTTTTTGTTTTTTTAACAGACTCTTAACTATAGAGAACACAGTGATGGTTACCAGAGGGGAGGGAGGGGGTATGGGGGAAATAGGTGAAGGGATTAAGGAGTGCACTTGTCGTGATGAGCACTGGTGATGCACGGAAGTGTTGAATCACTGTATTGTACACCTGAAACTAATATAACACTGTTGTTAACTAACTAGAATTAAAATCAAAAACAAAACAAAACCAAAAGTCAGTAGCGAGGTCCCCAGGCCCAAGGCTTTACACCCAATGCAGAAATTCCCAGGGCATTTCACCTCCAGTGAATATATAAATTCCATTAATCCACTCGCATTTCTCTAAAATTGCACATGGTAATGCTTATGTGTGCAGAATACACATAATCATATACACACACACATATACACATACATATATGCATATAACCAATAGAAGTCAGTGGGAGCAAGAGGAGGATGCTGAAGATTCCATTGTTTTATTTTAAAGATTTTTAAGAAGAACAAGTGTCAAGAAATTGTCTCAGGATTTTCATTTTTCAACAACTTTTCTGCCTTTTAGGTTTCTGAAACCTAACTATAAACCCTGTGACCAATGTATAATTTTAGTACACTGGATTAAGGGCCAGATCATAAACATGACGAGAAAGATTTTACAGAATCTGACAAAAAGAGGTGAAGAAACAATTCTCTCTTTTTTTTTTTAATGTTTGTTATTTATTTTTTGAGAGACAGAGAGAGACAGTGTGAGCAGGGGAGTATCCGAGAGAGAGGGAGACACAGACTCTGAAGCAAGCTCCAGGCTCTGAGCTGTCAGCACAGAGCCCAATGTGGGGCTCGAACCCACAAACCATGAGATCCTGACCTGAGCCGAAGTCAGCCACTTAACTGACTGAGCCATCCAGGCACCCCAAGAAACAATTCTGAAATACTGTGATGTTATGATAGAGAGGCAGTCAAAATGCCACAAACTGACTTTTAAAAGCAAGTCACTTATCTAACCTGGACATCAGTCTCCTGATCTGTAAACTGAAGGGTTCCAACAAAAGCACCTTTCAGTTTCCAGATTCTCTGGTACAAAATGGAAACCTAGTAGAGAATTCAAGAAAATCTTGAATCTCTACTTGCAAAGACAACCTGCTGGCTCCTTCTTGGTAAGGCCCGGCCACTAAGACATTCCATAGCACACAGCCCATGGCCAACTACATTCTGGACACTGCCCCTCAGTTCTCAGAACGGAGAAGCTTCAGAAATGGTTCCCATCTACTAAAATGTAGCCAACAGCTGTACTTGGGGGCGAACAAAGGGGTCAGGCCTGTCTTAGGCAGAAGCCACCCAAGGCAACAATGCTTCTTTTCACATGAGCTTTCCCACCTGTCAACAGATGCTTAAAGCAACAGGATGAATATGGAACAGCTGAGTTGGACACCAAAGTAGAGCAAGGCAGCTGTTCCTTGCCTCTGAGTATAAAAAGCATGGCACTAATGTTGAAAAGGGTCTGGTGGTGTATAAATATGATCACTTCGCACATTCTCTTCTCGCCACACATTTTAGGACTTGAGTTATTTAACGGAAGGAACTGCCGAAGAAGACAAAATTATAGGAGACGAAGGATGATCCCGTGCCACCACGGGGAGGGCAGGACTAGTCAGGGAATTATTGCCTTTCAGAATCATGCTTCAATGCAAAGTAGATCTGCCCGCCACATCTTGAGGACTAATCAGCTGAAGAACACTTCTCTGAAT
Source organism: Suricata suricatta (assembly GCF_006229205.1). Taxonomy (NCBI): domain Eukaryota; kingdom Metazoa; phylum Chordata; class Mammalia; order Carnivora; family Herpestidae; genus Suricata; species Suricata suricatta. The sequence goes on from NC_043717.1 coordinate 94,155,449, forward strand.
GGTTAAATAAAGGCCAATGGGATTCTTGCTTGAATTTATAAAATGGATTGAAGTTGGGGCACCTGGGTAGCTCAGTCGGTTAAGTTCCAACTTTGGCTCAGGTCATGATCTCACGGTTCGTGGGTTCAAGCCCCACATCGGGCTCTGTGCTGACAGCTGAGACCCTGGAGCCTGCTTCGGATTCTGTGTCTTCTTCTTTGTGTGCCCCTCCCCCATTCACACTCTGTCTTTGTCTCTCTCTGTCTCAAAAATAAATAATCATTAAAAAATAATATTTTAAAAATGGATTTAAGCTCATGACATGTACATTTGGGAGGCATTATGATTTTGAAGGGGATCAGACTATGCCACCCCAAAATGTGTATTTTGATATAATGATTATATTGAGCTGAAGACAACTGAGAAACAGTAGACACAGAAGGATCTCTCTGCCCTGTCCCTTTCTGCCTACAAGCAGGGCATAAATTTCCCATTGTGATGGTGTTCTGTCTCCACACTCCTGGGCCAGGAAGAGGAGACAAGAAGTACCACTGGAGACAGAAAGTCAGCACTGAGAAGGGTCTGCACAACAGACCTTAGCAAAATAACTTTCTTTTCCTTAGGTTCCCTCATATATTTCCCTTCCCACAACTTACCACCTCTACATGCCCCAACCACCTTTCCTTTGTCCTGTCACTTCTCCACAAAAAATCACCTGGTTTTAAAATGGCATATAAGCCCCTGGATTTAACCACTTCTTTGTCTTTATTTCTTTTCTATGAAGGCCTCCAGGCACATAAAATAATAAAATATTAGTGTCAAATACAATCTGTATGCCTTTGCTCCTGTCAGTCTGTCTTCCGTCAGTCTAATTTGCAGGTCCCAGGAACGAACCTAAGAGGGTAAAGGAAAAAACTGTTTTCTTCACCTACAATTACAAAGGTAATTTTTATTTTACATTCTAAAACTTCCAGAAGCTCTAAATCTAAACCATGGTAGGCATCAGTTCTGCAAAAAATTAGGGTTATATTTGTCATTGATTTCCACTGTTTCCAACATTAATGTCTTGTGTTTATATCCACCATTATGTTTGACGATTTTATTAAAAGTTAAATTACTGGGGCTCCTGGGTGGCTCAGTCGGTTAAGCGTCCAACTTTGGCTCAGGTCATGATCTCACAGTTCATGAGTTCGAGCCTTATGTCAGGCTCTGTGCTGACAGCTCAGAGCCGGAAGCCTGCTTCAGATTCTATGTCTCCGTCTCTCTCTCTCAACCCCTTTCCCGCTTGTGCTCTGTCTTTGTCTCTCTAAAAAATAAATATTAAAATTTTTTTTAAATCTAAAATATAATGAAAATTATGAGTATTGATATTTAATCCAAAGTACACAAGGCCATATAGTTTACACTAAATTTTTATTTAGTGTAAAAATAATTTTATTCCTTATATTTTGTTTTTATATTTTCAATTCTGTGAGCTGAAAAAGTTGATATTAATTCACTTTTACTTATTTACCCTTTAGTTTTTCAATTATAAAATGGAGAAGTAAATATGTGATCACTATGAAAAAATATAAGAAAATACAGAAAAAATAGAAAAAGAAAACAGCCACAATTCACCACAAAGTTATATCCACTGGTAGCCTCTGGAAATATCTTTCCATTCTATTTTTCGATGTATAAGGTTTGCTGCTGTTGTTTTCGTGAACAGGTTTAGTGAAATATAATTCACATTAACATACAACTCACCTGTTTAAAATGTACCATTCAGAAGGCACAGAGATAAAAGGTACAGCATAAGGAATATATGCAATGGCTTTGTAATGAAGATGCATGGTGGCTATACTTGTGAGCATAACAGAACGTATAGACTTGTCAAATCAAGGGGCGCTTTGTTGTAAGGGCGCCTGGGTGGCTCAGTCAGCTAAGCGTCCAACTCTTGATCTCGGCTCAGGTCATGATCTCAGGGTTTATGAGTTCGAGCCCTACATCGGGCTCTGCACTGATGTCTTAGAGCCTCCTTGGGATTCTGTCTCTCCTTCTTTCCGCCCCTCCCCTGCCCGTGCGCATGCTCTCTGTCTCTCTCTCAAAATAAATAAACTTTAAAACAATTCACTATGTTGTACACCTGAAACTAATGCGTCAACGATATGTCAATAAAAATAAATAAGGAGTTGTTCTATAAAGCCTACACAAAATGAAGGTTTATTATGTTTATTATGTTAAACATTTGAACTACAGCTAATGTGCTATTTGGAATAAACAATATTATACCTCTAAAATAAATAATTAATTGATTTAAAAATAAAGTGTACCATTCAAAAGAACCCCGCACTCTTTAGCAATCATTATTCCCATCCTGAATGACCACTAACCTACTTTGTCTCTGTAAATTTGCCTATTGTGTTGATTTAAGTTTCTAATTATACTATATACTTGTATGGTTTTTCTTCAGTTCACATTATAACATGTGCATTTTGTAATGTTAATTACCATGTTTCCTTTTAAAAATAATGGTTACATAACAGTCCATCAAGTAGATTTATGATAATATATTCAACTACTTGTTATTGGAAATTTAGATACTTTCTACTTCTCTTTGTTCTCATCAGTTTAAGCTGCACTGGGCCTTGCACAAAAACAATTGGTGAGAGATTCATTCATATGAATTCAAGCCCCGCCAGGGCAACAGCAGCCTTCCTGCCAGCCTCTGTTTCTCCCTCTCTGTAGGGTTTACTGCTCAGCTAGAATTCTGCCCATGGAACCCTTGGCACAAGTGGCTAACCTTGTCAGGGGGAAAGTAGGACTCGAAAGCGCCCCATGTGACAAGCTGTCAGATGCCGGATGCCTGGTGTCGTGTTATCGTCCTGATCTGATCACTATTATACACAGAATACCATTCCTCCATGCCACTCTGCAATCCAATACCCTCGAGCTGCAGCCAGAAGCACAGGGCAATCAGGAAACCTGCAATCTAGTCCCCATTCAGGAAGGAAGTGGGCAAGAGGCTTCCAGGAGCATTCACAGGACGGGAAGCTGTACATTCCGCCCTCTCTGAATATGAAAACTGATGGCACAAAACCCAGCATCTGGAGGGAGTTTTCAGGTGGTCATCGTCATCTGCAGAAATTCAAAACTGATAATGACCGCTGTGAAGGACAAAATAAATACCAACTACAGGAAACACTCATTGGCCGGTTACATGCTTTCATATGTACTATCTCATTTAATCCTCACAACAAAAACTTGAAGGTACATATTTCTATTATCTATCCCCACTGGGCAGTTAGAGAACTCAAGGCTCCCGTGCTCAGTAATCTGTCCAAGGTCACATAGCCTGTGTCCCTTCTCCCCACCCCACCCCCTCCAAAAGTGGCAGAGGCAGAATTCAAATCCAGGCCTTCCCCATACCAAAGTTGGAGCCCTCTGATTCATTTAAATGCCCCCTAGTTGCTGCCAGACAGAAGGAAAAAAACACTATCACATATTTATTAGAACACCTACTGTGTCCCAAGACCTGGGTACCATATTTCCTTATACATGAACACTCAAGATTCCTCTGTGACTCCAAGCTACTCCCTTTTACAGTTCAACAAACCAAGACTTTTGAGCGCTTAGCAGATTTGTCTAAGACCTTATAGCTGCCTGCGATGAAATTCCTGATTCCAGCTAAAAAAATCTTACTGCTAAGCCCAAGTTTAAAGAAAAATGCCTTTGCTTTAGGTCATTGATAAAGTCGGGACTTCTGGTAACAACATTATTTGAAGAGCCAAGTCTCAAGAAATTGTTCTTTGGCCACGTTGACAGAGAGCAGGTTAAACCTGCCTCAGGGGGGCACTAAGTATTGAATACTTAGTTTCCAAATGTAAGATAAATTCAATGAAAATGATATAATTTTCTTCACAATTTGAGAATTGCACATCACGTAAATGTGCACTTTGTCAAAGCTTTGTAGTTCACCTTTACACTTAACAGACCTCTCGGGAAGCAGAAAAATATGACAATTATGCAAATAGCAGTGTTGAGCCAATTACATGGAAAAGTAGGTGTACTTAAAAGAAAAAAAAAAGGTTTGCCAAAACGTAAGCTTCCCTTCTTAACAATGGAGAGCTTAAATTCAAAGACATTTTTGGCAAACACGAGGGCATAGGTGGATACATGGGCTCTTGCTCTCCCTCTAGGTGTTATTAGCTCCCAACGGCTCCTCATCCTTTGTTTTCTGCTTTTAATAGACCAAGCGCTTTTTAATGGTATTTTAAGTGAGTTGCTAAAATGTTCAGAATTCATTTCCCCAAGTTGAGCTCCACAGAGATGATTTTCAGCGAGCAAATAAAAATAAGCACTTAAAAGATTTCTTCGCTCATCATATGGTGAAGAAATCCATTCCTTTTAGCCCGCGCCATGCTTGAAAAGGTTAGTGTGGCCTTTGGAAAATACCAGGTTGTGCATTCCATACACTGCTAATGATTCCCGGGATGCGCTGACACTTACAAGTACATCTTAACCTTTTTCAAATGGGGCCTCCATTGTCTTACCTTAATAAGCAGTTTGTTCACCTTATGTCTTACAAAGGCCGCCGCAGAGGAAAACACATATGAGATGTAAAGCTGCACGGATGCGCAGCAGAACAGGAAGAGGAGGGCGGAGCATGGAATACACGAAACACCGTGCAGAGAGCACCCACCCGGTCTCTGATCACAGCCCCGTCATGGCAGCTGCTCGCTTGAACAGCAGTCGATGATGACTCCTCAGCTCCATGTCTCCTTGGAAGTCCTCATCTAATTGTAACTGGGTGCATTTAATTCTTGTACATCTCTGTGTCTCTTGGTTGCCACCAAGCTCTGGGCTCACCAAGTGGCCCCTCTGGTTGAGAGAACCGGACTGATAAGATATTCACTAGGCTCTTCTGTTTCAATGCCTCCTGCCATCTGGTAGCAAATTCTAGATCTCATCAATGCCTACACATTCTTCAGCGCAGCTCCAGAGTCTCCTGTGTAGGGTCAGCTGTCCCTTCCTCCAGATCCCCATGGCACTTTATTTCTTCCAGCAGCCTGAAACATTCATTGAACGTCAACCATCTGCGACCTGGTGTGCTGGGCTCTGGCAGTGACAAAGGTTGAGCCACATGGCCCCTCTCCTCACTGAGCTCAAGAGAAGGTTGGGTGCACTTCTGTGGACGTTCTGTGATATTAAAACAGTGGGTGCAGAGATCTTTTTTCTTTATAGATGCCAATTTGTCCCTGACCATGACTGCCTTTCCAGGGTTCTGGCAACACAGTACTTGGAGGCTGTGGGAAGAGGGGCATGTGCCCTCAAGAGATAAGATGGAAAGATAATTTATGGAGACGAGTTTGGAAGAAAAGGCCATTTTGGAGCTTCTCAGGTCTCTCCACCTCCCTTGAAAACGGCGTCTGAGCTTACCTTTCCTGCGCCCCCTCTAGCAGCTAGGACCTTGCATGGCACATCCCACGCTCCCGCTGTTCCTTGCTAGATGAACAAACAAGCAAGGGCAAGTGAGCACGGCTCATTAGTGGCAACTCTTGATGGTAAGACTGACGAATCTGAAATTGGTTGTGCATCATTTTCTTCATGAGATAAGTCAGAGGAAATAAAGGAAATGTATATTCATCGGTGTTTCCTATAGAATTAAAAATTCTGGCTCCCACAGTCTAAAGCGAGATATTAAAAAACTCTATTGGACAATCTGTTTGTGGGAAATGAGGAGCCATTTAGGATTCATCAGAGCAAAGAGGTTTACTTGAGCCTTGAGGTGGAGAGAAATGGTATTATAAATCCAGTTTAAAAAGAAAAGCCAAAAACGCCTAGAAAGCATTTTGCAATACAAGAGAAAAGCAATTTGCTTGTTACTGCTTCAATTTCTTAAATCATCTGGCTTCATAGATCAACACTAACTCTCTTTAAATCTACCAAATGAAATTCCATCCAATGACTCATTACCTAGGGCGAGCTGCAAATTGTGATTTGTGATTCCAGTAGTTCCTCCAGGAAATGCGGGAAACAGGATTGTCCAGGAAAACAGCAGAGCCCTGCATGTGTGTAAATCGATGCCATTTGCACACCTTCCTGATTCTGCTCCATTATGTCCAGAATTGGGAAGGCGAATCCAAAATGGCCACACAGCTTCTAGGACAGGTGTTTCTAACTGCATATTGACTCCTGGCCACTGTGTGGCCACAGAATGCAGGAACGTTAGCAGAATGCAGAACATCTGGCTTCACCGTCCTTGGGCTCCCCAACTCAAATGGGGACCCATTACAGCAGTTTCATCTGGAACACTCTTTGTTGCTCCCTTCATTCACACTTCTCTCATATATCCAGGCAAACCATCCTTTACAGAGTAGCATTGGGAAAAGAAACCCCCAAGACTCAGCTGTCATTCACACTGGCCTACACTGTTCTAGAACCGTGACTGCAAGTGCCCAGTGTGAAGTCGCTAGAGTTCTCGGCTTGACCCTGTTTCCCAGAATCATCCTCTCATCTCGAAAACTGTTGGCCATATGCTGTGCGTTTTGTGCTCCAGTCCTATCTTGTAAGAATTTACTGTTTAATGAACGGCTTTACTGCCAACAATTAACATGAGTATGCAAATAGACATAACGCCCACGTTTTTTCTCCTCACCTAAAAAACGGGGTTCTTTCCGGCACTGGCAGACTTATAGTCATCAAGTGGCTATTTGGTCTAATGCCCCATATTCTGCACTAATTATGTTTTCACAGCTATATTCTTCCATACTTGCACAAAGTCATCATTTTCATTATCACCAGTTCTTTATCCATCTTACTCGTCTGTAAACACTCACGCCCCCCGCCCCCACACCTCACTAGATTCTAGAAAACCTTTCTCTCCCTGTACAGGTCTCCTCTGCATTCCCCACCCTTTACCTGCGAGGGAGAGTCATCAGTCCTGTTCTCAAAAATGTCACTCATCTAATGAGATCCTAAGAACTATCCCCTGGCTTCTGTGTATCCAAAAGCATGTAGGTCATTAGCGACATATCTCGCTTTTGCCAGATGGTGTTTATAGACAAGATAGCTATGAGATCCCTCGAGTGATAGGCCTGCATTAAAGGGATAGTCTAAAGGGGCTTTGGCTCCTCGGACTTGGAATTATAAATTATAATATGTGAACTGCCGATAGACTCCACTTAGCAACACTGAATTTAATATCTTACCATTTTAACTTGGAGTTTATTTGTCCCCCCCTACGTAAAGACTTACAGAAATTCCAAAATCACATATATTACTTGCAAAAGAATGCGAAAGGGTTGTTTTTTCTGAATCAAACTTAAATGTAGAAAAAATGATTCTAGATTTCTAACCCATTAGCTGAAAAATGCAGTTGCAGGTGATAAGTTAAGGGTAAAAAGAATCCCACCTCCTACCACCATTAAATCTGCTGCCTACAGTAAGCGAGAATTGTTCAAAAAACTATGTTTTGGACTGGAAAAGGAATATAAAAAACAGATCCCCTCAGAAGTGTGATATCCTCTTTTTTTAATGCTGTGGTTTCTTTTTTTTAAAGTTTATTCATTTATTTTGGGAGACGAGAGAGAGAGAGAGAGAGAGAGAGAGAGAGAGAGAGAGAGAGAAGGAGAGGCTGAGAGAGAGGGAGAGAGAGAATCCTAAGCAGGCGCAGGATCCATGCTGTCAGCGCAGAACCCAACACAGGACTCAAACTCGTGAACCGTGAAACCATGAAGCAAGATGAAGTCAGGGTAGTGCCCCAGTGTGATATCCTCTTTAGAAAAGAGCTTGTGAGGGCACCTGGGTGGCTTAGTCAGTTAAGTGTCTGACTCTTGAATTCAGTTCAGGTCATGATCTCACTATTCATGAGTCCAAGGCCTACGCTGGGCTCTGTGCTGACAACATAGCAGAAAGCCTGCCTGAGATTCTCTCTCTCCTTCTCTTTCCGCCCATCATCTGTGAATACCCTCTCTCTCTCTTTAAAAATTAAATAAACTTTACAAAAAAAAGAAGAAGAAGAAGAAGAGAGCCTCTGTCAGGCCAATGAGAGCCGCTGAAGAGCTGTGAACTGAGCCTGATCCCTTCATTCCTGAGTGTGAAACAAGTCTCTCTTAGTTCTTTGTTTTCTTTTGTTTTAAGAATTTTTAAAAGTAATTTCTACACCCAACATGGGGCTTGAACTCATAACCCCGAGATTAAGAGTCACATGCTCTTCCAACTGAGCCAGCCAGGCTCTCCAAGCCTCTCTTAGTTCTTAACCACATTATGACCACAAAGATTCAATTGGTTTAATGGCTGTATTTCGTTGGGTGTTGGGCAGGGAGGGGGAGTCAGAATAATGAGATAGATAATGCAGGGTCCCAAAAGTCCAGATGTTTTGAAATGACGTAGGCTTTGTGGCTCCTTCCCTCCCTTCCTCTTTCAACTCCTCCTTTTTTGTCTCTCTCCCTCTCTTTCTCTCAACAAAAATGCCCAACACATTTTGTATTAATATTATTGGAATTTGTAACACGCGTCCATTGCAAGGCCGTTGTGAGGATTGAATGCAATTGTGCATGTGAAAATGCCTAGTGCAACACCTGCCACATTTGGAGTGCTCATGAAATACCAATTTCACTCTCCTTTTCCCCTTGCTTTGCCCCTCTACGTCCTCCCCCTTTCCCATCACCCCACTCCATCTTCCTACTTCACTCTTTCTTCAACCATTGTGCCCTTATCTTACCGTGACTGGGAACTGAAGCTGCTTCTAACAGATACATGCAGGCACCAGAGACCATAAATATCAGGACTTAGCCTTAAATCTAGCTGTATGCTCCCTGTTCTTAATAACAAAATGGTTATGTTGAACACTGTATTATTATTTCTCTCATATATAATGTAAACCATGTCTGTTTTTTATGAACTTCACAAGGATGGTTCATAAAAATCCCAGAGCAATTATAAAACCGCAGCAGGTCAGTAGAAAGGGATAGGCTTTCAGAGCTTCATTTTATTTTTTTTAAGTACAACAAAGTTGCTCTTAGGTCCTAGTTATACATGATGTGAAAACCCTAACAGGGGAAATCAAATCGCATGATCTCACACACTCACCAGATTTCATACTTTGAAAGAAATTCAGTCCCTAAGTTATTTTTACAAGAAATAATGAGCTAGTACTCTGATGTAGAGCCATGGTAGAAACTTGTGATTTACCGGCTTTCAGAGAGTTCCAAAGAAGCCTGTTAGATTTATTGCTCATTTCTCCAAAGGTCGCCAATGAGACCACTCTTCTTATCTGGAGTTTTTTTTAATTTCCCTGAATCAAGAAAGTATCTATAATCAGCATCAATACTGTCTAGTGATTCCTTCCTTGGGATTTTCCACAAATACTTCTCCAGCATGCCCTCTGTGGAAGACCCTTGCGTCTGGTGGATATTCTTAATACCCAGTATGGTGTCCCACTGGACAGCAGAGAGACCCCTGCTGTTCCTGTAGGGAGCAACCATGGGCATGATACTGACTGTGGAGTTTAAGGGCATGGAGGCATTACTAGCAATGCCAGTTATCAGGACTGGACAAGGAGACATCTTGCTGCCAATAAACATCTCAGTAAAATTAACTGAAGCTAACTGAAGTTAATTCTACTAATGAGCATTTACTCAAGGAAAACGAAAGTACTAAGTCAAAAAATATACACACCTCTATGTTTATGGCAGAATTATTTACATTAGTCAAGATATGGAAGCAAACTAACGTCCTATCAATAGATGAATGGATAAAGGAGATGTGAATGGAATATTATATGTGTGTATAATGGAATATTACTCAGCCATCAAGAAGAATGAGATCTTGTAATTTGTGGCAATGTGGCTGGAACTAGAGGGCATTATGTTAAGTCAGACAGAGAAAGACAAATATATGATTTCACTTATAATAATAAACAATAAATAATAAAAAATAAGACAGTAGAAACATAAATAAAAATAAATACAAAGAAGAAACTGATGGGGGAGCCTAGGTGGCTCAGTCAGTTAAGCGTCTGACTTCGGCTCAGGTCATGATCTCATGGTTTGTGAGTTTGAGCTCTGCATCAGCAGACTGTGTGTGTGTGTGTCTGCCTGTCCCCTGCTCATGCTCTGTCTGTTTCTCTCTCAAAAATAAACATTAAAAAAAGCTTTTTTAATAAAAAAAGAGGAAGAAACTGATGATTGCCAGAGGGGAGGATGGTAGGGAAGAATGGGTGAAGGGGAAAAGTTTTTCGGTTGCTTTTTTAAAAAGCAAACCAAAGGACACTGGCCGCAGCATCTACTTGGTGACTGATCTCTCTCACATAAAATGGAGGCCCCTACACGGATGATTCTCAGAAGCAGGCTCACATTTTTGTTTATTTTTTAAAGTTTTTTATGTATTTTGAAGACAAAGAGAAGCAGGGAGAAGCAGAGGGAGAGAGAGAGAGAGTGAGAGAGAGAGAGAGAGAGAGAGAGAGAGAGAGAATCCCAAGCAGACTCCACACTGTGAGTGGAGAGCCCGATGTGGGGCTTGAACTCACAAACGAACAGCGAGATCATGACCTGAGCCAAAATCAACAGTTGGATGCTTAATGGACTGAGTCACCCAGGTGCCCCAGAAGCAGGCTCACGTTTAACTCGATACTAAAACAGCCAAGTTAAACAACCATGTGTCATGTTTTATTAAAACAAAAAAAGCTTTACTGATTTTTTTCCCCACAAAGCACAGTATTTAAAAACAAAATCTGCCCCTTCTTTTTATAATCTACAGGCTCTACCATAACAGGTTACACCTTTTGTCTGATGTTTTTACAAAAATAGGCCAGTGAAACTGATGGCCACACGGACATCCCCATCAGGTGAAGAAGAAAAGGAGGGATGAAGGGCTGGCAGCTCTTAGAGTCTCAAAAGATTGGAGATGAAAGACAGGGTCAGATATGAGCTATGAAGATGTGACACCGAGCACAAAGGATTAAAGGCTGGTAAACCTCAACCCACTGCATTTAGAGGTTTTGTCCATACGAAGGGGCAAAAACAAAAACACTTGAAAAATTTGGTCCCTACATCAACCAGGTTTGACTGAAAACATCAACTCAACCTATTGTTCGCCAGCAGCCAGACTGGGTTGTCAGCCGTTCTGCGCGGAGCCACAAGTGGCAGCCCAGGCTGGCGCTGTCCCCTGAAAACTTTGCCCAGCTCTCTATGGGGACCTCATACATGCAGTTTTGGTTCCGTAGCAATTATATGCAGCCTAAATTCAGCACGTTCATTTTTCCCACTGCGGTTTCATTTATTTACTTACCATGTTCTGCAGATTGGTCCCTAATCACCAAACAGCTTGCAAGCAAATACCTTTAAATATGTTAAGTCTACCTGCTAATACCGAAGCATTGTGCAGCTGCGGCGACTTTTCATTACCACCTCTAATTAAATGTTTTGCTAAACTATCAGAAAAAAAATGTTTTCCTTTCGATTCCCAGAAACCCCAAGAGAGCAGGACAGACAGAAAACAGTGCTTCGAAACTGGCCAGCTCTCTGCCGTCTCTCCCCATGTGCCGGTTAGGACACCTCTGTGAATGAACACCGAAGCCTCCCTGTACAAACACACAGAGAACACCCTCATTGGTAATCAGTGCATCTAACAGAGACAGCCTCTGCGGGATTCGGGGCCTGGTGACTCTATTCCCGAAGGTCACGTCACACCAGGGATGATTAAAACTGCCCTGTCCTTACCCGCGATTCATTATAGAATTGGGACCGGAGGGAGAACTCTAGGTCCATTACAAGTGCATGGATCTATAGCTAATGATGTAACAGCAGTGCATTTACGGGACAGTAGCATAAAGAAACCATGCTATTTCACTAAGGAGCGGGGCCACCACACATTGGCATAGGACCCACTGCCTTATACTTACAGCTATTTGTATACACATGGCACACAGTGGGCTTCTTGGCTCCTTTCCATTCCAGGCAGACCCTAATGGCAGTCGCCATTTCTGACAGGAGGCATCTCCACCTCCTACTTGGCTCACATTGTTTTCCTCGTTTCATAAATGGCAAGTGACCATTTTCTACCACAAATAAATGTTTCCATAATGATTATATCCCTGAATGCAACCTGAACTGGTGTTTACCACTACTTACCCACGTCTTTCAAATAAAAATGTTAAAAGTCCCTTCAAAAACAAATAATTGATCATATAATAATTAAGTCAGTTATGTATTTTCATGGCTGAACACTCTTACTAAACACTGTACCACTCACAAGGATTCTAGTGTTTTTTCTGAAAATGTCAGTATTTCGTCAGTGTTTTGCAAAGCAATAAGGCTGATAAAGGTAAAATGGGGGCTTTTCTTCCTAATTCCTAAAAGGAAGCTCAGGCATCTATATACATGTGCACAACTGCCCCTATCTAAGCATCAATGTGATGCATTTTTTGTTTTTGTTTTTGTTTTTTTAATCTAAGACAGTGGGTATAGGGGCACCTGGATGGCTCAGTCAGTTAAGCGTCTGACTTCAGCTCAGGTCATGAGCTCACAATTTGTGAGTTCCAGCCCTGCATCAGGCTCTGGGCTGACAGCTCCGAGCCTGGAGCCTGCTTCAGATTCTGTGTCTCCCTCTCTCTCTCTCTGCCCCTCCCCAGTTTGTTTGGGAAAGACACCCTGAGGAAGGCATACAAACTTCAAAGGACTGCAGCACAGAAGAGGAAAGGGACTTCCTTTCAGTTACTTTAGAGGGCAGAAACCAAACCAATAAAAATCAATTTGGAGAAGTTACCCAGAGACAAAGTCCCACTCAGTGTGAGGAGGAAGTCCCAGTATCCCAGCAGACCAGGCTTGTGCAGTTGTAAATTTGCCATTCCTGAAAGGTTTAAATGTGTTTGTTCAACGACTGTCTATCAGGGTCCCTGTGGAGAGGTCACATATCGTCTAGAGAGGAGGTTTTTCACCTTTTTGGTGGTGGAGTGTCCTGGATGCCTCCTGGAAAATAATGAAAACTCTGAATTCTCTCTCCAGAAAAAGGAATTTGACACCTAGCTTTTTCAGGGAACCGAGATTAAGAACCCCTGGGCTAGAGGGTTGAAAACCAGGGACCAAGGCCTCTTCCATCCTGGACATTCCATCCTGTACTCTAGGTTTTGATTTCCAGGTACAATAATGGCATTTCTCAAGTACATAAATTTTTAACCCAAGAACTGGATCAAAGGGTCTGCCTTCTTCAACAATCATTCATTCACTTTCTCTTCCTCTCTCATTTCTCTTAGCACCACTAGTGCCTTCCTCTGGGGTACTCAGCCAGGGTAGCTGTCACATGGGGAGCACTGACTCCCCAACCAACCACTCTTTACTCATCTGGCCCCTCTCTACACAACACAGACTCCAAAAGTGGAATCGACACCCACCTGCCTAATGCAGGTATAACATAAACATGCCTTTGACAACAGTGGTGGTACTAGAGAGATACTTATCACATGAGTCTCAATCACTGATTAATTTGAAGGGTAAAAATTATGTACGTGAAGAAATCTCAAGGGCATTCTCTCAATTAAAGTCAATTTAGGTCAATTCAACAAGCTTAAATTTAATAGGCATCTACTATGTGCTGAGCCCTGCTTTTGAATACTGAGAATAACAAGGAAAATAAGCTACAGTCTTCGCTTATAAATGAACTATAAAAATAGAATGTTCTGAGTACTGTAAGAGTCTCTCTAGGGTTTAAACCCAGTTACTGGGGGAAAATAAATATAAATTACACAGAAATATATATATATATATATATATATATATACATAATTATAATTTGTATAATTTAGTATGATTACAATTGTGTATTTTATCTTTCTAGATATACACATAGATGTAAACGTACATAGTTATAGATATATGGAGACTGATTTAAAGGATGAGTCTCAATCACTGATTAATCTAATCCTGAGAATAAAAATTATATGAAGAAATCTCAAGGACATTCTCCCAATTAAAAGTCAATTTAGCAGTGCCTTGCTGACTCAGTTGGTAGGGCATGCAACTCTTAATCTCAGTGTGTGAGTTCAAGCCTCACATTGGGCATGGAGCCTACTTAAAATTTTAAAAAATTAAAAATTTAAAAAGTCAGTTTAGTTTAATTTAAAAATTATATATATGTGTGTAAAACAGAGAGCTGATATTTCAAATTTCCAGTTTCTCTATGTATATGAAGCAGACAACTAGCCATACGCCAACAAAAGAATAGCATAATGTAGCATCAGGTTAATTACAAAGAAACTGAGATAAAAGCCTCCTAAACTTCCACATCTAGAAAAAGCTCTAGGAAAGGTCCTCACACTTACTGACTGGCACATAGGAAGTGAACAAGAATTCTGTTGAATGAATGTGACTAATCAAACAACCCTGAGATCTACTCAGAAGAAGGAAGCAATCCTTTAAAATGCGTTGGGTATCGAAAATTACTGTACAACCCTCTATTAAGAGGCTATTAAGTCTGTATATAAAGAATCCAGAAACGCCCAGCCCAGCAACTTCACTGAGCTTCTTGAAATATTCCTTCCAGCTCCAAGGCCACGATTTTTATACATAGAATTGAATGTCTTATTTAGCAGTTTCAAATCTCTCTACAGTTCTTCCCCTGAGTCCACATTCAGACACCAAGAGACTCCTATTAAAGATGTTATTCCTAAGAAGTTTATTTTCCCAGCTCCCAACAGATTAAGAGACACAAAATGAAGAGTCCTTTACAAAAACTATGCTCTAGACCATGCTTTGGCAAGCTTTTTCTGTAAAGGGCCAGATGATAAATATTTTTAGGCTTTGTGGGCCATATAATCTCTCCTCTGACTACTCTGCTTTTATTTCAAGAAAGCAGCGGAAGCAACACCTCAATAAACAGATGTGACTTGTGTTCCAAGACTCCTTTTACATATGGACACTGAAATCTGAATTCTATACGATTGTTACATGACACAAAATATTCTTCTCTTAACTTTTTTCATCCAAATAAAAATGTAAAATCCATTCTTAGCTTACGTGTCATAGAAAGAAAGGAAACAGGATGGCTGACCTCTGCTCTACAACTTAGGGGCCAAAATGGCACATCTGGCCCTTGGAAGCAAAACATTTCCACTGTCTGTTCATTTCACTCAAGGGGAAGATCTCATTCCATTCTCTAGGGATACCCAATAAAGAAGACATCAGAACTGCCTTAGTAGGATTCTTGTACCAAGCTCATCTCATATCATTTGTTCGAGGTATATAATACAATTGAAAGCTGAAATGAAAATCTGATGACCCTGATTAGCTGTGGAGACAATTTGGTGATTAAGCCAGCAACTGGAGCATTGCTCGGCCTGATGCAGAAATAGAAATAGAGGCAAGAAAGATTTCTGTAAAACAGATCACAACAGAGACAGCAAGAGATGGCCACGATTATCAGTGATTCTTCATCTCTATCTAGGAACAGTGCTTGGAGGGGGTGCATTTTGCCCAGCAACCACCAAATCATCCTGGTCCCCCCCATTCCCCAGGCTTTGTGGACATCAATAATTTTCTTTCTGATGATGTGGCATTTGGAGATTCCATTTGCAGAACAGTGGTATTCAGCTCAATTCTCTCTTGCTAATCTGATTGAACAGGGTTGATTACAAATGCCATTCTAGATCACACCAGTTCTTTACTAAGGAAATCTGAGAGTTCCAAAAAAATTAAAAATTAAAAAAAAAGACAAAAGAGAAGGAGACTAAGCATAGCACTTCCCAACGATTACCAGTCCACCTACCACAGAAGCCCATGTCAGTCAGAAAACAAATCTGTATTAGGTAACAGGGAAAGTCTCCATAGTTGGCAGTTATGGTCCATCAGAAGCAAGAGAGGCTTACACACGAAGCTGGAGGCACTAAAGATTTGCTGGCGGACAGTGTGTCAATCTGGCCAGTACAAAGAGATCTCAATATGCTATACTGATGTGATTTCCAACCAGACAAAATTAAATAGGAATCAATTTAAGGTCCTGTCTTGGGTCAACAGAACTACCTTCCCCAAGTGCACGCAGCAAAGGAATTTGGAAGGTATGTGGCCACATGCGGCTTAGAGGAATCTTCAGTGTGATGAAGTCATCAATAGAACAAACAGGGTCTTGGGCTGCATTGTTGAACCAAAGTATAGTATCAAGAGGAAGAAGATGAGCAGTACAAGTGAGACCATATCTGAATATTGTTAAGAGCATATGGAAGAACTAAAGCTTATTTCCATAGAAATACCAAAATGAGAGAAAAAAAATAAAAAACATGTCATCGGAAGAGTGGCTGTATGATCCCTCATCCCCTCTTTCTCTGATTCAGGTGAACTCTGATTCAGTCACACTCTTCCTGGCAAGGAAAGGAACCCTCTCTTCCTGTTACCCTGAAGGCACCCTTTTCATTCCCCTTTGCTTCTTTACTTCATTAGAAGGCACATCAATGGAAAGGACTCGAACCAGACTAGAAAGAGTTGGAGTGGAGTGTCACACAAAGCTCTGACAGGATGGCAATCTGCAGAACAATTAGACGTCTTTTGTGCAGCTCCAAGAGGACCACTAGCACTGATGGATGGGAACAATTGGCGAGAAAATTTCAACTCGATATATGGAATGGCTTCCAAGACCCTTGTCTTGGAGAACATCAACTTGGTTGTAGAAGCAGCTGGGGCATCAGATGGGGCTGGGTGAGTGAAGTAGATGATTTCTGCGAGCTCTTCCAGCCCCAAGATGCCAGCAGCTATGCAAATGAAATGCTGGCAACACTGTGTTCCTTCCAGCGCAGGCTAAGAAGGCAGTACACTAAGCCACTCATGCTGAAGATACCCCGCGCCGTGCCTCATATGGGGTCACAAAGATCATCCGCTCCCACTGTACCTTTGGAAAAATTATGGTCTTTCTAATAATCCAACACCAAAGCACCAAGTCATCCTCCGTCAGCATCGCCCCCATTCCTGAAGATGCGGCCCTCCAGGGCAGCCGGGATGGCAGTGGGCCAGTCACAGGACACGGTTTGGCATCAGCACATGCCCAACACCTACTCAAATGGGAACACGAAGAAAACCGTTTTCAAGATCCTTTCTGCTCAAAGGAATAGTGTCCTTTAGAATTCCTGGCCCTTTTCCACAAGGCAGTGCCTTCCACTTTCCTGGCACTTGGCCTCAGCAGCACTCAACATACATTCATCTGGCTGTCACGAGGCCATTTCCATAGATGTGTGCCATGGACTCTCAGGATTGCGAATGAGAAGTCTCTTCACTCCCAAAGCATCACTAAGAGGTCCAGAATGTACAACTTGTAATCACTCGACAGGGACTCTCAAGAAAATTCTATGCAGATCCCAAGAGTATCCTGACTGAAACCTGTAATGAAAGCCAACCACATTCTGGTAGGAAACCCAAAAGTGGTGGGAGCACACAGGTTTCCAACTCTGGAAACAGCACCCTCCTTAATCACCAACATTCCAGCACCTGCAAAGGTCAGTCACAAGCAAATGGACAGACAAGCCAACTGTGATTACATAGATGCCTACAGACTCCTCCCTTCTTTCGAAAGAACACAGATGAATGGAGCTGAATTTCACATTCTTAAATGGGTCCATGTTCCCTCAGAGCATATCTTGAAAGAAGAAAAAGAGAAATCTCCTTGTCCTTGAGCTAGTCACACAAAGAAAAAAAAAGTGTGCCCATGGGCACGCCAACTCTTAGTAACCGGATAAAATTCAGATACATTGGTTTGGAGAAGTCTTCTTTTTCCTTCTTCATTAAAGGTGGATAAATCTCAACAAAGCACTGAAACAACAAGCCTACAAAGATAAAAATCTCCTTTCAGTGTCGGCTTTTCTCTTTGTTATAATTTGTAATAAACCCCTTCTGGTGATTTTTGATTGCAGAAATAATTTGTGCTTTTATTCCTTTACGCAACACAGCATTAACTCTCCAGTTTTCCCCTGACAATGAAAAGACACAGTCAAAAACCTGGACACAAAGAGCAGAAGGCATTGCAGCTACACACACTCTACTGCATGACTCCCAAGGAGCCAGACAAGGAACTTTACGTGGAAAAAATCAAGTGGAGAGGTTGCCAGGCAAACACAACTGTCTTTTCAAATCAAAATCATTATAACACAGAAGCCTACATGAGATCACAGGGGTTATGCTAACAATATCAGACAATCATTCCTACCTGTGGGAACCGTGCTGCACTGCAAATATTAACACTGAAAAGACACTACTTTGCAGCATTCACCCTCAGCGGAACTCAAGTATTCAATAAGGTGAAATATCTGGGAAAGGCAGAGATGTTTCAACGGGACACACTGACTTGATAAATCACTCACTTGGCGACACCACAAATATCAGCAGATCTGCTTTATCTAATACACAAACCATAAGCTTTGATGCAATTGTATGTATTGCACCTACCGCCTGTCATCCAAGGACATTTTATTATCTTTTAAATGAACTTGTTGTACAAAACTACCTATTGCAAATCAGAAAACTTTTACGGTGATACTGCAGAAGCTAGAAACTAGTGGTGTTTAACCGTGTAACCATGTGTCTTCCCATTTGCAGACATATAGAGTAGCGAGGTGCTTTAGGAATCATGTAGTTCAATCCTCTTATTTTGCTGAAAAAGATCTCAAAGTCCAGATAAGTGATTCGACTTGACCAGGGTCAGAGAGCATAAAAAACGAGCTAAAACCCAGGTCAACCACCTCTCACCAGCAAGCTTTTGCCACACACACACAATAACTGCTCACTTTCTACATCAAGATGGGTCGATTTCTGACATCCTAGAAACCAAATGTCACATTTCACTGGGATTTTGTGTTTGGGGAAAGGTATGGTGTACTTTTTTTTAATATTCTCTAAGAACCTTATTATAAACATACTTGATGAGAAAGATGATCATTTTCTTTGAGTCTATTTTTAAGTTTATATTTATTTATTTTGAGAAAGAGAGAGAGAGCACAGGAGAGGCAGAGAGAGAGAATCCCAAGCAGGCTACTGTGCTGTCAGTACGGAGCCTGATGTGGGGCTTGAACTCATGAACAATGAGATCATGACCTGAGCTGAAATCAAGAGTCAGACGCTTAACTGACTGAGCCACCAAGGTGCCCTGGAGTCAATTTCCTAGCCAATGCATTATTATGTAAAAAGTGTCAAGGTCTGGGGAGCCAATTTTCCCCACTCTTTTTCTCCTTGAAATTTAACCCTGGACACCAACTGTTCTAGGGCCACCAGATGAACCTGCCAACACAGTTTTCCATTCTCTCTTTCTCTGAGAAGCAAAGAATCAGGGAACAATGATGGCAGACAGATAATGAGACATGCCAGATCCAGTCAGGCAATCTGAGTTCCAGTTTGTGTGGCTTCTGGGGACCTCCACTTCTGCATCTCTAAGAGTTGAGGAGCACCTGTCAACCGGCTACTCAGTGTCCTATGACCTCGACCTCTTATTCAGAATCTAGTTTACTTACGCCACTGCCACGTGGGGAGAGAGGAAGGGTTGGGAGAGGATGTGTTAAAGGGGAAACGTCTGTTAAGAGCTCAGGTCGGAAATCTACACATAGAAATGCATGGATATCATTTACTTTAAGAATAAAGACTGAAGTCCAGATAAAAACAATGGCTAGGTTTCTACATCTGCATGCATACAGGTCCACGCTATACACACCAGCATGGAGCACGGCCTGCTGTATTGTCTCCAGGGCTAAGGAGAAGGATCCTGGCTTGGTTTTACATGCATAGCTACTTGTCAGGCACTGCATGCTCAAAAGCAGTTTGTTTTTCACTTTCTTTAAGCCTGTGCAAAGGATCTTTCCACTGCCGCTTACCTAACCTTCTCTGCCATCGATGGTCCACTTCAAACTCTGCAGGAGGACATCAATATTAGGTAAAATTAAGAGCCATTCATCTATGTAGAGATTAGTATAAGAGCTACAAAATCTATCTTAAAAATATAATACTGGTTATTTTTTCTGAGAACAAATCACATCACTGATCAATAGAGTGTTTCTGCATAGCTGTCAGGGAAGGATAGGTTAAAGAGAGGCAGCAGAAAAAAATACTTTCCTATCAATTATTGAGGTCAATAATTACCTGTTTACCATGCAGAGGTGACGAGAGGGAGATGGGGAGGAGAGTATTCCCGGTGGTTTTAAAACCTGAAGTAATCAAGTAGCAAAAAGACATTTGTTATTTCCTATCTGTGACAGAACTTTTCTTAGTTGTCATGATATCACTCAATGTCCATCTATTCCAGAACCCCAAGAGGCATATTTCTCCGTGAGCAGATCTTCAGAAGCAACACAAGGTCCTGCTGCAGAACCTCAGAGGTCTTTCTGTTACGTCACGTTTATCTGGGAATCTAGTTCCAAACAGCAGTAAGCATACCTAGGCTTCGCATTCATTAATTGAGAAATGAGTTATGCAGCTGATAGAAACCTAGACAAATGGATCAAGAAGATGTGGTATATCCACAATGGAGTACTACATGGCAATGAGAAAGAATGAAATATGGCCACTTGTAGCAAAGTGGATGGACCTCGAGGGTGTCATGCTAAGCGAAATAAGTCAGGCGGAGAAAGACAGATACCATATGTGTTCACTCATAGGTCTAACAGGAGAGACCTAACAGAGGACCATAGGGAGGGGAAGGGGGAAAAAGAGCTGGGCAGAGCAAGGGACACAAATCATGAGAGACTATTGAATACTGAAAACGAACCATGGACTGAAAAGGGAGAGGGTGATGATCATGGTGGGGGACACTTGTGGGGAGAAGCACTGGGTGTTATATGGAAACCAATTTGACAATAAACTATTAAATAAAAAAAAGATGTGGTATATATATAATGGAGTACTACATGGCAATGAGAAAGAATGAAATCTGGCCATTTGTAGCAAAGAGGATGGACCTCGAGGGTGTCATGCTAAGTGAAATAAGTCAGGCAGAGAAGGACAGATACCATATGTTTGCACTTATAGGTCTATCAGGAGAAACCTAACAGAGGACCATAGGGAGGGGAAGGGGGGAAGAGAGCTGGGCAGAGTGAGGGACACAAATCATGAAAGACTATTGAATACTGAAAACAAACCGAGGGCTGAAGGGGGAGTGGGAGGGGGAAGGGAGGTGATGGTCATGGAGGAGGGCACTTGTGGGGAGAAGCACTGGGTGTTATATGGAAACCAATTTGACAATAAACTATTTTAAAAAATAAAAGAAAAATAAAAAAATAAAAGCAGAACAGCAAAAACACCCCAAATAAATAAATAAATAAATAAATAAATAAATAAGAAACCTAGACTCAATTAACAAGCAATACAAAAATGTGAATCGAAAATAATGAAAGACTCTCTCCCAAACATTAAGCAAATTCTCTATTTAATAGCTTGTGTACATGCACTTCTGTAATATAGAAAAGAATATGATATTATTAACGATATCCGGTGTGTGCAATTCACTGATGTTCCAAGGATCTCTGCACATAGCAAGAAGCTGAGGTTATTTCCATACGATACTAAGAAACACATTTCAAACCACGAAGGTGAGGAAGACAGAGACAAAATTTAGTTCTTATCAAATCTCTCTTTTTTATTCTACTCAAGAATAGCCAATATGCAATCCAGAGACTTCGAAATCAACGAGAGAAATAAATAGCTCTCCTTTCTACAGAAACACACCTCCCAATGTACCCTTAAAAAAAAAAAGTGAATGTTAGAAAGATCAAGGTCTCCGGCATCAGAAAGGCTTAGGTTCAAGCCCCTTACGAAAGTGTGGAAAAGTCGCTGAGCCTCTCCACCTCACAGGGTGGTCGTGAGGATTAAATTAAACAATGCCTGGGAAATATCTATGTAGCAAGAACTTAACTGACATTACTGCCCTCTTGTTGGAGGTTACTAATGTGGGCGCTGGAAACAACATCCATAGGGAGACAATTCATAAATTGTCTGGTGTCACAAATCTGTATCATGCATTTTCAACAAGAGCAGGATCACCCATGAAGGGAAGAAAACTGGTTCTGAGGGAGAATGAAAAGTAATCATAGATATTACAGTGGTGCGTGGCCTTCTGCGGTCTATGCCTACCCCACCAACCCCCACCTCTTAGTTTGTAGTATTTTGTTTCTATTGTTAGCAATCGCTTAAGTTGAATTTAACTTCTCTTTACAAGAATGATCACAAAAAAAGTTGAGAAACACTGATCTCTGTCCTTCGCATTGTTCAAAACATGCAGTCTTAGACTATTTCATTTTTTATTATTACTATTTTTAAGTAGGCTCCATACCTAGCACTGACCCCAACGTGGGGCTTGAACTTACAACCCCGAGATCAAGACCTGAGCTGAGATCAGGAGTCAGACGCTTAACCGACTGAGCCTCCCAGGCATCTCCACTCTTAAAATTTTTCATTCTATTCTCCACCACTAGCACCCCATCAAAACTGCAGTGGTGAGCAGCAAGGGTTAGGAACAACCAGAGAGGTGTTCGCATTATGTATAATAACATCTGTTGTACAAACATATGATATTTTCTGCTTTTAACAGAATAATAAATTCCGTTTTTTAGGATCTTCCTTTATAAATTTTTGTATGTCCCTTTTCCCACCTTCCGACTCCCCTATTTTTAATCCATTTCAGAAAGACAATATCAATGCACTATTTTCCTTTTCAATCAGGATTTGGGATAAGCAGTACTATATCAAAAACGTTCTTGGAGCAGATACAAATTAAACATGAAGCTTCTTTCTTGCCTATTTGCATTGCTATCCACCCACAGAAATTCATCAAGTTTCCAAGGTTGACCTCTCAGATATAAATCCATCCAGCTATCTCCAATGAATCTGCACGTGTCAAAGTCTTCTCCTATTTTGTCATCAACTAATGAGCCTAAGGACACATCCCAGTATAGGATTCGGATTATGGCCCTGTAGTTACCTAGAGCCATTCTATAAAATGGATAAATGAATGTCACAGCCAGTTCAGTCCCTTCAGTGTCAGGGTTCTGATTAAAGTGGGAGAAGGGTTTCCAAATGGGAGGCATACACACAGCTGATAGCCCTAGGCTCCACCGCCTGTCCAAGATCTTTCCTGTAATCCTGGAAATACTAAGTAACTTCAACTCAATTTTTCCTGTAATCCTGGAAACACTAAGTAACTTCAACTCAAGATTTATTCAGTCTTTCATTTATAGCGGCTGATAATTTGTAGTCCTGGGGGACAGCATCAGTACAGATCATTGAAATCGACGATCTCCCAACGCACCATAGCCAAGAATGCCAGCCCCTTCCTCATTTAACTATTTCACTTGCAGAGCCATAAAATAAAAACTGTTTCCATCCACCTGTCCCCCTCCAATCCTACATAGACACTGTATCTGGAACTTACAAAGGTAAAAGGGAGGCATGCAGGCAGCAGGAAGCCAAATGAGGCAGAATAGTCTCCAATAAAAATAATCAGACTGTGAATAAGAGTTACAATTACCCAGAAACACCAAGTCTCCTAGAAACACCAAGTCTTCTAAAATGTTACAGTGTGATTGTAAGTGAATGGTGTCCTGGGGGTTAAAGTAGTGTGAGCCCTGAGCAGGGTCTCTGGGGAGCATGACCCAGGAGCTCACCACTTAGGGGCTTAAGGTACGTCGAATGCACAAACAAAACCCACAAACCACATTACTGTTCTCCCCACTTGGGAAGCGGACCAGCAGCCTGGTTTAACAGCATTCTGGAATCTGTGCAATTGCCACAGCTTCCTTTCCATTGCCAGTCACAACACTACTCTTCGCTGAGATTTTTTTTTAAGATTGCCATCTTCGTGGTTTTACAACATCCACCTTTTTATGGATGGATATCTTGTTTGAGGAGGCTCAGACCTAATTACTTCTCATCTGTCTGAAAGGATTTTGGTACTAACCTATTCATGTCAGTGTGAGTGAAAGAGCAAGAAGTAGCTGCTGTGGCCAAGTGCTGTGAAAAAAGAAAACTGTGTGTCTAGTCCCACTTTCTGTCTCTGACAATTGGATTCTTGAGAAAGTGTCTGCATTTCAATGTCTTCACCTAGGAAATTGAGATAATAATAATCCTGGCCCCACTAGGCAGAGTAAAATGAGATGGTATAAAAGCATTTTAAAAGCATAAACCATTATAGATGTGAAACTTACTTCTAGGTCCATGACTCTAAATGCTTGCGTCCCCCCAAATTCATATGTTGAAACCTAGCCCCAAAGTGATGGTATTTGGAAGTGACTAGGTCATGAAGGTAGAGCTCTCATGAACAGAGTTAAGTGCCATTGTAAAAGGGACCCCAGAAAGCTCTCCCCCTTTTTCTGACATGTGAAAAGATGATGAGTAGACAGGCATGTAAGAAAGTAGGCTTTCATCAGATTCTGAATCTGCCAGGACTTTAATCTTGGACTTCTCAGCCTCCAGAATTGGGAGAAACAAGTCTGTGGCTTACAAGCCGTCCAGTCTGTGGTATTTCCGTCATAGCTGACTGCAGACTAACACAAAGATGTAATGAATTTGTGGCCCCTTTTAATTTATAATGGGATAACCATAAATAAAAATAATTTAATGAACATAGGGAAACCTTCATTTTTAAAAACTATGGCAAGATTTTTATAGTATGAAAACACTTTAAAAATACCCACCTACAAGTACTCATTATGGAAAAAAAATAACATTGCTTTGTCAAGCCCTTTACCAACCTTGACCATTTATTCCGGACTCCATTTACTAAAATTAACATCTAGAATTATTTTGATTTGTTCTACCACAGATGAACGGATTTTCAAGCAGTCAACTTTACCTATGCTCTCCTTCATTCCTGCTAGGTGAGAAGTAAACCGCTCATTCTGTCTGGACTTTTAATAATTCCCCACATGCTAGAGTAAATGCCATCTTCAGATTTCCCTTGGTTAGTTCAAGAAATGCCACACCTAATGTACTTTTGTTTCTCATTCAAATGTATTTGAAGTGAGTGTAAAATTTTTTTCCTGTTTTTTTATTTATTTTTGAGAGACAGAGACAGCACGAGCAGGGAAGGGTCAGAGAGAGAGGGAGACACAGAATCTGAAGCAGGCTCCAGGCTCTGAGCTCGCTGTCAGCACAGACCCGATGTGGGGCTCAAACCCACAAACCGTGAGATCATGACCTGAGCTGAAGCCAGACACTTAACCGACTGAGCCACCCAGGCGCCCCTGGAGTGAGTTTTAAAATACCCATGGGGAAAAAGGGGGTAGTTCAAAATGGCAGTGTAAGAAGACCGTGAACTCACCTCCTCCCATGGACACACCAAACTACAGCTAATTATACAACAATTCTCTCTGCAAAAGACCAAAAAACTAGTGGAAGAGCCCCTCCACAACAAAGGATAAAAAAGGCCACACTGAGACAGGTAGATGAGGCAGAGACAGTCTCACCAAAACCCCACCACAGCCCAAGCAGAAAGAATCTCACAAACACAGAGCATATCCCTGAAGCGTGAAGGGTTCGAATTCTCAACAGGAAACCCAAACCTTGGGACCTGCACTGGAGAAAAGAACCCTCAAGTATCTGGTTTTGAAAACCAGGGCTTACATCGAGCAGACTCAAAGAGTTGTAAAAACTAAGATTCCACTCTTAAAGGAGTCACACACAGATTCACTCCCACAAAAGCAGCAGGATGAAAAGTACGTAGAGCACATGTGAAGGTGATCTGCTGGCTAACTGTAAAGCTTCTGCTCGAGGGGCAAGAGTCTGTTGGAACTCTCTTCTGTAATGGAGGCACTGAAGGCCATTTTTCTACTCTTCTACCTTGTCATCACCAACACTGGAGAAAGTCATTTTATACTCTCCCTCTACATTGCTAGAGTCACATGCTCTGCCCCAGCACTCACTTGGGGACCCACCCTATTAAATCCAGCAAGCAAGTTTGGTCCAATGCTCCCCCATCATCCCAACAAAGTTAGTGGATACACACAGTCTACACACAGGATGCCCTTTGAACGCCTGGCTCTGGGGGCCAGAAGCACTTGTATTTATGAGCCCCATTGAATGGAAACAATTGGAGAGAGTTTTTGGCACACTACCACCCCCAGGGGACTGCACAAACAGCAGACAGAAACACACTCTTAGCCTTCCTATAGCCACTCCTTCAAGACAGCTGTTTCACCTAATACATAGAAACAAACACAGAGAGTGAAGAAAAATGAAGAAATATAGGAATATGTTCAAAATAAAAGAACAAGATAAAACCCCAGAAAAAAACCTTAATGAAATGGAGGTAAGCCAAAGGGTTCAAAATAATGAAGTATAAAGAGTTCTAAATAATCGTCATAAAGATGATCATGGAGAAGAATGGATGACATTGGAGAAAGAGCTTCAAGAAAGAGAAAGAAAATATAAGACAACCCCAAATAGAAGTCACAGAGCTGAAGAACATAATAACTGGACTTAAAAATACACTAGAAGGGTTCAATAACAAAACAGATGAAACAGAAGAATGGATTAGTGGCTAGAGGACAAGGGAGTGGAACTAACCCACAGAGAACATCAGAAAGAAAGAGAAAAGAATTACAAAAAAACAAAGATACCTTAAGAGATCTATAGGATAACATCAAGTGGAACCATAGTTGTTTAATAAGGGAGCCAAGAGAAGAGTGACAAAGAAAGAAACTGAAAGCTTATTTGATAACATAATGGCTAAAAAATTCCCTAAACCTGGGTAAGGAAAAGCAACCAGGTCCAAAAAGGTAGAGAGTTTCAAATAACATGAACCCAAAAGAGCCTCAGCAACACACATTATAATTGAAATGTCACAAGTTAAGGATAAAAAAGGAAATTTAAAAGCAACAAGAAAAAAACTTATGTACAAGGAACTCTCTCCCATAAGACTATCAGCAGATTTCTCAGCAGAAACCATGCAGGCCAGAAGAAAGTGGCAAAATGTATTCCAAGTACTGAAAGCAAAACTTCCAAGAATACTCTACCTGGCAACATCATCGTTCAGATTTAAAGGACAAAAAAAAGAGTTTTCCAAAGAATCAAGAACTAAAGGAGTTCACCAGAACTAAACAGGCTTTACAAAAAAATGTTACAGGGACTCCTTTAAGCTGAAGAGAGAGGGCACTAATTAGTAATAAGGAAACATATGAAAATAAAACATCTCATTGGTAAACAGCAAAGTTGGTGGGCTAATCATTTATAAAAATAACATGAAGGGTAATAGACAAAAGTAGTAAAAATAACTATAATCACAAACATTAGTTAAGAGACACAAAATGAAAAGACATAAAATGTGATATCAATAACATGGAACTTGTGAAAGAGTAAGAATGCAGTCTTAAAATACATTCAAAAATACCATGCTATCAACTTAAAACACTAATCCCACTTCTGGGTATTTATCCAGAAGAAACAAAACCACTAGGGTGATGTATGTAAGCTTCATGGTAACCAAAAACCAAAAACCTAGAGTAGGTACGCTATGAGATACAAAATGAGAAAAAAAAATTATTTTTTTAATAATTTTTAAATGTTTTGTTTATTTTTGAGACGGAGAGATTCAGAGCATGAGCGGAGAGGGGCAGAGAGAGAGGGAGGCACAGAATCAGAAGCAGGCTCCAGGCTCTGAGCTGTCAGCACAGAGCCCAACGCGGGGCTCGAACCCACGAACGTGAGATCATGACCTGAGCTGAAGCCAGAGGCCCAACCGACTGAGCCACCCAGGTGCCCCGAGAATAAAATTTAAATATCACACATAGTAGATACACTATGAGATACAAAATGAGAATAAAATCTAAATATCACACAGTTGTGGTATCAAGCCACAACGGGAAAGAGCAAGAGAAACAAGAAACAGAGAAGAACTACAAAAAAGCAAGAAAACAATTAACAAAATGACAATGAATATATACCTATCTACAATTGCTTTAAGTGTAAATGAAATATGTTCTCCAAATATAAATGAACTAAATTCTCCAATCAAAAGACATAACATGGCTGACTGGATTGAAAAACAAGACCCATGTATTGCAGCCTACAAGAGTCACTTCAGATAGAAAGACACATACAGACTAAAAGTGAAAGGATAGAAAAAAAGTCATGAAAATGGAAACCAAAAGAAAGTTGGGATAGCTATACTTAGATCAGTAAAATAGATTTTCAAACAAACACTATAATAAAAGGCAAAGATGGGCATGGTAAAATGATAAAGTGATCAATCCAGCAAGAAGATATAACAGTTATAAATATTTATGCACCCAGCAGTTATAAATATTTATGTACACAACATAAAGCACCTAAGTATATAAAGCAAATATTAACAGACTTGAAAGAAGAAATCAACAGCAATACAATAATAGTAGGGAACTTTATCACCCCACTTGCACTAATGGAAAGATGATCCAGAAAGATAATCAATAAAAAAAACATCAGCCTTAAAGGACACATAGTATACATTAGACTAGATGGACTCATTAGATATATGCAGAACATTCCATCCAAATGCAGCAGAATACACATTCTTCTCTAGTGCACATGGAACATTCTCCAAGATCATGTGTTAGGGCACAAAACAAGTCTCAATACATTTAAGAAGACTGAAATCAGGGGCACCTGGTTGGCTCAGTCAGTTAAGCATCCAAGTCTTGATTTTGGCTCAGGTCATGATCTAGATTGAGCCCTGAGTCAGGTTCCACACTGAGTGTGGAGCCTGCTTGGGATTCTCTCTCCTCCTCTCTCTCTACCCCTCCTCAGTTTGCTTTCTCTCTCTCTCTCTCTCTCTCTCTCTCTCTCTCTCTCTCTCTCTCTCTCTCAAAATAAATAAACACTTAAAAAAGAAGACTGAAATCCTACCAAACATCTTTTCAGACCACAATGATATGAAACTGGAAACTGATCACACACACACACAAAACTGGAAAAAATCACAAAAATGGGGATATTAAATAATGTGCTACTAAATAACCAAATGATCAACATAAAAATCAGAGAATAAATCTAAAAAATACCTTAAGACAAATGAAAATGAAAATACAACATACCAAAACCTATGGGATGCAGCAAAAGCAGTTCTAAGAGTGAGATTCAGAACAATATAACCCTATCTCAAGAAATGAGAAAATTTTCAAATAAACAGCATACCTTGACATTTAAGCATCTCACTCTTGATCTTGGCTCAGGTCCTAATCTCACAGTTCATGAGTTCAACTCCCTCACTGGGCTCTGCACTGATGGTGTGGAGCCTGCTTGAGATTCTGCCTCTCCTTCTCTCTGCCCATTACCTGATTGTGGTGCTCTCTCTCTCACTTTCAAAATAAATAAATAAACTTAAAAAAAAAAAAACCCTTAAATAAGTTAAAAATTAATGAAGCAGCAGAAATAGAAATTAAGAAAATAATCCCATTTACAATTGCACCAATAATAGTAAGATACTTTGAAATACACCTAACCAAAGAGGTGAAAGACCTGTGCTCTGAAAACTATAAAACATTGGTGAAAGAAATTGAAGATGACACAAAGAAGTGGAAAGACAGTCCATGCTTATGGGTTGGAAGAATACATCTTGTATTCAGAAGATCCTGAATTCTAAAGCAATCTTGAGAAAGAAGAACAAAGCTGGAAGCCTCACACTTCCTTATTTCAAATTATAATACAAAGCTATACTAATGAAAACAGTATGGTACTGGCCTAATACTGAATACATATATCAATGAAACAGAATAAAAAAACCCAGACATAAACCTATGTATATACAGCCAATTAATTTATAACAAAGTAGGTAAGATTGTGCAATAGGAAGAGGATAGTCTCTTCATTAAAAGGTGTTAGGAAAACTGGATAGCCACATAAAAGGAATGAAGCTGGACCACTGTCTTCCACTATATGCAAAAATTAACTCAAAATGGATTGAAGACTTGAATATGAGACCAGAAACCATAAAACTCTTAGAATAAAACAAGGAGTAGCTCCTAGATATCCTCTTGGAGATATTTTTTTGGATCTGACTTCAAAGGAGGCAACAAACTATTACAAAGCTTCTGCACAGTGAAGGAAAAAACCATCAAAGAAATAAAACCTCAACCAACTAAATGGGAGAAGATATTTGCAAATCATATATCCAGTAAAGGGTTAATATTTTTAAAAATTTAAAACATACAACTCAATTTAAAAAACCATCTAATTTAAAAATGGGCAAAGGATCTGAATGACCTTTTCCCAGAGAACACATAGAGATGGCCAACAAACACATGAAAAAATGCTCAGCACCACTAATCATCAATGAAATGCAAATCAAAACCATAATGAGTTATCAAACCCACAACTGTGAAAATGGCTATTATCAAAAAGAAAAGAAATAACAAGTGTTAGTGAGCATGTGGAAAAAAGGGACCATCTCGTGTACTGTTGGTGGGAATGTTAACTGGTGTAGCCATTGTGGAAAACAGTACAGAGGTTCCTCAAAAAAACTAAAAATAGAACTATCGTGTGATCCACTAATTCCACTTCTGGGTATTTATCCAGAAGAAACAAAAGCACTAATTTGAAAAGGTATGTGCACCCCTAAATTCATTGCATCAATAATAGCCATATGGAATGGAAACAACCAAAGTGTTCATCACTGGATGCACAGATAAAGCAGATTTTACACACACACACATACATACACACACTCAGACTAAAACCTTGGTTTCCAAGCGTAATTCATTCAAGAAACATGCTTGTAATCCGAAGCACTTGTATATCAAATTGAATTTCTCCATAAGAAATAATGGAAACTCAGATGATTTGTTCCACAACCCAAAAATACACATATAAAAATGTTTACAATACTGTCATAATACAAAATAATAAAGAAAATACAAAATATAAAGAAAAATAAATAAATTAACCTGCACTTACCTTTGCAAACCTTTGTGGCTGGTGTGAGGGAGATAAGAGAGAGAAGGGTTAGGATGATTTTCACTTTCACTAACAGAATTATTGCCAACTATTGGCTCAATGGAATCTTTCTTTTCGTGAAACTTTAACAAGGAACCTATCCAATAACACTTGCTTTTGCCTCCTTTTGAGGATTTAGTAGAAATGTGACATTACATTGTCAATCACCCAGAATCACACAGTGAGAGCAGGGTGGGGGCGGGGGGTAGGCAGAGAGAAGAACCATTGGCACAGTTGTGATCATGTGACATTCGACATCATGTGTTACTTGTATTGCAAGGCATCGTTTATTTATCAAGTTAAAATTTATTAGAAATGTTTGCTCATTTTGCGGAACACTCACAGAACAAGTTACTAGCAACCCAAGGTTTTACTGTCTGTATGTATACATATATACATATGTACGTACACAGACACACGCAGAGAGTGTAATACTACTCAGGCACAAAAAGTAATGAAATTTTGTCATTTGTGACAACATGGTTGGACCTTGAAGATATTAGGCTAAGTGGAGTAAGTTAGACAGGGAAAGACTGAAACCATATGACTTCACTTGTATATGGAATCTACAAAAACAAAACAAATGAACAACAAAATAAACCTCCCAGACACAGAGAACAGATTGGTGGTTATCAGACAGGAAGGGGGTTGTGGAATGGGCGGATAAGGAGTCAAGAGATATAAA
This sequence comes from Suricata suricatta, assembly GCF_006229205.1. Lineage (NCBI taxonomy): Eukaryota > Metazoa > Chordata > Mammalia > Carnivora > Herpestidae > Suricata > Suricata suricatta. Next base: position 94,187,009 of record NC_043717.1, read on the forward strand.
CTTTCACTAAATAAGTATGTTATGAAGATATTCAGTGACTACAGTCAAGAATACTGTATTGTACATAATGTAACTTTATCCTAGGGCCCTGCAGGACTCAATAATTATCAGAGCCACCATTGATTGTGGTTCTACAAGATCCTATAGGCAAAGCATCACGCTGGTGCTTTATAGATTGGTGCCCTTTCATTTCCACGACAAGCCTGCAAGGTAGGCATTATGCCTATTTTAAGATGATGACGCTCGAGACTCAGAGATATTAAATGACTTAGTATTTAATTTCCTTAATTACTTAAGGAGCCGGATGGCAAGTTTCATGAGAAGCCATGTCTGTTTTATTCACCAACATATCCCTGTTGCCTAATATAGAACCTGGAAAATAGTAGGCATGCCATAAATATTTGTTTACTGACTGATGAAATGAAACGGCACTATGAGCAAATGGCTATATCAACACATAAAATTCAACAGGGCCGGGGGATTGGAGAAGTCTAACAACTGATTTTTTTAGGTAATAAGAATCAGAAGCAGTTCTCAGACATTTCCCCACTAGAAATTTGTGAAGTTGTTGGACTGGGTTTAACTATTCGCCCAGGCGCTGCAAAACGACATGACCCAAATCTTGAGACCCATGCTGGTTTCCAAATAGAATTGACTAGAGACAGTTTAAAGTGATTTGTACTGTTCCTTGCTTATGGAAAGAAGTGACTTTATGAAATAAAGCATTTCATTTCCATTCCAGGTAACTAGAATGTGGATCCCCGATTAGTCGGTCAGTGCTCTCCTTATGTCTAATTATACTGCTCACAGCATCTTGGAAACAACCACCAAAGACAGGCCATTATTAGAGTTCCCATGTAAATTCACATTTGACATGTGTGAAATTATGGATCGAAAATAGAACCTTTATCTCCCTAGACCAACCCCATTAAAGAATTAAACCTGAATTAGTACCCATTCCTAAAAGAAAGCATTTAATTCCCTTCCTTAGGTAATACATTGTTATCAGTCATACCTTAGGATCTTGAAAATGAAATTTATGTAACATGTTAATGATCACTGGACTGAAAACACTATACAAATCATATAGGATTAAATTAATCATATTTCCTTAAGATTTTAAAAAATTGATCACATTTTTTCAAAGGTTGTATTTTTTTCTGGTAAAGACCAAATCAAATGCTACTGCCAACAAAGAGGTTTCCTGAGAGGTCATTACTATTAGTAAACTAATATTACTCCGTGAAAGTACCACAATCCTGCTGGTAGTCAGGCAAAAAGCTATAACAACATTAAACAAAGCTATTGTGGGAAACTCATTATAAAAGAAAAACGATATCCCCAAAATAAACACTCAAGCTGCGTAAAATCAGATACCAAATTATTTGGAAATGAAATTATCTTTGAGAGGATATTTACTATAAGCAGTCAAGATTTAAACAAATAAAATTATAGGAGAAAAAAGACCCAATTTTCTCCTGACAATTTATCATGGTTAAACAAGCAATCTCCTGCAGCTGGAGAATCCAGGGCTGAAACTCAGAACTGCTCTCAGGACAGAGGACTGAAGGATATGAACACAAGAAGGTTGATGATGTAATGAGAGAAAATCTAAAGCAATACTTAAAAAACTGAATAAAAGCTGATTGGGATCTGGGTACTCAAGGCGGAAATAAAACGGCCACTGTCTTTGAGCAGAAAAAAAAATCCATAACAGAAAAAAAAAAAGGAGAGAGAATGAAATAAGCAAATATGGCTGTAGAAATATCCAAAAATAGCCATTAAAAAGAAAGTCATGTATGGGGCACCTGGGTGGTTCAGTTAGTTAAGCATCCGACCCTTGGTTTTGGCTCAAGTCATGATCTCACAGTTCGTGAGTTTGAGCCCCACATCGGGCTCTGTGCTGACTGTGTGGAGCCTGCTTGGGATTCTCTCTCTCTACTTGTCTCTCAGTCCTTCCCCTTTCCCCCCTGTCTTAAAATAAATAAATAAACATTTTTAAAGGCATCTTTGTTATGCTCCTTACATTATTCAGTATTTTGAACGTAGGGAAATAGAGACATGACCAAGAAAGCACTTACAGGTGGACACAGCGGTTGAAGAAAAAAACAACAAGAGAGAAAGCTGGAGGAAATATTTGTGAAAATTTCACAGGCAGACACACCCAAGTCCCAGTCATAGAAGTGATTTGGCTGAAACCATATACAGCTAGTGAAAGGTAGATCTGGACAAGATCGACAAGTTCCATGAAGGCAGGGACTTTGTGCCGTTTTGTTCATTACAAGGAAAACCAAAACATAGTACATACTCTAAAAATATTTGTTGAAGGACCGCTGGGAACAGGGGTTGGGGCGGGGAGGTGGGGAGAAGAAAGAAGGAAGAATCAATTCAGTTCAATTCAAAAAGTATAATATAAGATATCCTGCTTGGAATTACAGGAGAGCACCTGGTGTGGCACCTGGCTCCAGAATTTTGCCGTCAATCTGGGGTAAATAAGACGTACACGTGAAAGAGGTGACTAAACTACAAATGTTTTATGCTGAGAGCCAAATGAGTGGTGTGGATGTCAGCCCTGCAGGGAGGCTGATGAAGAGAGATTCAGCTGTGAACTGCTGTGGTAAAGGAATTCTCCATCACAAAACAAGAAGCACTAGGCACCACTAGAGGCAAGGCACTGATATGACTGGACTTCCAAGCCCACTGACTACCTAATGCAACAAGATCTCTTCAGAGTTTCAAGATGCATTCAGTTTGCATGATCTCTTCTGAAAAGAAGAGAGAAGACACATTCTCTAAAATGAGAATTCATTCAACCCAGGGCTGTACGTGATAGCACCCATCCATCTCCAGGAAGTTGGGAGTCTTAATGTGGATGTTTGCTGCCTGTGTGATGAGAAGATGCAAGATGGCCACAGACAAGGGAGGAACAATTGTTGGGTGGTGCGGCAGAATCAAAGCACAACCGAGAAATGGAGACATGATGGAGAAAAGGCAAGCGCTTCCTCTAGTGCACAAGCTGAGCCATTCTCTCCCTTGTTCTGTAGCAATGGCTTGGAGAGAAGCCACAACACACCCTGTGGGGATGGCAAAGGCTGCCCCTAGTGCATATGGTGCCTTTATGTACGAGACTGAAAGCTGCCTTCTCCAGGCACTCCTTTCTCCCGGATGGCATGGCCCCACTCCAAAGAACAGGGCTTGGTGAGCGAAGCACAGGTGGCAGTTTAGCTCCCATTCATCTCCTCCACCAGGGGCTTTTGTGCAATGCCCAAACTGCACACCCAAATATGGCAACCCTGGAAAAAACCCATTCTGGCTTTGACCTGCTATACTAGAGGGTACATCCTTTTAGAGTCTAAGTCCATCTCCCCCTGGGATTTGTAGTGTTCTTTTCCAGTCAGGGGGGAAATATCTAAGTCCCCTGCCCAGGGATGGCCCTTCAGACACAGATACCGTTTTGTGCCCCTCCTCAATGGCATGTAGCTCTGTCCTTGGAAAGAAAAGCAAGCCAGCCCCACAGACACAGCAAAACCACAGTGCCACTGAAAACACGGTTACAACAGAGCTATCATAAAAGGACTGGAAATACCGGGAAGAATTCTATGCAGACAAGGATCATGGCAAATTTATCAACACTCTAAAGGAAGCAGTCAAAACATGAAACGTGGGGGTAAGAAGTCGCCAAATACACAAGATAAATGCACTCGAAAGAGCCCCAGCGTATGAACTAAAAGGAAATGGAGAGAAAATAAGGGCAAAGTGTAGTGAAATTATAAAGAATTCCAGAGACGTGGGCTACAGGATGGGGACTAAAACTGCTTAGGAAAAGAAGAAAAGGCAGGTGGGGGGCAGCTTGATTTCAGCTGAGGTCAGGATCCCAGGGTTTGAGTTTGAGTCCTGAGTCAGGCTCTGTGCTGACAGGGTGGAGCCTGCTTTGATTCTCTCTCTCTCTCCCTCTCTGTCTCCCTCTCTCTCAAAATAGATGAATAAACAATTTTTAAAAGGCATATGGAGAAGAGGAGGAAGGAGGTAAAGAAAGAAAGAAGGGGGAGAAAAATATAGCTTATATTGATATGCATGTCTGGTTTGTCTGGTTTGGGTGTTTGAGAATTCACCAGTGAACGTGACTCTAGAGAAATCACATTCAATGCCTTCTTATTAATCTGGCATTTATCACAGTCAATGAAACAGTAGCTCTGTCTGAGGCATGTGTGTGTGTGTGTGTGTGTGTGTGTGTGTCGGAGGGGAGGGTCATTTGCTGATTTTTCCCCTGGGGGAAATCCACATAGAATGTAGTCTGCAAAATCTGGCTTGAATGATGTTCTTGGTAGTGGACATGTCTGAGCATATGATGGGCATACTGTCAGTCAGTAGTTGATTTGTTTTAGAGTGCTTCAGCTGGGCTTTTCCCAAGTCTACTGCTTTTGGCTTTTCTTCTGGTATTTCATGTTCATAATATGCAGTTTCATTTGCCATAGCACATTTGACCAGATGGCCTCCGCTTCCATTCCCACTACCTCTGCTGAATCTGCCCAGTTTTTGTATATCCTTTCCCTTGCCAATCATCACAGAATAAATCTCTTCGAATCAACCAGTACTTTCTTCTACTGCCTCTGTTCCACCGAAGACTGGAAAATTCTGATCGCTCACTGCTCACCTCAATGAGGAGCAGGAGTCTGAGGGCAGTGGAAAAAAAGGGAACAGCTTCCAACAAGCAACAATACTCCATGAATAGAATTCATTTCTATGACAGCTTGTTCGTGTTTTCCTTTCTATGTCTTTGTTTATTTCAAAATAGGATATAGGAAAATAAAAATAAAAATAAAAATAAAAATAAATCACCCCATGGAGCCTCTGGGTGGCTCAGGTGGTTAAGTGTCTGACTCTTGATTTCAACTCAGGTCATGATCTCACAGTCGTGAGACTGAGCCTTGCATCGGGCTCCGAGCTAAGCATGGATCCTGCTCCGGATTCTCTCTCCCCACCTCTCTCTGCACCTCTCTCGCTCATTCTCTCTCTCAAAATAAATAAATCAACTTAAAAAAAATGAAACACCCACAATCCTATGATCCTAATATACCAACTGTTTTCATTTCCCTGAAATCCCTTGCTACAGGCCCACATGCACATCTTTAAACATGGTTGAAATATGAGCCCACATACAAATCTGCATCCTACTGTTTTCCAGTTGCCTTTATGAACATTTCCCATGCTGCTAGATGGTGGTCACAGTGATTATTTTAACAGATGTATAATATTCTAAGAAGTATGTGTATCTCCACAAACAACTAGACATTTTCTATTGCTTCCCTTTCTTTCTTTATTAGGGCTAATGCTATAAATTTAAATATTCATATAATCAATATATAGATTTTTTTCCACTTTAAAGATATGGTGGCCGAAGGAGGTAAATTTCATCAAATTTGCTTCCTAAAACAGATTTACCACTTGTCCCCAACACAGAGTAATATTATTTTCTTAAATTTTGGTAATTCAAGAAGTATGAGATGCCGTCTTGTCATCATCTATGTTGTACATCTTTGAAAAGCTCCATTTCAAATACACCGCCTAGTTTATTCACTAGTTGTATCCCTTGATATGTGAATTGTCTGTTCAAGTTTTCCATTAACTTACCCTGCTGTCTTAAGACAAATATTCCTCAATCTGTTTTCGTTTTCATTCTAAGCATATATTTTTTTTGTTCATAAGTTTCGATTTCCTTTTTTACGCTTATTCATTTATTTTAGTAATCTCTCCATCCAATGTGGGGCTCGAACTCGCAACCCCGAGATCAAGAGTCACATGCTCTTCTGATTGAGCAAGCTAGGTGGCCCCATAAGTCTTTATTTCTTAAGTAATCAAAATCCATATATATTTTCCTTTAAGATTTCTTCAGTTCAGAACTTACCACATAACAGATGGTTTCTCAAATGAATTTTCCACTGGTTTTTTCTCTGATTTGATTTTTAAAATAAGCTTATTCTTTAATAATTGAGTCATATGTCACTTGAAATAGATTTTCATATAATATATCAGATTAGGGGCTTATGTATTTTTATTTGGTAACCAGTTTTCCTCAAGCCATCAGTTAAATAGTGCTTCCTTCCCTTATTTTTTTGTGATGTCCAGTTCATCACATATTCAATTCATATATATGAATATAAACAGAACTCACAACCATCCATTCCCATTTTTTCCATTTTTTTCAGTGTTATTGAGGTATAATTGATAAATAAAATTGTAAGATATCTAAAGTGTACATCATGATCTGGTATACATATACATCATGAAAATGTTCCTCCCATCTAGTTAATTAACACATCCATCATCTCACAGATTTATCTCTTTTTTGGAGGGTGAGAACATTTAAATTCTATTCACTTAGCAAATTTCAATTTTACAATGCAGTGATGTCTACTTTCATATCTATATACCATTTTTTTTCTGTTCCATTAGCCATACTATTTTGGGACCAGGGTCACACTGCTTTAATGACCATTGTCCTTTATTGTGTATTTATCAGCTTTCTTTCTTTGCATGGTTAATTGCAAGTGTACTGGAAGTGTTTCTTCACAAATTTCACTAAAACAAGAGCAGTCAAGGTCCAAGAAATGGCCATAGAATAACGAGATAGGAACACTGGCTTCAGAATCACCTGCCTGCTCTGCCATTTGCTAGCTCTGTGACCTTGAGAAAATTATTTCGCCTCTTTGATCCATAGCTTCTTTATATGTGAAATAAAAATAATAAAAGTACTTATACCTCATATCCACATTGTCCAAAACTATAGCTACTGGCCACATTGGCTGTTTACATCTTAATTGCAATCAAACATAATTAAGTCATCAGCTCCTTAGTTCCACTAGAAACACTTCAAGTGCTCAATATCCACATGTGTGAGTGGCTGTTGGAGTTAAACTGTACTGGCATTATAGAACATTTCCATTATCTTAGAAATTCCTATGGGACAGATCTGCATAGGGTTGATGTAATGACTAAATAATGTAATGACCTCATGAAAAGCATTTCGCACACAACCTGGCACTCTATGGGAACTGTAGTTGTAGTAGTAAAGGTGTGAAACACAAATGTTTTCAAATAAATGTTAAAAGATTTACTACTAGTAGTAAAACGGAAAGGGTCTTCATCAAGAAGTTACATTCACACCTCATAGTAAGAGACCACTTATAAATCAGTGGCTGAGGAAGCAGAAGGAAAACATCAGTCTCATCAAGGTGGACAAACATGGCCTCGGTCCTGTATGACAACTTCAAAGGTGCTCTGATGCTTCAGGGTTGACATTTGGCACCTCGGCAAAAGAAATCTCTACCAGAGAAGAGATAATATACATGGAAATATTTCAACCTGTTCTCCAAGGAGCACTCACTAGTCTAGAACCTCGTGTCCTGAGGGGAATCCCCAGGACAGGCTATCTTCTATGAGCTTTTAAAAACTTTAAGATGATAAAGCTGGTGAGACCTAGTGGGGACTGAGACCCCTCATCCTACAGAACAGGGCAGCAAGTAGGAAAAGAAGGGAAGTGACTTATCCATGATCACAGCTCATTAGTGGCAGAGTCACTAGAACCCAGGTGCACTCATTCCCAGTAGAGTTCTCCTGAAACAAACCAAGTGCCTCAGTAGTATTCTGCACATGCACATTAACATGTCTTGTAATTTAACAGAATCCCTCAATATGATCATATAAATTCAGTAAGTTAGCCTATTACTTGATGAATTTAATGTTCACAACCCAAAATGTTCACAACCCAAAATGTTCACTGAGAACTCAGCTACCATAGACGGGATGTTTGGGTCCTCCCCCACCAAATTCATATGCTGATATCATAATCCCCAATGTAAGGGATTTAGCAATGGGTTTTTGATAGGTGATTTGGTTATGAATGAGATTAGCATCCTTATAAAAGGGGCCCCAGAGAGCTTGGCCACCCCTTCTGCCCGGTCAGGACACAGAGAGAAGACAGCAGGCTAGGAACCAGGAAGCAGGTTCTGACGGGACACCTAACTGCACCTTTGATTTCACACTTCCCCGTTTCCAGAACTGTAAGAAATGAATATCTGTTGTTTACAAGTCACCCAATCTATAGTGTTCTGTTACAGCGGCCTGAACAGACTAAGACAGAAGCTGACTCCCTGTCCTTTTGGGATCCTAAGAAACTACCAAGATTGTTGTGTTTTTGAAAGTGGGAAAAAAAAATAAATCAATGTGAGACCGGTCCAGAATTATATACACAAAGAGGCTTTATATCAAGATACTGTAAACAATAAAAGAAAAGATAGCCATGAAACAATCAATAAAATGCCCTCTTTCTGGACAAACTAATCAAAGCACTGCAGAAGCACACAGCTTCCTTCCTAGAGTCCTCAGGAGTAAAGGTGATGCACCGCCAAGTCCCACGGCTGAGTCATGTAAACATCAAGCAATCTTCCAACTCAGCTCATCAACTCCTGCAATCTTCCAAATTGAGTAAAGGCCAATTAAATGTTTTGAGGACTTAAAAAAAACCAGAAAAAAAAGGGAAGCGTTGGCACGAGCAAGCACTTAGACACATATAACATGGAAATTCCGTGTCTGGCCCTCAGTGAGGAGTCTATGTAAGATCTCAGTTCCTCTGTTCTACTCTCTTGCTGCAAAACCACAGGATCAGAGCAGGCTGCTCCAGAGATCACTCTTTCTGCTGTACTGGTGATATAGGCTTGCTTCTCTTTCTATCCTCACTTATCCTCTTAAACTTCTCTCAGGGAGGACAGGAAAACAGTTACTCCATGAGTGACAATGACAGGCTCTGGGTCCTCGTTCATGCATCTAAATATTCTGTTATTCCAGACTTCTCATTCCTAACAGTTTCCCCATGCCATCAGACCTCTGGTTATGAAAAGATATTAAATTAGAAATAGGAGCCTCAGTGGCAAACTTCATTAGACTGCATTTGCCTGAAGCATCCATCCATAGTCATGGAAAGTGTATGCCCAGCATACCCTTAATTTCAAGACGTATTCGTTGAATGAAGAAGAACATGAGAGAATGAATGAGTGGCTTTAATGACATGAACAGCCATCAGTTAAACAAACATATGAACTGGCTGAGAACAGAAGTGTCAATCTACTTAATGACCAAGAACAAGAATTTGGTTCAGGACTTGGAGAAAGGAGAACAGATATGGGTCCAGGGTGAAATTGTGAGCAGCCCCCAATTCAGGCTCCTGCAAGATGAATCCAAAGCTTCAGTGTCCTAACAGCAGACAAATTGTTCCCACAAGTGATGAGACATCGTGTTTATGCATTTGACAGCTTTCTACAGCTCCCTCCTACTTCCTGAGAACAGCCCTGCACACCAAATTTCAAAGCAGCCAGCGGCTTGCTACACTGCTCTCTGCCAGGTTTATCAATAACCTTGAAGCTGCAGAACTGCCCTAGATCCGAGAGGGCACTTCCCCAGCATTCTTGCTCTGGCCTTGGGGATTCTCTGTGTGTACTTTGAGACAAACAAGTAATCCATAAAAACTGGCAAGAAGAATTTATCCTAGAGCTGTCCCTGCAAAAAAAGAAGAATTTGAATCGATAAGCAGAACTATCAATGCAACTCTATTTCAATTTTGAAACACCCTCTTTGGGGCACAAGAGAAGCCGAAGCAACTGGTCATGGTAAAAAAAACCTCCACACAAACAGCCAAGTATGACAGATCACAGCAGCTCTTGGAGACACAGATGGGAATGCCCTCAAGGCACCGATCAAACACTTCTCCCTCGTGCTACCAAAGAGGGGACAAGGTTCCCTTCAAGAGTCCTAGGAGCCCCACCTGTGTTTCCACCCCCTCAAACTGGCTATGTGAGAATGGAAAACCCAAATCCCAGAGCAGTCTTGGGCCAGCACAATATCCGGGCCAAGGTGACTGCCAAAGGCCTCCCTGGACTTGGCTGGCTGTTCCACCACGTGGGAGAGGCTCTCCCACACCCCCTCTTCCAGAAGGGAAACCCATGGCAGAACATGGACAGCACAGAGTCAGGAATGTTCTTTCTCTGCGCCTCTGCCACCTCAGAGAGGGCCATGGATCACAGAGCAGAAGTCCAAGAGTTCAAGGAAATGGGATCCACTTCCTAGAGACAAGAAAGCTGTTGGCTACTCTCTACCAAGAATCCTGATTCACTAGCAAAGCAATGAGACTGCCAAAGCCTGGGGCAGGAGGCAGGTAGTTGGGGTAGGAGTTTGGGCTGGAGAATATGGTCCCCCCAGGTGGAACTTATTGCCAACCTGTCGGTAATAGCAGAACCCCAAGGTGCTGGGGGCACCTGGCTGGTTCAGTCCGTAGAGCAAGTGACTCCTGGTCTACGCACGTTGGGTGTAGAAATTACTTTAAAATAAGTATTTTTTAAACATAACTACAGGGGCACCTGGGTGGCTCAGTTGGTTAAGCGTCAGACTTCGGCTCGGGTCATGATCTCACGGTTCATGGGTTCAAGCTCCGTGTTGGGCTCTGTGCTGACAGCTCAGAGCCTGAAGCCTGTTTCAGATTCTGTATCTCCCTCTCCCTCTCTCTCTCTCTCTCTCTCTCTCTCCCTGCCCCTACCCGACTCGGTCTCTGTCTCTCTCTGTTTCAAAAATAAATAAACTATAAAAATTTTTTTAAAAAATTAAATAAATAAATATATAAATAACTACAAAGTGTCAACATGTCCCTGGGGGAGGTAGAGAGCGGGGGAGAAGTTAAAATCACTATAAACATGAAATTTACCGTAATGTTCCCTTCCATTCAAGGTTCAAATTCATCATTTAAAGGGTCTGAAGATCCCGAGTTCCAGCTCAACACTCTGGAGCTGGAGCCCTGGTATCTCCATGTCCAGCCCTGCCAGAGAGGCATTAAGCAGTCCCAAAGTCCCCCATCTGCAAAGGCTAGCCAGCTGGCATGAGAAAAAAAAAAAAGTCAGGAATGAGCCAGCTGTTTTCTTTCTCTCTCTCCATCTGTGTCAGCAGCACCCAAGATGTCTGAGCATTTTGTTATGGGCTAGGGGAGTGCTTAGCTTGCAATTAGCACAGACCTTTCTGGAAAGCTTTTCCTGGGGGGCCCTTGATGAATAGCAGAGGAGACCTCACGTGAATTCATTTTCTTTAACTGACAGAAACTGGGGGTGGGGGGAACCACATCTGTAGAATGGCCAAAGTCTACAGTCCAAGGCTTGGAAGAGAAATGGATGTTTTATTTTAAAATCACTTTTAAGATCACAAAACTTTTGGGGGGAGGGGTGGTGGTGGGAGTGAAGAGCTATTTGGTTTTACACCAACATTCTGTTCTCTGTTAGCCCACAAAAATACTGCCTCAGGGTATCCAAAAGGATGTGAAGTGAAAATCCAAAGATAAAGTCATTAAAAGGAAAAACTCAACTTCTTTGGAAAAGATGCTATAACTGAAAGTTTTGCCAGTTGGTCATTTCAACGCAGAGGATTTAAAAACAACCTCCGTCCCTACATGGAGGGGCTCCAGTAATGAGAAAATCCTGAAATACCTCTTTTCCAAAATGCAGGTCTATAATCACATCCTGAGATAAATATGGGCTGGCTTAGGTAATCCTCTGAGCACCCCCAACCCCTTTGTCGTGAAAATATCTAGGGACAAAGGGACTGGAGGATGGGTAATTTATGTGAGAATGGAGGGCCTAATCCACAGCCACCTTAGGTAAACTTCATTAACCTCTGGGATACAGTCCCCATTTACTGAGGAACTGATACCCATCCAGAGTTCTGCAGGCATCAGGTGCTAAATTAATTGAAATCTGGTGGAATCTGGATCTCTGGACTTTCCTCTCTCCCATCAATAGTTCTTTGATGGCAGAGCTTTAAAGGAGGCTATTTGTGATCTGGAGACAGAATAACAGCTTATTTTCAAGTGATCTGCACCGTGGTAGGGAGGGGTGTTTACATTTAAGATGGCCTTTCCTGGAGAGTTTTCGTTCTGAGGCGGCTTGATCGCTTTTGGTCCCAGGAAAGAAGAATCAGCCATGGGGTAGAGAGGTTCTGGTAAGAATGTGTGGGTGGGGAAGAGACGGATAGAGAGAGGGAGGATGTCTGTGCATAGTCCTGAAAGAACACCTACTCCTTTAAGGTGGGAGGGAGGTGAGAGACAGCTTGAGGGGGCAGAGGAGTGAGTGGCTGCTGCGAAGAACTCTGATCAGTTCCAGCCCACGTGAAGGGGCCTGATGGCGCCTTGATTTTAACCCTTGGTTTACCTTGGCAAAGGAAAATCACACTCCTTTGCTGGCATTGCTGTTTCAATATAGATAACACCTTCTAGTGGGAAATTCAAAGGGGAAAACGTTTTTCTTAGTTTTCTTCTCAAAATCCAAGGTGGAACTATGTGCCAGTAAATATGAGATTTCTTCCACATCAAGGACATGAATTCTAAAAGAATAATATTTCGCCTGTTTTATTGGCTGCCATTCAAAGACCTGGAAACATTTACTAGCAAATGTAATTAGTCTGCATTTTATAGCTGAAGACTTGGAGCTAGCAACTCCAGCAAAAAAAAAAAATGTTTTTTTTAATTTTTGAAGTTGTCTAATCCAAGATACAAGCAGTCTGCCTTCCGTACCCATTTGCCGAGGTCTAGAAAAGCCCCACATCAGGATGGTCCGCAGAGAACAATATATACCCAGCATCATCTGTTAAACACCTCCTGCTTGCTAAGCACGTCCACATATATTATCTTACTTATGCCTCACAATAACCACTGAGGAAGGTGGGTACGAATATCTCTGTTTTACAGATGGAGCAAAATGAGACTCTAAACATGGCAATTCACTACATGTGTTTGCACGGACCGTTTCTAAAATGTCTACACAGACATTCGCTTTTTTGGTCCTCATAGCACCTCTTCAAATTATGTACTTCAAGTATCATTAGTATTTGTAATATGTAAAATAAGGAGACTAAGCTCCGAAACGTGAAGTAACTGAAGGTCGCACTGCCAATGGGTAGCAGGTCAGGGGCTTCAATTAGGTCCTCTGCCTCTCACCCTCCAGTTCTGGCTTTTGATCAGAACCTATTTCACCCAGGCCATTTGACTCAACCAGTGCTCCCCAAAAGATTCAACTCAATATAATAAAGAGGGTTACTCATGCAACAAATGCACTCAACAGGCACCGTGGAAGACACGATGTGGCGATCAGGTCCAAACTGCACACTCGCTTTTTTCATGTATCTGCCAGTCTACAGACAACAGTGTTCTAGAAACGTCCTAAACTCTGCAAGTCACACCTTGGCAAGAGGATAAGAGAAGCGTTGACAGAGACTCATGGTACAATAGAGACAAAGCCATCCTTTCTAGATGTGGAAGGAGGGAAGGTTGGAGAGGCTTCTTGGAGGAGGTGGCCTTGATATTGAGTAGAGATGGAACTGAATGACAATCCAGGACAAGAGAATCATAGGAGTGAGAATATTTAAAAGAACACGGTGGAGGGAACTGTCATTTGGGAGTTGGATATAAAACCCTTTCTAGCAAGATACATTCCTGTAAGTAATAAGCTGTTGTACAATTACTGCTGCTACCAAGGCTGTAGCAAATGGTTCGGCTCCTATTCAATGTGAACCTTAAAACGGAGAGATATTCTCTGCTACACAAAGAATGTATTTGCTTTTTTTGAATACTCGAAGATGGTGAATAATAGCAAATGCCAATGAAATGCTCTTAAATGGTGCTAGAAAGCAAAATAGATCCTCAAAGATTGCACAAAAAATTAATTTAAAGAAAATAAGATCATTTGGAATATAAATCAAGGATAATAAACCCATCACATTGTCAGGATCCGAAACATTTTCAATAAGGTACCGCATCCTAGATACCACATACAACCAGGAAATTTTCTTGGCTATTATAACTTTAATACAGAGCACCACAAAATGCTTCCTTGGCACCCTGAGCCAGTCCCAATCCTGAAATAAAAACCAGAAAATCAGTAACGATGCCTGGGAAAGCAATATTTGAAAACCCCATTTCCAAGATGAAGCATGTCATAAAAAGAAATTAAATAAACTTCACCAAAGCCAGCAATGCCCCAGTTGCTTCAAGCTCCCCAAACAGATTGCTTGACAAAACAAAATACAAATCAGGAGAATTACTAATTATAAGCATTTAAGGATTTAACTTCTGTTTAATTAGCAAATTGAAATGTAAAACCCAGTTTCAAGGGCCTTCAGCCTCTTCTCACGAAGCAGGAGAATAGTGAGGTCTTTGGTCCTAGTAACCCCAGCCCTGTCATGAGGTTTGCAATGCCCCCTCCCACTGGGTAACAGCCGCCCCCTTAAGAAATTCTGTGCATCATAAAGAAGAATGCTCTAAAGAGCAACACATTTTCAGACCACGGTAGGTATAGCAAGTGCGGCCATCTCTCAACTCCTGGAAACATGTTGTCTGGGTCTTATTTGAAATTCTATCACATTCTGGTAAGTACAACAGGAAACTGACACCCTCCCAGGACTTGATTGAAAACCTATACTGTTCAACCACAAAGAGGTGGTTAAAACAAAGGGAGCACAGGACTTCCCTCCGGGAGGCTTAACCAGAGCTGTCAGGGTTGAAATCAGAGGAATTTGAATTTTGGGGCTAGCAGGAGCATGAAAGATCAGTTTTGGAGTTCAGTTCAATCTTCAGTTCCATTTTTTCTCATCCATTACCCATCAACTGAACATCTTGGAGCAAGCCTCTCCTCTGGGCATTGGAAATATAATTTGGAGACTTAGACTTATCGTGGTGATCATTTATCTATAGGGGCGCCTGGGTGGCTCAGGTAGTTATTCGTCCGACTCTTGATCTCAGCTCACGTCATGATCTCACAGTTGGCGAGTTCGAACCCTGCATCCGGCTCTGTGCTGACAGCATGGAGCCTGCTTGGGATTCTCTCTCTCCCCCTCTCTCTGCCCCTCCCCCATTCACAAGCGTGCATTTTTCCTCACTTTCTCTCACAAAATAAATAAATGAACTTAAAAAAAGAAAAACGAAAAGATAAAAAAGACCCTGCTGCAGCAGCTCACACTCACAGGGAAACAGTCCACAGAGCAGGACCTACAGGGCCATGAAACTTTCCATCATTTGGAAGCTGAGCAACTACAGTGTTCACCACTGCTCTCTCGGCACTTCCCCACTTCTTTTTCTTGCATAATAGAACGCAACACTCCAAAATGCACATGAGTTAGATTTCAGGGGCCACTTTAATACAACCCTGGACCTGAACACAGGAGCCCCTCTTCAGAAAGAAAGTGCCAAGTGGTTAGTGGCCAGCTTCTGCTAGAACACTCCAGGTGTGAGCCAAAACTTCTCCAGGAGTTGCCACTACATCACAGATGTTAACAAAATGTTCACTGATATATTTCTTTCTCTCAAAATATCTATTCACTGATATATTTCTTTCTCAAGCACACCTTCATGCCTTCCCTTTCCTTTCCGCATCCTTCACTTCCCTCTACCCCCAAATTAAAAGAAATGTGGCAAAGAAGTTTAAAGAGAAGAGTCTCATCTGAGAAGACATGCTGTAAATTTAGTAGGGAGTCAATTTCATCAATGTTTTGTATGCTCGAATCCATGACAGGAGTGGGACACCATTTACTGTGGGGAGGGGCTTCTGTACGGAGTCAAAGGGAAGCGATGAAGACCACCAAGTCCTGAGGGTACCAAGAGCAGATGCAGTGGGGCAGGAGGAAGAAAGAGATGGTTGTTGCCAGTGATGAATGTGCTCAGAGGCTGAGGTCTTCAGAGTGGAGCCACTTCCACAAAGTATACAATCAAATGTTTAATTAGCATGCTAACTAACAGTCACCAGTACTGGACTGTGTACTTGAAAGCTCCTTAGAAAGTAGCTCTTCTTTTTTAAGTTTATTTATTTTGAGAGACACATACACACACACACACACACACACACACACACACACACACAGAGAGAGAGAGAGAGAGAGAGACAGTACGGGGTAGGGGCAGAGAGAAAAGGAGAGAGAGAGAGAGAGAGAGAGAGAGAGAGAGAGAATCCCAAACAGGCTCCGCACTGTCAGCACAAAGCCTAGAGTGGGGATTGAACCCATGAACCACAAGATCATGACCTGAACTGAAATCAAAAGTCGGACACATAACTGACTGAGCCACCCAGGTGCCCTGAGAGTGGCTCTTAAACATACTCACCACCACAACAACAACAAAAAAGTAACTACGTGAGGTGAGGAAGATGTTAACTTACCTTAACGTGGTCATTGTTTCACGATATATACATGTATCAGACCATCACATTGTACACCTTAAGCTTACACAGTGCTATATGTCAATTATTGTATCTCAATAAAATGGGTAAAACTAAAAATAAGAAATAAGAAAGCGTAAATGTGTGACCGAGCTAGTAGCGCACATGTGAGTGGAGGAGCGTGAAGCAGAAATGGCTGTCATCAAAATGAGTGTAGAGACAGTGAGGCATCAGAACTGCCATCAGTGTGGAAGTGGGTGATGGGTGAAAGAAAAACTATGATTAGTAAAATAAAAATTTTTAATTTCTCCTACATTAACATAAAGAGTTCAGGTTCATAAGCAACAATAACTCCTCATACCACATACATCTGTTAAAGAGGACATTACTTTTGACCTTGAGAATAATAGCTAGTGCTTAGTGAACACTTTCTATGTGCCAGGCACTGGATAGTGTGCTTTATAGTGATTATTTCGTTTAATCTTTCCAACAACCTTATGGTAAGTACTATCAATGTTATATTATTAGTCTGTGTCACAGGAAGAAGAAACAGAAACTTGGAAGGACAGTACCATGTCCAAAGTCACACAGCTATTAAATGGAAGAATTACAGTTGAATCCCTGCAATCTGACTCTGGGGCCATACTGCCAAACTTTCATCTTCATGAAAAAAATACAGAAATCTAAAAACGGAGGGATGTTGGTTTAAATGTAAGCTTTCACGGCTACATCAGGACCAGAGTTGTGTCCAGGTTGAACCATCAGAAATGCTTAGTGTGCTTAAAGTTCTGTGAGCTCATATGTATGTAATACATTTATGACTTTTGATTTTTTAATTCTGTAATTACCTCCTCATCACTAATAATCAAATATTGATCAAGCTCATTGTGTGGTTACAGATGTTGAAAGTGCAGAGACCCTGGGTAAGTACCGATGACTGTCACCTGCACCACGCTGCTGGATGAGGCTGTTACACATCCAGCTCTAATGACACAAGAGCGAGGGAGGGGAGCTGAAGGTCACTGGCTCTGAAAGCCAGGGAAATCGGGGAGTACTTCTGCCTGGGCTCTGGCCGGCAGTCATCAGGAAAGTTATCTAAAGGGTCTAGTGCATTTATTTTTACCTAATTATAGCTATCAACTGGCATTTTCCAAGGGCTTCAATTATGTAGTCAGCAGCCTGGGAACTCATAGCATCTGATACAAATAAATTGCACACATTACTATGTACGCTTCTTGGTCAAGGCTTCAGTAACAGGGAAATTCCAGAACCATTTGCAGGTGTGCTCATTCCTGTTGGAGCGAGCAGTTCTTAATCTACATGAGGTCCCAGGTCCAAGAAGAATGTGAACAGTTCCATATTCTTTGCTCAAGAAGGTCTGACTGAACAAGGGAGACAAGCATGAAAATAGTGTTGGGGCCTATCAAGGCCACGAAAGAGGGTGTCCACTGACTCTAGGCATACATATTTCTATGTTTCCCAACTACACAGCCCTGAGACTAATTTCCAAATGGTAAAGGACAGAGTCAGGGCCAGAATTCAAGCCTGTAGTCTCCAGATCCAATGCTCTTTCCACTTCACTGCACGAGTTTCATTCAGAACTCACCAATGACCTAGGTCCTTTGTGGAATGTGCTAGGGCTTCCCACAGCACAGGGCTGTTCAAACTCATCACTGGCACCCCAGCAGGTCAACACTGGGGTGCTTCTGAGGGAACCACAGGTTACATTTGTGAAGTCCATTTTGAGGCTTTGGTGAAAGAACATAGTCACAATAGCTTTTAAATTACAAGGAAAAATAGACCTATTTTTGTAATGGAAAAGATTACTAGGAAAGCCATGTACTTCATCTTCAAAGATGATACAGTTTCCAAAGGGATAATAGAAGAGGCTGAAGGGCAGGAAGTCCAGTTTAATGTGAGAAGCAGATTACTGCCAAAAACACTAAGTGAATGTATATTTTTTAAATTTCACTTAAAGGGTAGCCAACTTAATTTACCCATAAAATCAAAACACCTCTTCCTTTTTCTTGTCACAGTTCAAATTCCATCACCCACCCCTTGAGTTTCACTACTCCAATAAACTAGGAAATTACAATTTTCCTCCTCCGACCCATTACCTCTTACTGTCACTTAAATTGAGCACAGAGAGCATGCCACCAAGAAGAGAGTAGCAATTGCATTATTTTATTTTAAGGTGTCTTCATTAATCTGACCATGTAGAGAGAAGAAATTCTTATTTTATTAAATATGATGGCTCCTCATTTTTCTAACCTCATTGGAGAAAACAGCTTTCCATTGTGATAACTAAAGGTATTTCTCAATGAACTAAAATGATTTTTTTAATTATAAATACTTCCATAGAAATCACTCCAAAATGTCATAGGCTCCTCTGGCTTCTTTAATGTATAATGTATATAATGATATATATAAGGTATAGTCATCACGATTTTGCTTGTTCATTCATGTAAGTGTGGATATAATGTAAACGCACACACACTTTATTCAGTGCTTTATATGTGACAGACATTTGATGAGGACTTTAGATACATTTCACCTCAGGGTCTTTATGAATATCTATGACTGCACTAGATTAGGATAATGTGATGCTCAATGATATTAACATGGAAACAACTCTCTGGAAGCTGGCCGTGCTTGTTAGGTTCACCTGCTTCCTCTTTCCGCTATCAGCTGTCCGTTCTGCTTGCTGACACTGGACTGTGGTTTCCAGTCTGCTGCTCTAGGTCTTCTTGGTGAACTGAGAGCGAATCTGCATGCCCACAGTGTATAGTGCATGGGCTTAATGGAAACTATTTCCACAACTCGGATGTCTCTTTCGTTTCTATAGAGGCATCATTCTAGTGTTGACATCTGGAAGATCCCAAGAGTGAATAAACGCAAGAATAACAAACATTAACAAAGGAAGATTGGAGGACTCAGTCAGTGGAGCGTCCATCTCTTGATTTCGGCCCAGGTCATGATCCCAGGGTTGTAGGATTGAGACCTGTATCAGGTTCCATGCTGAGCATCAAGCCTGCTTAAGATTCTCTCTCTCCTCTGCCCCTCCCTCACTCATTTGCATGCACTTTCTCTCTCAAAAATAAAATAAAATAAGAATGGAAAGATTGATTGCCTTGAAGGAGAAAGATAATGTTAAATTTAATGTTTGCTCATATTAGGAACTCAATGAATATTTTATGTTAGGAATTCAGAGCAAGTTAGAATATAAATAGAGGGGTGCTACATCATAAACTAGAGAGCCAATGTACCACATGAGAAAGTCAGACAGACATGTAACCAAATCCGAAGCAAGTGCTGATAATGCAAGTATTAGAAAAATTTCTACAGGATGTGGTCCATCAGAAAAGATAACATCAAAGAGCTAAGTTTTGAGCTTTGAAGGCATATAAGATTTAAAGACAGAAATGAGCAATGTCTATGCAGGAGACAATAAGGAATTCTACCATTTAATGCAGAAGGGAACAACATGACTAAACTATAAAATGAAACTCAATCAGAACACGGAACATTTTAGAGATTGAGAGATATCTGTTGTTTAGTAATGTACAGGCTCTTCCTGGACCAAGAGTGGCCTAAAATAGACATTAGTGGGAAAGGTACAGGGAGTGCCAGATGATACAGAAATTACTGTAGAAGAACAGGAAATCCCTAGCTTTTTAACAGCTCAAATGCAGGTATAGAATCCAAAAAGCCCAGGTCCTAGCTCAGCCAATTACTAGCTGCTTAGCCCTTAAGTACATAATTAAACCTTTCTGTATCTGAGTTTCTTCACTTATAAAATGGTAACTGTGATAACACAATGCAAGAATTTGGTGAAGGAGAATATATAAAGAACTTAGCGCAATGCAAGAGACATAATAAACACTGGATGAGTGATAGGTCTTATTTCCAAAGATCACTGATATGACCTGAGTCCCTAACATGCAGAAACAATAAGGAATGGCAGCTCCAGGAGTAGGGAACATAGAAGAAAATGGGGACGGGAGGACTCTCAATCCCTGTGGATGTTTACCACCTCCCTCTCCCCTCTGCCATTTGCAACCTTGGTGACAGATAAATTTCAGCTCTTACCATTTTGGACCTGGAGTCATAGGATTCATGGTATAGTCTCATATGAGTCACCCTTGCTGCTAAATATCATGTTCAGCATGATGTTAGTTTGAGTTAGCCTGTGCTCTAAATGGATTTACATTTTCCCAACAGTTCAGAAAACAAAATGTTTTATCTATGATCAGGTCCCAAAAAGAAACCTTTTTATACATATTCTCTTTATTGACTTAGGGAAAACATATATAAACCGCTCTGTACTTTAATAAGGTGTTTGAAGGACTAAACAATGTAAATCCAATCTGACATCTTTAATATGTATTAACAAGTTCTGCTTCCAACCACGATGGAGTAAAAGAATCAAACTTAACAACTGAGCAAACTAGACAAAATATAGGAAAGAGACGCTTTACAGACAGTGAACAACAGGCAATGCAGACTCTGATCCATGAGAGGAGAACAAATAAGACAAGAGCTACAACTGCCCTAGCTGACTGCCCAGAGAGGCTTCCTAGACAGCAGTACAAGGGGAGGGGGGATACGAACAGAGCCGAGTGGTTTCTGTGGGTTGAGGACACAGAGATCAGAGTATTAGAAGGCCGAATACAGAGGCCAAAGCAGTTAAAACTGTGGGGAGGAAAGTACCAAAGAGGAGAAAGCTGCACAGGAGAGAGCTCTAGAGGTCTTTAGAAGGCTCCCTTCATGCCGTTTAGCCGAGTATTGATCTCATGTATGGGGAGGAAATTATCCAAGACCAACGAAAGAATTACTGAAGAAGAAAGTAAGAAGAAAAATCCCCAGAAGCTCACAAAGGGACAGCAGCAGAGTGGAAAGACCTTGTAATACATGGGGAAATAATTAGCACCCTCATAAGTGTACTGCCTCAGTAATGGGATAAGTTAGCCCTAGGCTAAAAGCTGTAGTGATACTACCCTAACAAAACATAAAGCAAGCTTCAAAAGGATCCAGCTGATTCCAGTTAGCTGCATCCCAGTTCAAAGTTCAACAATAGTCAAAGGGATACAATACAATCCAGCACCCAACACTATAAAATTCATAATATCAAACATCCAATGAAAAATTATCAGACATGCAAAGAATCGGTAAGATGGGGCACCTGGGTGGCTCAATCAGTTAAGCATCCAACTCTTGACTTTGGCTTTGGTCATAATCTCACAGTTCGTGAGTTCGAGCCCAACATTGGGCTCTGTGCCAACATCCCAGAGCCTGCTTGAGATTCTCTCTTTTCCTCTCTCTCTGCCCTTCTCTCTCTCTCTCTATCCCTCAAATTAAATAAACTAAAAAAAGAATCAGTAAGATACTCCTCTTAAACAAGGAGAAAATAACAACAGAAACAGTTTCAGAGATTACACAAGTCATGTAATTAGCATAAAGGACATTTAAAGAGCCATTATAAACATATTTCATTTGATAAGAAAACTAGAGAAAAGAGTGAGCATGTTAAGTATAAATATGGAAGATACAGAAAAGGCCAAATTAAATATCTGGAGTTCTAAGTATAATATCTGAAATAAAAAACACACAGGTTGGGATTTCTCATGCACTAGACATTGGACAAGAAAAGATGAGTGAACTTAAGGACAGAGCAATATAAACTATCCAAAATGAAACAGAGAAAAAATTATGAAAAGATCAAAGCATCAGTTAGCTGTGGGAAAATCCGAGAGGTCTAATGATGTACCAGGTTTGAAGAAATAAGGACCAAAAGTTTTGAAATTTTTATGAAAACAATAAATGCATAAATTTAAATCATGAAACAGAAAAAGTTTTTTCAAAGGAGCAAATATAAGAATGACAGCAGACTCCTTGTTAAGAGCTATGCAAACAAACAACAACACCGTGACATCTTTGAAGTACTGAAATAAAAAGCTAACATCTTCTAATTCTATTCCCAGAAGAAAAGTCTTTCAAAAATAAGCTCAACATTTTTAAATGAGGTGAAAACTAAGGCGTAACCTTAGAAAATTCATTATCATAAACCAAGCTGTTTTCAGATCAGTCACTGGTACAGAGAAATATCATTGTAAGTTCATATTTAATCAGGCAATATTGTTGTATTTTCTAATTACAGTAAAACCTTGGGTTAGAAGCATAATTTGTTCCCAAAACATGCTTGTAATCCAAAGCACTTGTATATCAAAGCAAATTTCCCCATAAGAAATAATGGAAACTCAGAGGATTTGTTCCACAACCCAAAAATATTCATATAAAAATGATTACAATACTGTAACATAATACAAAATAATAAAGAAAATACAAAATATAAAGAAAAATAAACAAACTACACTTACCTTTGAAAACCTTCATGGCTGGTGTGAGGGACACAAGACAGAGGAGGGTTAGTGTGTAGGACGACTTTCACCATCACTAATGCATGTTGACTACAGTACTGTATGAATAAACTCTTGTCGTAGACTGTATTTAATGTAACTGGCAATAGGGCATCAGAGGAAAGGGTCTATATCTGCAGGTAGCCTGACCTAGAAGGAAGCATAGCATTCCTAAGCTTACTCTTGTTCGGAAAAGCATAGGGCTATCCATAAGTGTTTTTGAAATGACAAAAAATACACTAATGCCAGTTATGGGCACTTCCAAAAAGCACTGATTTCTGCCAAACACTGCAGCCTGAGACCAAGCATCTGAGCATGAGAGATGATCGTCTACAATCCCACAGCAAGAGAGAGAGAACCATTGGCTCAGTTGTGATCATGTGATGTTCGGTGTCACATACTACTCGTATTGTATGACATCACTCATTTACCAAGTTAAAATGTATTAGGAATATTTGCTCATCTTGCAGAACACTCTCAGAACAAGTCACTAGCATCCAAGGTTTAACTGCAGTTTTCATTGGTTTTCTGTATATTACTTTCTTTCTGTTGAAGATCATATCAACTACAAATAATGATAGTTTTATTTCTTTACTGTCAATCCTAAAACTTCTTACTTCTTTTTGTCTCCTTAAGGGATAATCCGCTGCCAGAATTTCATCATTATAAGAAATAATAAAATTCTTTCAACAGAAAGGAAATAACACCAGATGGAATACAGGAGATAGGAAAAGGAACAAAGCACTGGAATTGATAAATATGTATGTAAACATTAAATATTCGTTTCTAATTTTTAAAAATCTCTTTCGAAAATAACTCTTTAGAGCAAAAATAATAACATTGTATTGAATGCTTTATAATTCATGTACAAAAAAATCATGAAAAATAGCACAGAGGCCGAGAGGGGGAAAATTAATGCACACTTTTCATAGTACATGTGAAATGCTACAATATGATTTCAAGGTAAAATGTTAAAAGCTAGAGAGATGTTTTGGTAGACAGCCTCTAAGATGCCTTCTGTTATCTGTGTCTTTGTGTAATCCACTCCTTTAAGTGTGGGATGAATCAGTGACTCACTTCCAACAAAGAGAACAGAGTAAAAGAGCAAAAAAATGGTTCTGGTTTCTCTCTTGTTCACCCTCCCTTTTTTAAATTTTTTTCACATTTATTTATTATTGACACTCTCCCTTTTTATCTCTCACTTATTCTAATCAAAGCAGCTGACAAGTGGTAAAGTGCCTTATAAAGAGGTCCACTGGGCAAGGAACTGAGAGTGACTCCTGATCAACAGTCAGTGAGGATCTGAGGTCCTGAGTCCAACATACTACGGGGAGATGACTCGTGATAACCGCCGCGTGTGTGAGCTTGGAAGTGTATCCTCCCTCACGTGAGCCTTCATATGAGGTGACTACAGCCTGAGATTGTTGGTGATCTTGTGAGAGACTTTGAACCAGAAGACCCTGCTAAGTCAGGCCTCAATTTCTAACTCACATAAACGGTGAGATAAGTATGTGGTGTTTTAGTTGCCACATTTGTGGTTAATTTTGTTATGCAGCAACATATAATGGATATTGTTATAAATTATACACTCAAGAATAACACTAAGGAAAAACACAAAATAAAGAGCATAACTAATGAGCCTGTAAGAAATAAAATGGAATCTCAAAAATAATCAGTCATTCCAAAGGATGGCAAGAAAAGAGTTGAAAAGAATCAAACATGTATTGAGTATCTACCATACTAAAGAAATGGGGTCAAGTGCTAATAACCATACGGAGTCCCTACCTGACCATAAGAAATGTTATATTCTCAGTCAGGGGCAGGAACTCAGGAAAGTCCACAGAAGAAAACAACCCTAGGTATGGTACCCAGACACCCTATGCTTTGATGACTTAAGGGCAAAACAATCTCTAAGGTATGGGGGAAACCAATGGAAGAGATGTGACATATGCCTAGAAGACGGCTAAATTTTCAGCAAGCAGAAATGTGGAAGAGAGAAAAAATATTCCAAGCAGAGAGTACACGGAATCACAGGCTCAGTTCAGAAAGCTGGAGGGACATGTTAAGGGAAAGAATCAAGGGAAGGAAAGCCAAAAATTTTACAAAAGACCTGGAACAGTGCTTTGTAACAGATTTAGGAAAGAGAGAGTTGTATAAACAAGTATGGGGCTACAGCACCAAATTCTGCAGAAGGAGCAAGGAGAGTAAACACTGCAAAAGAGACACTGGAATTGACTGAGGCACAGTCAGAGCTTAGTCCAGGGATGGTATTTATTTGCACCCTTCCCTACAGTGAGACTAGCGGCAGACATCACTAATTGATGGCAGCACTGAGACTGTACATAGCCTTACATTCCTTCTCAACACAGTGCTTCAGGAAGCTAAAACCAAAATTGGCACAGGGGATGAAATATATTGTCTCCCGTGGCCTAGTCATTTAAGAAGTCTGGTCTGTAGGGAATGAAGGATGTAAAGTGCTAATTCTGTCTTCCAACATGGAGGCTTATTATACATAGACTGAAGCACAAGGACAGTCCACTTCTAACTGGAAAGTCGGCAGTATTTCCAAAATCATGAATCTCTTAGAGGGATAAAACGAGGAGGCTTTAAGAAAGAAGGCTGCAACTTCCAAAGTAGCAGGATTTCCTAAATCTATCCTGGTAATCAAAAGGTTAAAAAAAAAAAAAAACCTTCCTCCACCTAATAAATAGCACCTATAGGAAAAATCTTAAGCTAACATTATACTTAATGATGGAAGACTGAATGCTTTCTCCATAAGATCAGAAACAAGACAAGGATGTCTGTGCTAACCACTTTTATTCAACATTGTACTGGAAGTTTTAGGCAGGGCAATTAGGCAAGATAGCGAAATAAAAGACATCTTGGTTGGAAAGGAGGAAGAAAAACTATCTCTATTTGCAGTAACACAATCTTGTATATAGAAAATCCTATGGAATATACTAAAAATCTATTAGAATAAACAAACAAGTTAGGGAATGTTGCAGGATACAAGATCAATATATAAAAATAAATCATAGTTCTATACAGTTGCAATGAACACACTGAAAATGAAATTAGAAAAGCCATTCCATTTATAATAGCATAACTAAAAAATAAAGTACATAAGAATAAATTTAATAAAAGCAGTACAAAGTATACACCCTGAAAATTAAAATAAATTGTATAAACAAATTATGAGGGCCAAAATAAATGAGTAGACATCCCATGTTCATGAATCAAAAGACTTGATATACTTAGAATGACAATAGTCTCCAAATTGATCTACAGATTCAATGGAATATCTATTAAAATCCCAGCTTTCTTTGCATAAATAGACAAGCTGATTCTGAAATTTACACAGAAATAGAAGAAACCCAGAATTTCTGAAACAATCATGAAAAAGAATAAAATTGGACAAATCACATTTCTCTTTTTCAAAACATTAATCAATACAGTGTGGTAGTGGCATAAGGATAAACATATAGATTAATGGAACAAACTGAGAATCCAGAAATAAGCCCTCACGTTTATGATCAATTGATTTTTAACAAGGGTGCTAAGCCACTGGAGAAACAATTCAGTAAGAAAAGAGCAGCCTTTTTTTTTTTTACACCATTGCAATTTCTGTTACATAGGATTTATGACAAGTATTTTACAGTACAATAAGATGACTTTCTGTTTGCATGCTGATATTTCAAAACCTACAATACATATTTTCTTAGAAGATAAACTCAAAGTATTTTTTAACCACAGTTCTGTTTCTTGGCTTAAAAACATTACTGTGTATTTTATGTCATAGTAATTGATATGCTCATAGTAATTGATATGCTCATTTTACCCACATGTACAAACTAAACACTATAAAGCAAGCACTTCATGGGACCATGAGCCAGATGTAGCTACAGGACACTGGTCATAGCCCTGAAACCTTCAGGTGCCTCCAGTAAGTAATGTCCCTTGCACACCCAGAGGTGGCCATGTCCTAACTCTTGTGATTATGACCTCCTTGACTCTTGCTATAGATTTACCATCTATTATAGTTTAGTTTTTCCTGTTTATGAACTGTATATGAAAATGGAATCATACTGTATATATTCGTTTGTGATTTTCCTTTCTCAGTCAATATTGTGCAAGTCAACCTAATGTGTAGCTGAAGCTTGCTCATTTTGCTGTTGTTTAGCATGCCATTGTATGAATATACCACAAGTTGTCCATGGTCCTATTGATAAACATTTCCAGTTTTTACTATTACAAATTATGCTGCTATGAATTGCTTTTTTGTACATCTCCTGGTGACGTATCTAAGACCTATCATTAAAAGTGTCATTGCTGGAACATAGGGTATGCATATTTTGAATTTTTTAGACAATGTCAAACCATTTTCCAACCTACTTCTACTGCCTTATACAGAACCAAGTCAGACCATTCCCACAGTACTAAGTCTGGGTGTATCAGACATTTTTATTTTTGTTAATTTTATGGTATAATGGTATCTCATAATGATACCATGATGGTATAATGGTATCTCAGATTGGAAATTGGCATTTCCAATCACTAATGAGGCTGAATAATTTTCTTGATTACTGCCCATTTCCTTTTGTACAGTACCTAGTGGTCTTTCACATATCCTTTCTTTTTCATTTTCTTTTTTCCGAGATGTTGTTCTCTGTGTATTCTGGATATTAATCGCAAATACTGTCTTCATGACTGATCTTGTTATTACTCTTGTAAAACCTTTCCTTTACAGTTAGTACTTTTTAAATGGCTTGTTTAACAAGTGCTTTTCTACCTTAAGGTCATGGAGACACTCTCCTATATTATCTTCAAAGGGTATTTTAGATTTGCTTTTCACATATAGGTTTTTAATAAATCTAGAAGTAATTTTCTTGTTTGTACAATAAGGTAGTAATCTGGGAGACATTTTTTTCCCATATGGATTGTCCCACTACCTTTGCTGAAAAGTCTATCCATTCACCACTGATGGGCTATGCCTCCTCTACGGAATGTCAAAATCAATGTATTCCTGTAACTATTTTTCAAATTCTGTTCCACTATGCTAATTAACTACTCCAGAATTAAGACACAGCCTTATTCATTACAGCTTGACATCTGAAGGGGCAAGTTCATGCATTTTATTATAGTTCAAGAATATATTGTCTCTTTTTGACTCTTTCCATTCCTCTGTAAGTTTAAAAATCAGCATAGGGGCACCTGGGTGGCTCAGTTGGTTAAGCCTCCGACTTCAGCTCAGGTCAGATCTCACGCTAGTGGGTTCGAGCCCCGCGTCAGGCTCTGTGCTGACAGGTAGCTCAAAGCCTGGAGCCTGCTTCTGGTTCTGTGTCTTCTTCTCTCTCTGCCCCTTCCTACACTCATACTCTGTCTCTCTCTGTATCAAAAATAAATAAAACATTAAAAAAATTTAAAAAAAAATCAGCATAACAAGTCCTACAAAAATAAATGGGATTTTGATTGCAATTACATTGATATCTGGGGATCAATTTGAAGAAAAGTACCAGTTTTATAATACCAAGTCATCTAATCCACATATGTAGTCTCACTCCCCTTAGGTAGGTCTTCTTAATGTTTCTCGATAAAATTTTACAAACTTCAGCAAAGTCTTGCACAGTTTTTGTTACTTTTCCTAAGCATTTAATGTTTTTTGATGCCATACCAAATGGCATCTTTTCCAAATTTTATTGCTTATATGTAGAAATGGGAATTATTTTATACTAATTTTATATCCAACCACTTTTGCTTAACATTTATGAATTCTGAACATTTATTTGAAAATTCTTGTCGATTTTTTATTTGTATAATCATATTTGTGCAAAACTGCAGTTTTGCTTCTTCTTAATTCTTATATCTTTTTATTTTTCTTGCTTTATGGTGCTTCCTAGGATTTCCAGTAAATTACTAAATAAGAGCTGAATGTAGATAGCCTTGTTTTGTCACTTTCTGAAATCTCCTGTAATAATTTTGTAAGTTTAGCTACCATATCAAGGCATCAAAATTCTGGCACAACAGGCAGAGCTGTGACATACCCATGCCATTCTTCAGTAGATACTAAGTCTTCCACTTGACCCATGATGTGATCTGTTAACTCTCCACCACCTACCTCTGTGATAGTGAAATACTCTGGCTAAGGAATTCCTTAAGATTCTATAACTGGATCCAAGTTAAAGTTGTTGAAGCAGAACGGGACATCGCAGGTGAAGACCTGGAGTGTAGTTATTATGCTGCCATCACCAAGCCAGCTCACCTAGACTCCACATCTCCTCTGGTGTAAGTCACTAGAGTGAGGCTGCTGCAGGGTGGTGTAGGGAACTGCCAACAATAATAGGCTTTTCAGGAAATGGTGCTGGGTCCAGTCAATATCCACATAGAGAAGAATGAGCTTGGACTCCTACCTCACACCATATAAGAAAATGAACTCAAAAGGGATCAAAGACCCAAATGGATGAGCTAAAACTACAAAACTCTTAGAAGAAAACATAGATGTAAATCTTTGTGACCTTGGATAGGCAATGGCTTCTTGGATATGACACCAAAACCACAGACTACAACAAAAACAACAAAAATAGATAAACTAGGCATCATCAAAATTAAAATTTTTGTGCTTCAAAGGACACCATTAAGAAAGTTAAAAGACAACTCAGAGAATGGGGGAAAAGTTTTGCAAATTCTACAATTGAAGGAAACTTGTATCTAGAATATATAAAGAGCAATTACAACTTGATACTAAAACATCAAGTGATCCAATTAAAAACAAACAAAGATTCTGAACAGACATTTCTCTGAGGAAAATATAAAATGGCCGCAAAGCAAGTGAAAAGATATCAATATAATTAGCCATTAGGAAATGCAAGTAAAAATTAGTATGACATACCACTTCACACCCACTAGAATGGCTATGATGAAAAAGACCAATAATAACAAGTGTTGGCAAGGCTTTTGAGAAACTGGAGCCCTCACCCATTGCTGGTGGAAATATAAAATTGTGCAGCCACTTTGGAAAAAAGCCTGGCAATTCTGCAAAGGATTAAACATAAGGTTACCATATGACCCAGCAATTCCATTTCAAGATATATACCCAAGAGACTTGGAGGCACAGAGTAGTACACAATGTTCATAGCAACATTATCCAAAAGAGTCGAAAAGCCAAAACAACCCAAATATCCATCGACTGATGGAGAGATAAATAATACGTGGTATATCCATACAATAGAACATTATTCAGCAATAAAATGAAATAAAGTACTCATTGATGCTACAACACAGATGAACCAAGAAACTAGTCACAAAGGACCACATATTGTATTACCCCAATTACATTAAATTTCCATAACATGCAAATCTTTAGAGACAGAAAGTTGATTAGTGGCTGCCAAGGCTGTGAAGTAGGGAAGACTGGAAGTGAAGGCTAAAGTTTGTGGGGTTTCTTTTGGGCATAATAAAAATATTCTGAAATTGTAGACTTGTTAAGTCACTTAATTATACACCTGAAACTAATGAAACATTATGTACAGACTACACTTCCATTTCTAAAACCCCTAAAATCGACTGTGGTTTTGGATGCACAACTTTGTGAATACACAAAAAACTATTGAACTGTACCCTTTAAGCGGATCGATTGTGTATCAAAAAATGTTTTTTTAAAGGAGAATGAGGAGAGGTGTTGAGAGTCCTATCAAAGTAGCTGAGTTGTACATGAGTTGTTTGTGCTGCTGTTTTCTTAAATTAGAAACCATACAGATGTTTCTAAGCCAGGCCCACTGAAGACCCCGCTGGAATCCCAGGTTTGGGATTTGGCACTGACAAGGGCTACAGTGTGCTGGACCCCAAGCAGCATGGAGCCAGTCCCCAGGCTGCCTCTTCTGATTAGAGTCAACAAGTAGCTATGAGGTTTTAAAGCCAAGTTAACATATAAATGTGATTTTCTGCCTTAGCAAATCCTGCTCTAAGTAAAATACTTTTAAATGATTATCAAAATAAGGTTACTACTGAATGGTCTCAAAACATGGAAATGCCAGGATTTTGATGCTTAAAGTGAGCCGTACAGGCTCTTGTTTCCTGAATCCAGGCTGAGAGGTCTTTCAACTGTCAACTCTTCATTGATTTGATTTATCTCATGGTCCAGTGGTTACACACTGGTGTATTTCCCACAGCTAAAGTGGAATTAGCAATGCAAGACCATATAGTAAGGCTAAATGCAAGGAGGTCAGCAACTGCAGTACTCCTACTAAGAATCATTGATTTAAACTTCTTTTTTTAAACAGAACTGAAGTTCAGGTAAATTTTTTGCTAACTACAAAGAGAATGCCTTCCTGAGGCTGGATAGGGGGAAGGAGCACTTGTGAAGTCATTCCTCAAACCATAACTAATTGAGATCTATGGTTTAATATATAACCCAGATGGTAAGTTTTGTAATGATTTTAAGTTTGCAGTATCTCCCTTTTTTTTCCTGGGGCAATAATTCACTGGGCAATAATTCACATCCTGGTTTCCCATCGGGCATTTTTTAAAGGCAAAAATGCAGATTACTTCATCTTGTGGTTTAGTCCTGGTATACGGAACATTGCAGCAGCAGCAATGATTTCTTATAACACCTCTGGCATGAGTAAGATTCTTAGGGAGGTCGTATTTAATGCAGTATAATTTGACTACCATCAAGAATGGTCATCGCTTAAATAGCTACTAAGATAGCGGTAAATGAGGACATCAGAAACCCCCACCCATCCCACCCAAATGCCATTCTTACATGGATAGAAGAGGATGATGTGAACAAAACTTCCCTATATTCACATCCACTCCACCATTTGCCATCTGGGGATCCCCAAGGCCTTCCAGTTTGGACCAATGCCTTATAAAAGGAGAATGTTATTCTTTTCTAACTCTTGCAAAAACTGGTTGCTATGAATCTTGACTGTCACCAGCACTTCTTGGAATTTCAGTTAGGAGTAAAATACAGATCCAAATGAATCTGAGAATCCTATTTTCGTAAAATACTTTCTGCTTTGTTGTTGAGGCAAATAATCTCCAAACCAATTCTTGTTCATCAGTTTTGTGTGGCCAACATCGAATATCAAAGAATGAAACCTTGAAAAGCATCACCATGGCAAAAGAAAAGGAGGGGGAATCAAGAAACCTAGATTTGGGTTCCATTATATCTTTTCTCCGTAGGCAATGCGCAAGGCAACTTACATGCACTCTTTCAAGGGCACACTTTGAATCACTATCAAGGAACATCCTGGTGACCCATACTATGAAGAATTTGGATATGATTAATGCCTCCATAAATCCTGTCGATGAAAGTATAATTGTGTTAGAAAGGAGAAGGATAGACATTTTATGCATATCACACAGAAAGTGAAGTACAATTTTCAGAATCAAAGGTCAGTCAGTTCCAAGGCAGGAAGTAAAATCCTGGCCTTGTGTTGCTTTGTTCCAGGGCCGAGCCCACACAGGGATGGTTTTAGGTTTCCAGCAGCAGTGGTTCCTTGTCTTTGATCCATGTGCCTCTGTAAATACTAACCTCTGATGGACACAGGAAAAAAATATTTCTAGGAATCCTGTAGCATGACGTGTGTGAAAAGTCTCAGAGAGGAAATATTTGCCAGTATTTTCCCAGTAACCTGGTCCTACAGGCACTTAAAAGGCCATTCTTAACTAATTTCCTTCCCACTGCTCCTGGCCCCCTGTTATACTCTAATGATCCATCCAGCTCTTACCAAAAGTTCAGCAGCTAAGCAGACAAGTTTTAAGGTGGTTGCATTTCATGAGCTTCTAGCGCAAAGTCTTATTTTAGATATACCAGCAAAGGAGCACCTGCCCATTGGGTCTGTCAAAGCATTACCTCCAAAAAAGGGCTTAAGCAAAGATCTCATCAACATTCCTGGACATGAATTAACCTCAGCTGTCTTTACAATTGCGATTCCCTCAGCCTGAGCTACTTCCGGCTTGTCCATGGCTAGTTCCTTCCCATATTCTCTGGGATTTCAGCTCAAATGTAAACTCTGTAGAGTAGCCTATCCCGAGCATTCCTCTCCCCTGCCATCACAAAACCCTCTTTCACATAGTCCTGTGGTCATGTCCATAGGCAATAAATGAGACAGACCCTGGTTTCTGCCACTCACTGGTGTGTCTGTGGCCAAGTCACTTAATTCTGTCTCCTGACCTTCCTCTGGGTGATCTCCATTGCAAAGTCACCATGAAAATGTAAAGGGGAACAAACTCTAGATTGAGAATCGAGGGACGTCCATTTTAGGGTTGATTCTGCAACCAACCTGGTGGCTGACCTGGGACAGGTCACTTCCCTTCATGGAGCCTCAGTTTCGTCACTCGTTCACTGAAGGGATTGGACTCAATGAAGTCTACGGGCCCTCCCTGCTCTGAGAAGGGCTTATTCTACATCTGGACAGCTGCATGTTCATCCCTCTATCCCCAGTGCACAGCTGCCCATGCTACGTTAAGATTCCTGGTGCCACATGAACTATCCCCTCCGTCTCCCGGCCACTCCATTCAACTCAATAAAATGCATAGTTTAATAAATGCAGGCAGTGGCACCCCACCGCGCATGGTGCTGGAAAAGTGTTTATTTTACAACCAACAAAGGGGTCAGGGTCATCGGTGGTTTGTGACTCCGAATTTAACTCTCTAAAATTGCACTAACATTTCTCTTGGAACCTTCTTGCCAAATCCAAGTGTTCCTCTTTGTGCTCTTTCATTTCATGAACACTGTCCCTTCCATTGACCCATATGGAAACTCCTAACCCGTGGCTTTTCCTCCTGCCTCTGTGTCCCGCCTTTTCTAGTGAACTCCCAGTCTCCACTACTCTTAGGGGACATCACCCAAAATCCAGTCCTCCACACTTAGTCAACTTATGAATCCCAACCGTATGCCAGGCCCTGCATGAAAATCTGAAGATACAGCAATTAAAACAATCTAATAGCCCCCAGTGTGGGACCGAGAGATATGTTATGCATAAAAATCCTGTTTCACCAAATCAAACATGATTACATACCATCCTGGCAAATGGTGGCTGATTAACCACCTCCTCTGCCTCCTTGGAAGTGTCCTTTTTCCTATTCTTTTAAACCTTGGCTTAAGTCATGTCTTGGAATTATTTCAGTTGAATTCAATAAAACTCATTAACTAAACATCTTATCTTATACAAAGTGTGAATTTTTTGCTTCAACAAGAAAAACAGACCTTTAGGTTTACCCTCACTCCGCTCTCCCAAAATGGGAAAAAGATGATTAAGGTGCCGTCACATTGCTAATGTTTACTTCCAGGAGAGTGTGCTTTCTGTATGATATCATCACTTTAACAACCCACATACAAATGACTATATTGACCAGAGAGTTGTGGAATCCACTGACAATTACTACCCTGATAACCTACCCGAGCGTGGCGAAGCTGGGCCTTCATCTGACAAGCATCAGATCATGTAACGCGCTTCTGGCTCTGAGCCTAACCACCAAATATTACTTCGGATGGTAAATGTTTGCAGGGTGGTTTACTTACGATTGTGTGTTTGGCTTTTTTCCCCCTTACTGCATGAAATTAACAACATAGAATTCTGTAGACGGCAGCTTTCTACTCATCTCCAAGAGGGAAACTCACAGGAGTGGCGTTTTCCAGGCAGCCAACTCACCAGCACTGGCCCTGGCCCAGGGCCAGCACTGAGAAGGTTCAATTTCTCAGTGTGACCAAATCTTTGTCTTCTGAACCACAATGGACATCCAAAGGGCCTGCGGAACAGAGGCCCCAAACAGAGAGCTGGCATCTCCTCCACTCACAAAAGGGACCAAACGAGTGGGCGGGGTTTTTCTTCTTTCCCGTTACATGTTTTTTTAAAAGTGTTAACGCTTATAAACATTTCTATGCCAGCTTCAAAAACGATCAACTTATGAAAAATAACAATGTCTCATCCAATTTTTAAAAAGAAAGATGTACTTGAAAAGAGAAAACTACAGCAAACCAAGAAGCAGCCAAGTGAACTGAGTCCTTGAAGCTCTCCTGTAACCAGCCTGAACTGGAGACAGATTACCCAAAGCAACAGCTAATCCTCACATTAGCCATTGGACCGTTGTCAGACTTGGCCTTTGGGGCCAGCCTCAGCTCCTCCCTGGCTTGATGCTCCCACTGCTAATGCAGAAGGCACAGCCATTGGCCATCAGCCCATTGGTGAACCTCAACTATCTCTGTTACTATAAACACTGAGGCTCAGTAGGAGGTAGTCCTCAGGGCTCAGGCTATGGCAACAACTTGTAGGTGAAATCACCTAGTGACTTGATGTTTCTGAGACACTGGTGATTCAATTTCCGTCATGCAGATGAGCTGCATTCGGCAGTGAAATAATGTCCTAGCAAGATGAAATACTGCTGTGGACAAGAAGCACTATGACAAGGTGAAGACAATTTGATTAGCACTCTAAACAGGCCAGAGTTCTAGTCCCAGCCCTGCCAGAAACTAACTATATGAGGTTCGCTTCTTTGGAGCTCTGCAGATGCAGCAAGCTGAATTAGGTCAATTTTCGAACTGTGTAAGAGCAAAAATCTGTCACATGAAACCATATATGGGAGCCCAACATAGGAAGCAGAGCAAAAAGAAAAACAAACAAACAAACAAACAAAAACAATGTCTTTCCGAT
Source organism: Suricata suricatta (assembly GCF_006229205.1). Classification (NCBI taxonomy): domain Eukaryota; kingdom Metazoa; phylum Chordata; class Mammalia; order Carnivora; family Herpestidae; genus Suricata; species Suricata suricatta. Next base: position 94,222,310 of record NC_043717.1, read on the forward strand.
TGTGTAAACTTCCACTGTTTAGCAGGGGAAAAAAAATACATCTTCTTCATCTTAAGATGACCTGTATTTAGTCATAGTTCACATTTAAAATAGGATGGGTCTGGGGTGTCTGGGTGGGTCAGTTGGCTAAGCATCCCACTCTTAATTTTGGCCCAGGTCATGATCTCCGAGTCTTAGACTAGAGCTTGCACTGGGTTCCACGCTGAGCATGGAGTCTGCTTAAGACTCTCTCTCCTTCTCCCTCTGCTCCTCCTGCTAGCCCTGCTCATGCTCTTGTGCACTCTATCTATCTATAAATAAATAAATAAATAATAGGATGGGTCTTAGAATGATGGTATACATTCTTTTCATATTCCCAAAGTCCCAGTACTAAATTAACACAAAGTACAACTAATGGCATCTCGACATCAAAGACAGATGATGCTTTGGGGATCCCCCAATCTTCATGTCCCTTCTCCAAACAGTCGGGATCTGGATAACATAATGTGAAAACTACTAGACCAGAATGTTTCTAAGGGGCATTGGAAATCTGACATTCTGTGGTTTGAATGCCATGCGTAACTATTAAAAATGGTGGGCGAGGTCCAAGCACATCCAGTGAGTGACCATTTTGGAAGATGTTTCCTTTGTGCAAAAAAAAAAAAAAACAGTTCTAAGGCAATTCTCAAGGAGGGGGTTCTCAAAAGGTTAAAGCCATCTCTATCTACATGGTTGAGGTGTGTCCTCATGCCATGTCCTCCCAAGGTGACTTCTCCAAAGGCACGCACACCTCTTATTTTGAGCCCTCACTGATTAAATGGAGCCACATGTCTCTGTAGGAGAGAATATTTATTTCAGCATTAAAGTGAGAAAAGTTTTAACAGGGTCCTGGGCCTGCCTGGCCATGCACAAATGGGGAAGCCCTTTACTGTGTGCAAAGCAGTTTCATGTCCATGACCTCCCTCTGATGCCTCAACACAAGCCCAAGAGGTAGAGAGGGCAGGCACTGTCCTATTCTCATCTTAGAAGGAGAAACCAAAGATCAAACAGGTGAAACAAATTGCCCAAAGCTGCCTAGCTAGCAAATGGCCGAGTTAGGATTTGAACTGCTTCATCAGGAAACAAAGTCCACATCATTCGCTATCATACCTGTCTGCTCACAGACCTTACAACATGAAGTCCCAAAGCAATCCCAGCTCTGCCTGGGATGAGGTTCATTTTAACGGAGGGGTGCCATGTGGTAGTAATTTACATGCCACTCTCTCTGCCAGGAGTGGAAGGCTTAATTTCTTAGGTCTGCCTCTCCCCTTTGAAATCATCAGAAGCTCTGAGGATTGTCCAGACTGTCTATTCTGTAAGAGCCAGATGACAGACACAGAGATAGATAGCCCTGGCAGCTCGATTCAGCCAAGGCACGGTCATGGCATGGGCTCTGAGAGGCAGAGTTACCAGAGGTGGATGAAAGACTAGGACACTTGGTCCTGAGAGCCAGTGAGGTTTTGAAACAGGCCACAAATATTGGGGCCCAGTAGGCCAAAAAACCTCCCTCATAGCGACCGTTGACGGCAATGCCTCCGGGGCACAGGAGAGTCTATATAGTGACCAGTGATGGCTATGCCTCCGGGGCGCAGGTGATCTATTTGGGAAGTTGCGGAACAAGTCAAAAGACTGTGAAACAACATATGGCCTCCTGGGCTGCACATGTGGCTTCTGTTTATCCTATGATTTTCTCGTTGCTTCACAAAAAGGCATATACTTTTAAGTTCTGAATCAACTTGGATCAGTTAGTGATGCCAGCTTTCCCTTACATTATTTTTGTTCCCAGCTCATTGCCTGCTGTTGGGGGCAAACACAATCCTCTGTCTAAAATTAACTTCTTGGATAATAAGCGTCTTACCCAGACATAACTGCTAAAGGGCCTTGAAGAAAAGAAAATTATTTGGGCTTATCTTATGCATAGAGACAGACTCCCTCATTCCTGTTTTTTGACTTCTGTTCTCACGGCTTTTCTCTCTTTCGTGATAAAAAATGATCCTTCCCAGAACATGTGTTTACTCTTTCAAGGACCATAAACTAGGAAATCATTAAAGAAAAAAAGTAATCACCTATGGTTTATAAGACACTGACTATCTTAGTAAAGTGTGGTATTACCACCATTCACGTTGTCTGTCTTCTTTGCTATAGATACTGCGCTAACACCAACCCTCTACTCAGAAACCCTTCGACTGGGGTGCGTGGGCTCGTCCCCTGCACACAAACAGCCATAATTTTCAATATCGGAGGCATTTACTCCCACCCTCTGAAGAAAGCCTTCAGAAGTAGAATTCCATTAAGGCCCATATGCTACCTCCTAGGAATCTGGTCGGGTAAGACATGGTGTCTCTTACTGGGTGGCCTTTAGGGAGGCCCTGCCGGCTGCCCTGTTTGCTCTGAAAAAAGCCTCCCCTCTTGCTGACAGCCACCCTCTGTTTAAGGTTCCTCTTCTGGATTCAAATGACAAGGGACCTCAGAACAAACGACCTGCTGAAGACAAGAAAGTGTTGCTAACCAGTCCGATCACACCTTCAGACTGACTCTGAACCCATGCTGCTTCTTCATGCAGTCAGTTCTTAACATTTATGTGAACAGAGAGGAATAATGTTGAGCACCATTTAGAAAAGGACGTAATGAAGGGATAATTCATACTGGTTGGTGGACCATGTTAGGTGGTGTTTTACAAAATCATATTCCTAGTTATGTTTTGTTTAAGGGATCATGGAAATAATTTGCTTTTCCTGGTTTGGTAGTGGCAGGAAGTCCTTCCAGCTGTTTATAATAGGGAAGGGGCTCCTCTGGCCAACCCCCCAGAATTCACAGCTAGCAGACTAGATCCCTGCAGGACATAAGACCCAAGGCCACTATGTAAAGGCAGGCCAGTCTCTTAAGGCAAGTGTCTAGAATATTCATTTAACCCTCCACATACGACCATAGTTAATGTCCTAATAGAGGAGAAAAGATGAGACGTGGTTTTCAAATTTGCTGCATTATCATATGAACTATGAGTCCATTTCCATGATGAAATTTTTCAGAGCAGGACTTCTAAGAACACAGAGATCAGCAGCACTGAGTTCTAAAAGCCTAAGCAGCACCCTCTGAAGTTTTTCCTGAAATACAATACAGGTTTCAGGTTAGTTATTTCTTAAGCCTTATAGGAGCTGAGAAACTAAAGGAAACGTGAAATGACTGAAAAGAGGGATTTTGTAAGGCTTCCCCCTCCCACAAGCCTGTCCCCACCCCTCCAGTAATGCTCATGAAGGTACAGTTTTTACAACTTTGATCTTCCATTAGCAAATTCCTTCAAGTCAAATGCACTTCACTCCCTGCTCACGCTTGAGTTTTTCTAAGCAGAACCAGACCTTCTGGCTGCAAAGCAGCCATCATGGGCATGATTGCCCTGTTGCCGTCTGGGAGGCACTTCGTGGGCAAATTTCTGTCCTCAGAAGCACTTCCCATTGAACAGAATAGAAGCTGCCTGAACACATTTGCAAACCTGATTGACCCTTTAAGATCTCCTTGGATTGATCTTCCCAGCACTTCTCCCTAGGGAAGGCCAGCTATAAGCATTAGTCACTGTACAGAAAACCTTAGCAAAATGAACAAAGTACAACCCCTGTAATGAGTTGCTAAATAAATGAGGAAGAAAACAAGCTCTACCAAATGTCAACAGAGCTCAGCATTCTCCCCAGAATGAGACCACCCTCCAGTGGCAGGAGCAGTGGGGGGAGGGGAGGGTGGGGGAGGGGGCAGTTCTGGCTGAAGACTGAATAGTGGCACAGAGCTAAGAATTCCTGAGGTAGATTCCTCCCCACACCAATCCATCCACCAAAAGCACTGTGCTGAAGCCTTCCCGGGCATAGGTTGTAGCTGGTCCCCCCCACACTAAACCTCTACCAAACCCTGGCAGGAAGCAAGGTAAGAGAAACCTGAGAGAAAAAAGAATGGCACATAATGTTTTAGATATACAATTTGTAACAAATTGTTATTCAGTGTCCGATAAAATCCTCAGTAATTCAAAAAAAATGTGAGCAGGGCACCTTGGATTGCCTGGGACCAGAACAGCAAATATTTTGACTAGAAAACATTGAGGTGTCTCATTGCCAGAGAATCTGAAATAATGGCTATCAAGTTACTGAGGTTTTACCACAAATGATATGGAATAGCTTAGTTGACTGGTCCAAGAGCCAACATTCTTACTATGTCTGATGCCTGAGCAGCTAGCTAACTGACTGGATGAACAAAAGGATGGATGGATGGATGGATGGACGGATGGATGGATGGATGGATGGACGGATGGATGGATGGATGGATAGATGCCTGGCAGTCTGAATGGATGAAATGACAGATGGATGATTAACTGGCCAGCTGGATAACTGACTGACTGGCTGGCTAAATGGATGAATGGATACATGGATGGATAGATGGATGGATGGAGGCATGCATGCATGCATGCATGCATGCATGGATGAATAGGTGGGTGGATGGGTGGATGGATGGATGGATAGATGGATGGGAGGATGGGAGGAAGGAAGGAAGGAATAGCATCTGTAGGCAGCCTTGTCTGGATGAGATGGCCCCTAAGACTGGTCCACCACCACTCTAAGCCTTTGGCTCTTCAAGCCTTACATTTTTTTGCCCCTGTCTCTGCTCCTACCTAATATAAAGACAAATCTAGCAACAGTTGGGGTTTTTGCTTTATCCTATATAGAAAGCTACAATGATGAACATGATCAGAAATGTATTTGATAAATATCATACTGGTTATGGTGTGTATAGAGAATAGAGTGGAGGGGATGCAGCCAGGGAGACTAAATGAAAGCTATGGCCACAGTATCTGCCCCCCCTCAAAAAAGATGAAGGCTTCAGCTAAAGTGTTAGCAACAAGAAAAGAAAGGAATGGTCAGATTTGGAACAGAAAATATAGGGTCAAGAAGACTTGATGATGAACTAAATTTTGGAGATGAGGCAGAGACCAGGGTCTAAATCCTTGCTACCTGAGGTGTAGTATACAGACCAACAGCATCCGCATTACCTGGAAGCTTGTTAAAAATGCAGAATCTTAGGCCTACCCTAAACCTACTGATCAAAATACGCATTTTAGCAAAATCCCCAGGTCACTCATGCACAGTAAAGTTTGAGAATGTCATTTTAGAGAACGTCCACATTCCTTGCAAAGCTGGCTATGGTGCAACCCAGTGAAAGACAAAATTGGATTTAGCTTTTGGAAGGTTGGATTTATCATGCCTGAAAGCTATTTTGCCTTTTCAACAAACATTTACTATTATGGACAGTGGCTCTGGGAAGACAGACATGAAAGACAGCTCCTGGCCTTAGAGAACTCACATCTGGTAAAACAAAAAAAATTTTGAAAAGCAATTATATTATAGCACGATGAGTACCATGTTTGATGTATTCACAGACTACAAGTTTGGTACATTATTCAAAAAAATGGTTCATGCCACATTCATCCTGGGGTCAACAGCTAGCCAGAACCCCGCCTGGGTAAGCTCAGGTTGAATGGGGAAGCCCTCTCTTCAACTTACTCACCAATGAGAAGTCCACATCATCCTTCAGCCAGACATGTCAATCACTTAGGACCCTAGGGCTTCTTTCCTTCAAATCATGTGGTTGGGGTGGTAGTGTGACTGACTGAGTGGTCTAAAGTGCTGGATTCAGGCTCTAGTCATTTCAAATACATGGGTTCAAATCCCACAGCTGCCACATGCTTCATGGTCTCAAATCGTGTGGTTGGAGGTAGGAGGTAGGAGAGCATTTTATGGAATAAATAATTTGGCTCAGATGCTGATGAGAAATCATTTCTAGTGACTGCCTTACAGGTCAAATCCTTGAAAGGAGTAAAGTCAGAAAGCTGTAGACATAAAGCAGCAGCAGCAGCAGCAGCAGCAGCAGTATTTTAACAATTAAATACTACTTCAAAAAAGTTAGTAGGCAGATTTGGAGAGTACCACCTTGGCTCAGCTAAAAAGGCATTTCTCCAACCGTGGGTACTCACTAATGCTGGTTGCTTCCACTTATCACACGCCTCCAAATTCAATTCGTTACCAAAAAGTGAGAAAAAGCCATTCAAGCTACTCAGCCATGGACCTTATCTAAATCAGACTAGCATTTCAATGTCTCCCTTCTCTGGGCAGGGCAATACGTTCCTCTTTGTTTTAACACCATCTTTTACACCTGTTTACCGATGTCAATGACACTTGTTATTTGGTCTACATATTTTGCTCCCCTAGTGATTCACTTCTTGACAATATATTGATGCTTACAAAACCACAGAGTACTTTATTGAGAACAAGGTATTTCTCAATAGAAACCAAGTGGCTTTAAGGCATGATCTAATGATCAGTCCTACATGCATCTTCACAAGTTCAGTGATAGTAAGTAGTCATTTTCACTTTGCCATTACAGAGACTGAAGCAGAGAACACTTGAGGGGTTTTGTCTAGAGTCAATGTGCTGAGCTGGGAGATGAACTCAGGAACTCTTACTCCCAGAGATAGTGCCATCCACCACAGACCCTCCCCCTATGTAACAACATTTGTAAATAGATGACTCAGATGTGCAATAAGAAAAGAAATCTCTAGGCATCAGGAAAAGTCCACAGAGCTCCATAAAACTTTTGCAGTGCCTGGATTTCTGCAAAAACAAATGTAATTTCCCCCTCCAGCATCCAACAGTACTTTGAATATCTTGCAAAGATGACAAGACTTCTTACTATAACTATTCCCCAGTTAAAATTCATCACTGCGTAAAGCATTGCTCTTGATCTGTCCCACATCATCAGAAGCAAGCTAAAATACCTAAAGTCCCTCAGATATGGCACATTAGCTGAACTTCATCTTTTCCCAATATATCTAGCTCAAGTTGGAAATGAAGAATATTTATGGGACATAATGAAAGCACTAATAATTGCAAGCTTTGACTAATATATGCAAAAATCAGATAATATCGATGTTTGGGGACCATTAAAACATTTCAAGGGGTGGCTGAGTGACTCAACTGATTAAGCTTCGTACTCCTGACTTCATTTCAGGTCATGATCTCACAGTTTGTGGGTTCAAGCCTCACATCAGGCTCTGTATTGACAGTGCAGACCCTGCTTGGGATTCTCTCTCCTTGCCCCTCCCTTGTTCATGTGTGAGTTTTCACCCCCCTCACCCTGTCTCTCTCTCTCTCTCTCTCTCTCTCTCTCTCTCTCTCTCTCTCTCTCTTTCTGAAAAAAAAAGAAGAAAAACAAAAAAAAATCGTAAAACAACCATTTCAATCCTGGGGCACCTGAATGGCTCAGTCAGTTAAGCTGACTTGATTTCAGCTCAAAACTCTTAATTTTGGCTCAAGTCATGATCTCACGGTTCGTGGGTTCAAGCCCTGCATTGGGCTCTGTGCTGACTGTGGGATTTTCTCTCTCTCACACTCATAATAATAATTTAAAAAATTTTTAAGCTAAAGCAAAGAGCAACAATAGCCTCAAAATCATAGATGTTGATACATTTTAGGTGTTACAGATGATTAATACTTAAACAGCAATTTATTCTTTCTAAAGTCCTTTCACTTACCTTGAAGCACCTGTGCCTCAGGACGATTCCATGAGGTAGCATCCCCATTTTACAAATCAGTAAATTAAGATTAGAACTACATGAAGTGATTTACCCAAAATCTGAGCAGTAGTATGTGAAAGAGCCATCAGGTCTGTATGACTCCAAATCCTAAAGATGAAATAGTTGATGTCATGTTGAGTGTTCTTATCGCACACATATACAAAGAAACCTTCGACGGTGATGGATACAGCTATTACCTTATTGTGGTGATGATTACATGAGTGTATGCCTATGTCCAATCTCATCAAACTGTATATATTAAATATGTACAGCTTCTTCGGTATCAACTACACTTCAATAAAACTTTTTTTAAATGAAATAGCTGATTTTAGATTTCTGAGAATAAACACCATTAGTAGCAGTTTGACTTGTTATAGATAATGCTCACAATGGTAATTTTTTTACCATAGAACTGTTATTTCCCCTTTCTGCATGAACAATTGTAATCTAGAGAAATCGAAGCTTTTAAAAAGCAGTAGAGAGAAAAGAGAGAACAAATAAATAATAAATAAAGAGGTATTTCCTTTTGTTGTACACACTTCATGGGAATAGCATGTGTTTGCTCCCCAGTGCTCTTGAGCTTGGCACACGTGGTGGGCAAGAGTGGGCATCCGAAGGCAGTGCCCGAGAGGTGCTCTGGAATCCCTCACTTAGGGTTCTTCTGCTGGGCTGAGGCAAGTAAGGCCTCAGCACCATTTTTCATGGTTTCCTCTTACTGGCCATCCGGACTTGTGGCATCCCATTCAGTCAGGAAAAACCTCTTCCCAAGTTTCCTATTATTATTTAGGTCCAGTTTCTTTTTTACTATTATTATTATTGTTCATTCATTTTTGAGAAAGAGAAAGACAGAGGACATGTTGGGGACAGGCAGAAAGAGAGAGACACAGAATCCAAAGCAGGCTCCAGCCTCTGAGCTGTCAGCACAGAGCCTGATGTGGGGCTCGAACTCAGGAACAGAGAGATCATGACCTAGGCCGAAGTCAGAGCTCAACTAACTGAGCCACTCAGACACCTTTATTTAGGTCCAGTTTCTGATTTTACCCTCAGCAGCTACTGAGGCCGACTTGCACTGCAAATAGATGTACTTTTTACATAATTTGGAATTATCCTAAATGAGACGATGAGATAGGCATCTCCTGACTCCCAGTCTGTGTCTGCAGTCCTGAACTCCCAACCGACAGATCCAACGCCTGTGGACATCTCAACATGTCCTCAAATTCCATGTGTGTGAAGCTTACTTCATCCCCCATGGCTCCGACCACCACAGTGCGGCCTCCAGTCTGCCCCAACAGGAGGTCTTGGGGAAAAGTGTCAGCTCTCTCACTCTCACCACCCCCCCCACCATCCACATCTTTCATTTGCACATTTTTTCCATCCTTTCTCCCAAATATCTCTTGTAACCATTCACCTTTCCAGCACACCCCCGCCCCGAGGCTGAGCCACCACCCCCTCTCCAACAGGCAAGTCTACAGTTATGGTTGGGGACTCTAACACCTCTCTCTCTCAACAACTGAGAGAAAAACTAGACAAAAAAATCAACAAGGATGTACAGTATCTCCACAATACCTTCAACCAACAGGACCTAATCAACACTGACCCAACAACAGGACCTAATGACCCCCACCCAACAACTGGAGAATTCTTCTCAAGTACATGTCTAAAGTATTGATGCTTACAGACAATAATGAACTGCTGGGTTTCTAACTTATATAGATGTAAATTTTATAACAATAACAGCACAAAAGAAGAGAAGAAGGAATAGATTAAGAGAAACATTTCTAGATCTAACTATAATGTATTATAAATATGAAGTCAATTCTGAAAAGTTCCAATGTATAGATTAAGCCCTAGAGCATACACTAAAAAAGTAACAAGCTACAGTGAAAAATCACTAAAGCCATTAAAATGTTATACTAGGGGGGACACCTGGGTGGCTCAGTCAGTTAAGCCTCTGGCTTCAGTTCAGGTCACAACTTCGCAGTTCACAAGTTCAGGCCCCATGTTGGGCTTTGTGCTGACATCTCAGAGCCTGGAGCCTGCTTTAGATTCTGTGTCTCCCTCTCTCTCTGCCCCTCCCCCACTCAGACTCTGTGTGTCTCTATCTCAAAAATAAATAAACATTAAAAAAGTTAAAATATACCTCAAGAGACTCTTAAATACAGAGAACAAATTGAGGATGGATGGGGGCTGGGGGAGAGGAGTAAATGGGTGATGGGCATTGAAGATGGCACTTGTTGGGATGAACACTGAGTGGTGTATGTAAGCCAATTTGACACTAAATTATAATTAAAAATAAATAAAATAAAATTTTATACTATGAAATAGTCACCTAATACAGCAGAAAGCAGTAAAGGAGGAAAAGAGGAATAAACAAACCAAAAAAGATGTGAGATATACAGAAAATAAAAATAAAATGACAAACTTGGATTGAGCTTTTAATAATACGAATGGGCGAAACAATCCCATCCAAAGGCAGAGACTGGCAGATGGATTTTTAAAAAAACAAGTTCCAGCTATATATTGTTCACCAGAAATACCCATTACATTCAAAGGTAGAAACAATCTGAACAAAAAAGAAGAAAAAGACATATATCATGAAAACAGAAACCGTAAGAAATACAGAATGACTATACTAATATCACAGGAAATCAACTTTAATAAATGCTACTAGCGATAGAAAAGGAATTTTTATAATGATTAAAGGAACAATGCATCAGGAAAACACAATTATCATAAATATACATGCAGTTAACAACAGAGTCTAAAAACACATGAAGCAAAAGCTGACAGAATTAAAAAGAGAAATAGAAGATTCAATAATAATAGTTGGAGACTTCAATGCCTCAATTTCAGTAATGGCTAGAACAACTAGAAAAACATCAGTAAAGAAACAGAAGTCTTGAGCAGTATAATAAACCAAGTCTTAGGTGACATCTCTAGAACATTCCACCAACAAGCCAATATAGTCTTCTGAAATGCATGTAGAGCAATCACTAGTACAGACCACAGGTTAGGCCATAAAACACTTTTCAATATATTTTAAAAGACTCCATCACACAGTGTATGTTCTCTGACCACAGTGGAATGAAATTATAAATCACTTAAAAAGGGTATCTGGGAAATTCATAAATATGTGGGAATCAAACAATGCACTCTTAAATAAACAATGGCCCAAAGAAGAAAGCACAAGGGAAATTAGAAAATCTTTAAGATAAATTAAAATAAAACAAAGCATACCAAAACTTACAGGATGCAACCAAAGCAGTTCTTAGAGAATATTTTATAGCTGCAAATGTAAGAAAAAAAAAAGAGAGAGACAGAGAGACAGAGATCTCAATCAATAACTTAATTTTCCACCACAAGACGCTGCAAAAGAAAAAGCATGCTAAGCCCAAAGCAAGCAGAAGAAAAGAAATATAGATTGCAGTGGGAACTGAGAGTTGAAAGGAACAAAGAAAATCAATGAAGCCAGAAGTTGGTTCTTAGAAAAGATCCACAAATTTGACAAATTTTAACCTAGACTGACCAAGAAAATAAAAGACTCAATTGCTAAAATCAAGAATGAAAGAGGGGGCATTAAAATCATCCTTTAAAACTACAATGAGAGGTGTCTGGCTGGATCAGTTGGTAGAGCACGCAACTTTTGATCTCAGGGTTGTGAGTTCAAGCCCCACGTTGGGTGTAGAGATTACTTGAAAATAAAATATCTTTTTTGATGGACATTTAGGCTCTTCCCATACTTTGGCTATTGTTGAAAGTGGTGCTATGAACATTGGGGTACGTATGTCCCTATGAATCAGCACTCCTATATCCCTTGGATAAATTCCTAGCACTGCAACTGCTGTGTCAGATCGTAATTTTATTTTTAAATTTTTGAGGAATCTCCACACTATTTTCCAGAGCAGCTGCACCAGTTTACATTCCCACCAACAGTGCAAGAGGGTTCCTGTTTCTCCACATCCTCGCCAGCATCTGTAGTTTCGCATCTGTAGTTTCCTGATGAAGAGGTGGAGAAAAGGGGAAATGGGTGATGGGCATTGAGGAGGGCACTTGGGATGAGCACTGGGTGTTGTATGTAAGCGATGAACATTGGGAATCTACCCTCAAAACCAAGAGACCACTTTACACACTGTATGTTAGCCAATTTGATGATCAATTATATTAATAAATAAATAAATAAATAAACAAATATCTTTTAAAATGGCTATATATATGAACAAAATAGAATTAAGAATCCACAGATAAACCCATACACTTAAGGTCAATTGATTTTCAACAAAGGTACCAAGGCAATTCAATAAAGAAAAAGTCTTTTCAACAAATGATGGTGAGAAAATTGATACCACATAGAGACGAATAAAGCTAGACCCCTAACAATATGCACAAAAAATAACTCAAAAGAGCTCAAGGACCTTATTTGAAGACCTTAAACTATAAAACTCTTAGAAGAAATTATAGGAGTAAATCTTTGTGGTCTTAGGTTAGGGAAAGCCTTCATAAGGGACAAAACAAAGAACAGTTAAATTGGACTTGATGAAAATTTAAAACTTTTGTGCTTCAATGAACATCATGAAGAGACCAATGAAGACGACTCCCTGAATAAGAAGAAAATACCTGTAGTGCATCAATTTGATAAGAGACTTGAATCTAGACTCTATAAGGAGGCACCTAACTCGGTGGCACCTGCAGGGCCGGGCTCAGTCAGAGGAGTCTGTAAATCTAGATCTCGGGGTCTTGATTTCAAGTCCCATGTAGGGTATAGAGATTATTTAAATAAAACATTTAAAAAAAAAAGAACCCCTAATTGAATGCTGAGGAGAAAAAAAATGAAAATGGCAAAAATGTCTGAATAGACATTTCCGCAAAGAATACATCCGAATGGGCAATATATACACAAAAAGATGCTCAACATCATAACCTTTTAGGAGAATGCAAATCGAAACCACAATAAGGTGCCACTCCCCACACCCATGAGATGGCTGGGGCAAGGGAAGAATGGACAGACAGTGCCTGGCAACAATGGCACAACTTTGTGAATATATTAAAAGCCACTGGGCTGCATGCTTTAAAAGGGTGAATATGATGATGCATGATCTATATCTAAATAAGAAAATAACTTTAAAATGTATCATTGACTTAAAAGTAGAAGTTAAAACCATAAAATCTTTAGAAAAAAGCACAGGAGAAAATCTTCAAGATCTAGGGCTAGGCAAAGAATTCTCAAACCTGACACCAAATCATGATCCATAAAGGGGAAAACTGATAGACTGAACCTCATCAAATTCAGAAATTTTGCTCTGTCAAATACCACGTGAAGAAGATGAAAAGCAGGCAATGGACATAGAGAAAATAATGTATCTGACAAAAGACTAATATACAGAATATAAAAGTGACACTAAAAACTCAACAGTTAAATACAAAAGAATCCTATCAGAAAATGGGCAAATGGCATCAACAGACATTGCGCCAATGCCTAGAGGGCTAGTTAGAATGAGACAGGATGCTGAACATCGTCAGCCATCAGGGAAAGGTAAATTAAAACCACAATGAGATGTTACTACACACCTATCAGAAGGGCTAAATAAGAGACGGTGACAACACCAAATGCTGGCAAGGTTAGGGAGAAATTGGATCAGCCACACATTGCTGCTGGGAATGTGAAATAATAAACGGCTTTCCACAAAACCAGTTTGGTGGTTTCTCATAAAAATAAACACATAATTACAAAATGACCCACCAATTGCATTCTTGAGCATTTATCCTGGAGAAATGAAAACTGATCAACCCACAGAAGCCTAAACACTAATGTTCATAGCAGCTTTTTTCATAACAGCCAAAAAGTAGAGTCACCCCAGTATCCTTCAACAGATCAGTGGTTTAAAAAAGTGTGGTTCATACTTACCATGAAAGAATCTTCAGCAATAAAAAAAAAAAAAGTACAAACTATTGGTACAAGCAAGATTGGAAAAATCTCAAGTGAATTATACTGAATTGTCAGAAACACCCCAAACTAACTCTCACCCCTAATCCAGCCAAACCATGGTGTCCCAGAATTCCACGCTGACAGCCACCAGGGGGTCTGAGACCTAAATGGTGCCACTGCCTTCCTCTACGGCCCTGAAGCAGATGTGGGTGCAACTGATTGTTCCCAAAGCTAAACCTGGGGGGGTAAGTCATTCAGAGGCAGTCTGTCATTTAATTATGGATAATTGGGGTGCCTGAGTGGCTCAGTCGGTTAAGCGTCCAACTCTTGATGTTGGCTTGGGTAGTGACCTCATGGTTCGTGGTTTTGGGCCCTGTGACCAGCTTTGTGTGTGATGGCAGTGCAGGGCCTGCTTGGGATTCTCTGTCCCTCTCTCTCTGCCCACTCCTGCTCCCTCTGTCTCTCAGGGTAAGTAAATAAACAAAACACATTAAAAAATAATTATGGCAATAACTTATCTTTTTTCCCCCAATGGTGTTTCCCTTCCTCAGACCCAGCTTTAGCTTCTGACATTTCAGTTGGAACGCCTACCATTTCTTGAATATTTCAACCTGCTTCAAGTTGTGGGCGAATATTTCTTTTCTTCCTTCTAGGTTTCTTGTGCTAAGCCAAATTCAGAGCCCAAGGGCCAAATAACACAGCTGTGCGTACCCTGGGCTTTGTGGCACTCAGATCTCTCCATCTTAGCAGGCTCGCGTCACACAAGAGCTCCCCTCCAATAACAGAAAAAGCTACATCCTGGAGTCAGACCTCAGCAAACCAGAAGAGCTGGATTTCCATACTCCCTGGTCTGTCTGCTGTCATCATGGAAGCAAGACCTCTGTGACATTCCCTAAAGATTTTGCCAGCCAAAGGTCACAACTTGAGACGTCACACCCTTCCTACTTACTAGAACCATAAACTCCCTACAATGAATAATCACCATACTTGAAAAGCAAAACAAAAAAATAACATTCAATGGGGAGCATCACAAAGTTGCCCATTCCAATGCAACCAAACTTTGTAAAAGGGGAGAGACTGTCTATGTAACTGGTCACTTCCATGCTTGCAGTCTTTATCTTGGCATTCTGCTGAACTCTGGAAAATCATGAGCCACGTTCCTATAATTGGGGTAGATGAGGTGCCTGCAACACAGGACTCCCTCCTTGAGATGAGCTGAGCTCACTGGGCTTCACTGAACAGTCTAGCTAAGCCATATACATACCTTTAGCTTCCCCCATGTCAAAAGTACACCCCGTTCTTGTACAGGAGAAAGTGCTGGAAACCTAAGTGTGATTTCACTCTCATCCTAATGGATCTCATGACATCCAGGTCTCTGAGGCCCTCCGTAATAATTTTTCAAGGCCAAGTGGAATAAATAGAAGTCTCACTCATAGCTGCATGTATGCAAATTTCCACACTTTAAATGGATTCTGTCCTTAAGTGCATAAACCAAGAAGCATGGAAGCAATTGGATTAGAAAAGCGAGGGTTTTTTTTAACCCCTCTCTAATTGGCATTAAGTCACCAAACATTGTCAAACACATATCACTTGCTTAATTACTTTGTGTGCACATTTGTATATCTTTACAACTTCATAAACATATAAATGAGAGGGAGATATGCAGATTTAATGTACCCCCATATGGTGATAAATACAAACGCTGCCAGAAGATTGTAAAATGCTATACTAATGCTGAAATATCTTTTTTATCTTTTGATTTGCTTCCAAGTCACAAAGAACAAAGTGAGAGTGGTAGATGCTAAGCATAGATCTGTACCTTAACGGAGGAATAATGCACAGCCCTGTTGTTCAATAACGCAAAATATTTCAAAAACTACCTTGCTTCACGTCCATAGTCACATATTAGAGTAATTGTCCTTCATTAATCTTATGGTGTCTGCATAAAATCGCTTCTACATGTCCATTGAAATTTGTACTGAACTGATTTTTCATAAGTAGCCTACTACACATCATTCACCCCCATATGCTTCATTCCAACATTACTTTCATCAGCTGGAGTTGGCCTGTTTCACTCCTAGAACACACTGTACCACCTGCAGCAAAGCCAATCACAAAAATACTAAGTATTTTTGCGTCTAGTGTACCTAGCAAATGGGCTCCATTTTTCAATCTTCAGGATGCGGTGCCATTTAACGTTCCATTTCGGAAAGTCTCGGCTGTAAGGTATCTGCTGAGGTGGTCATCATTCCAAGGTCACCCTGCCCTCTGGTTATACTGGGCATCTTTTTAGCATTCTTCCTTCCATGCCTTCAACCTAATTTCCTGGCCGCCTGCGTTCCCGTCTGTCAGGCTGGTAGGCCCATGCGAATTCACATGTTCTCTTTTCCAAAGCAGCCTCTTCCAAAAGAGAGAGAATGGTCACTCCTATCTTCATGATGAGCCCCCAGGATAAGAGCAGGCTTAAGGATTCCTTACTAGGTTTTGAAAGAAAGTATCTTTATTTCACTGTCTTTCATGTTTCAAGACCATATGAACTGTGTCTAAAAGCTTTGTCTACACAGACCAAACACAGCAAAAAAAGGGATGGTCATTTATAAAAACAGGCCAGAGTCAGAGCAATGCAACTGACATTGCTCATGAGGCAGCCGCCAACATTCCCGAAGGACTAAGATGCTTTGGCCTCTTAGAAATCTTATCAAGTGTGTTTTAAAAATCTATTTAAAGGGGCACCTGGGTGGCTCAGTCGGTTAAGCGTCTGGCTTCGGCTCAGGTCAGATCTCACGGTTCATGGGTTTGAGCCCCACGTCGGGCTCTGTGCTGGCAGCTAGCTCAGAGCCTGGAGCCTGTTTCAGATTCTGTGTCTCCCTCTCTCTCTGACCCTCCCCTGCTCGCCCTGTCTCTCTCTGTCTCTCAAAAATAAATTAAAAACATTTTAAAAAATTTTTCTTAAAGTCCACACAGGGCATAAATTAAAATACAGTGTAGGTCCTCATTTTCCTTATCTGAAAATAATCTTTCCTCTAACATAATTTCCTCTCTTTGTTTATTTCCCCTAAAACTGTGTATTTCTCAGTAAATCAGTGTCAAACGCATTTGCAATATCTTAGATACCTACTTATTTTTTTTTTTTTATTCTTGGAGATCTAGGTCATCACTTAAGAAGAGGCATAAAGAGTTTCAGAATTCACCTTTAAAGAGTAATTTTTATTAAACTTTCTAAAAGATGCTTTGGAAAAATATCAGTTAACAAGTCTCCATTTTACTTAGCTTGTATAACAGACATGGTCAAAACATGGGTAGAGATTTCTGGAGATTTGTCTGAAAATTTAGTGGCCATTAAAACATATCAGACAAGCCAAGTGGCCTCATTCTTTTTCAATTATCAGCTCCTATATTGACTGGCTGGGTAGATTTGGGCCTAATTTTCTGGGAGGGGGGGTTTGTCTTTAAATAGATTTTTTTCATTTTTTTCTTTAATGCTTTTTATTTATCTTTGAGAGACAGAGAGAGACAGCGCGAGCAGGGGAGAGTCAGAGAGAGAGGTAGGTACAAAATCTGAAGAAGGCTCCAGGCTCTGAGCTAGCTGTCAGCACAGAGCCCAATGCAGGGCTCGAACCCATGAACCGTGAGATCATGACCTGAGCTGAAGCCAGACGCTTAACCGACTGAGCCACCCAGGCGCCCCTTTAAATAGATTTTTAAAACATCTACCTTCGAAGGTTGTTTTAGGAGTACATGAGAAAAATACAGCTATGCCCCTAGCATAGGGCCTGTCTTAATAGGTACCCCAAAACATTAATAGGTCTCCAGGGAAAATCAGGCCAACCTACCAAACCATCACTTTCCAGTACTTCTCTTTGCCAAAGTCTTGGAGTTCTACACTCTTGCATGTGAATTAAGAAACCTGATGTGGTCAGTTAAGAATTGGCAATCCTTCCAAATATATCAGGCTACTAGTTCCTTCTCATGCGCTCAGAGCCCGATCCCTTGTTCCTGCCTAACTGATTACAGCATTCAATGACTAAGCACTGTGTCGTCAAACAGTATGGTCTGTAAGATATTTACTCACTGAAGTTTTTGCAGACTAACTTTACAGCATAGTATATGGTCTATTTTTACAAGTGTTCCGTATGTGCTTGAGAAGAATGTGCGTTTTTTTAATTGGGTGCAGGTTCATTACACTGAGCTTGTTAACCGAATTTTCTGTAACTTTACCCATTTTTTTTTGTTCGTTTCATCTGTCTATTTCTGAAAGCGATTAGCAAATTTTACAACACCTCCCTAGTGCCCTGTCAGTTTGTGCTCTATATATTTTAAAACAAGGTATCAAGTGCATACAAGTTTAGAATTGCTAACTGGAAAATGAAACTTTTTGCCATTATTCAGTGATCCCGTACCTCCCCAATGAAGGTTTTCATTTAGTCTATTCATCTGACTTCAATTTAACTACTTCAGCTTCCTTCTGCTTAGCTTTGGCATGGTGTATGTATTCCAATCCCACCTGTGTCCTTATGTTTTAGTTTTGTCTCTTATGCACGGCACATGGTTGGAGTCTGTACCCATCCAATGTGATAATCTAGGTCCTTCAAATGGTGAGTTTAGTCAACTTCTATATTTATTATATTAACTGAGAAGTCAGCCGCCAAGATCAAAGGACCTTTTTGAAGTATCTCTGGATTTCCTGTCTATAACCTGGTCACCCTAGTCAATTTTGAAACACTCTTTGCTGGCATTCACTCTGCTGTAGGAAGTTCGCAAAAGTCCAATCATATCCATCAGTGAATCAGAGCTGATACTATGCTGAAGATTTGTCTTTATTAGTACAGTTATGGGAGAAAGTCAATTAATGCAAGGAATGTAAATCAATGCATTACACATTTCAATTGCCCTATATTCCTTCAGAAAAGTGCATGGAAGTGATTCATTAGAACTAAACTCTTCACAAGAAACAGGCCAATTCTCTTAGGCTCACTGGGGCATCTCTGCTAGTAAAATTTAAAAAGCAATCAAACTGAATAAGAAGTCCTTTTTGCAGACATTTACATCGGGGAAGAACATGATTCTTGACAATTCAGAGTAAATGAAGTGCAAATTATTCTCTTATAATATATCCCAGAATTGAAGCTTAAATTGTGACTAAAAAAGAATCCACAGTTTAATCAGAAAAATATATTTATTGGTAATTCCCATGAGCTCCTTTTTGATATATTTATATCATAGGATAACAAGTTCATAACTATTGCTGTTATAAATATGGAATTTATGCAGAATTTGCATGTATTGAATTTTATTTTGAATTTGCAAGTGTGCCTATATTTGAATATTTATAATATTCCAGAAAAAGCACAGTAGAATGTGCAAGACAGATTTATTTAGTGTAATGCTCTGAAATGTGTCAAAGTCTTCAACAGTGTTCTTGGAGGCAAAATGGCAGAAATAACAAATGGGATGCAATAAGATCAACAGAATAATCTGTGAAGTCCAATCCCCAGTAAAACTAGAAATGCTCTTTTGCCAATAAATATTTTACTCAAGTTAGACAAATATTTCTGCAAGCTTAGAATGGCGTTGTATTAGAAGACATATACCATTAATTTGATTCTTCATTATGCTTTAATGGAAAAGAGAACATTCCCACCCATACCTGTTTTTTTTTCCTAAACCCAGTGACTAAATATCTTCTTTTATTTGTCTTCATGTGTCGATATTAGCTTTTCAACTGTGAAGCACATTCGTTACACTGTCAAAATATCTGGTACCTAGCACAGAGTTTCAGTGGAGTTTCAACAGTAAGATTATGCACCTCACTGTACACAGTAGCCCCTCAGGTACCCAGAGCAGCTGAGGAATGAAGTGATCTAATCAACTTATTCATAATTCATAAATGTTGAACAGAGTGGCGCAGAGGAAGCGTGCTGGGCCCATAATTCATAAATGTAATTTATGTGTAGTAATTAATTTATAAGTAATTTAATTTCTAGTTAACTGGGGGCAATGTTTTTATGAAGGGAAACTGCTCTGTGAGCAGGCTGTCCAGCCAAGTGGACTCCCTTCCTTTCCCAGAGGAGGACATGAGCTCTAAGTGACCGAAGCTCTCAGTTGTGGATGTTTAGAACGGTGGCCCTTCACCAGCCCCAGGACTAGACTCTTTGAGCCACACCTTAGCTCCAGCATCAGTTGACCTAGAACCTGGCTTATGATGATTCAGAGTCTAGGCTATCTCTGGCTGAGCTGAACAAGTCTTATTATTTCCATTGTGCACTATTATTAATTTCCTGTTCCAGAGTGCTGACGCATAGGGGCACATGTACCCCAACGTTCACAGCGGCACTGTCAACAATAGCCAAATAATGGAAAGAGCCTAAATGTCCATCACCTGATGAGTGGATCAAGAAGATGTGGTTTATCTATATACAATGGAATACTACATGGCAATGAGAAAGAATGAAATGTGGCCATTTGTAGCAACGTGGATAGAACTCGAGGGTGTCATGCTAAGTGAAATAAGTCAGGCAGAGAAGGACAGATACCATATGTTTGCACTCATAAGTGGAATAGGAAAAACTTAAGAGAGGTCCATGGGGGAGGGGAAGGGGAACAAATAGTTGGGGAGAGGGAGGGAGGCAAACCATAAGAAACACTTGAATACTGACAACAAACTGAGGGCTGAACGGGGAGAGGGAAAGGGGAAGGGGTGTGATGGGCATGGAGGAGGGCACTTGTTGGGATGAGCTCTGGGTGTTGTATGGAAACCAACTTGACAATAAACTATAAAAGAAAAAAATTTTCCTGTTCCATTTAACTTTAATTTTTTAAATGTTTATTTATTTATTTTGAGAGAGAGAGAGAGAGAGAGAGAGAGAGAGGAAGAGATCAAGCAGGGAAAAGGCAGAGGGAGGAGAGAGGAAGAGAAAGAGAATCCTAAGCAAGCTCCATGCTCA
This sequence comes from Suricata suricatta, assembly GCF_006229205.1. Lineage (NCBI taxonomy): Eukaryota > Metazoa > Chordata > Mammalia > Carnivora > Herpestidae > Suricata > Suricata suricatta. Next base: position 94,242,804 of record NC_043717.1, read on the forward strand.
AAATGAAGCCCAAAATGAGGCTCAATCCCACAACCCTGGGATAATGACCAGGACAGATCATGATCTGTCAAGAATCAGACACTTGACCGGTTGAGCTACCCAGGCGCCCTTCCATTTAACTTTTAAACTGAGAAGCACCAAGAGCAATCCATTCAAATATCTCTATACTGAAAGCGTGTGAGAGTTCCACAGTGTCTTTAGACCATGATAAAACAGCCACTCATCAAACAAATCAACAGCCGCTTCCTGACTTATCACCTCTGCCTTTCAGTCTGAGAGTTTATTTAGCTGGAACTGCTTTTCGTCATTAAGAACTCCCTGAATATCAAGAAGCTAATGAAATAGGCAGCCATGATCTTCAGGAACCCAAAGGTTGACATGAGTATAATTTATCACAGCCAAAATAAAACATCATTCTTAAAATTGTTAATGTTTACTTTTATTATAAAAGGAGTGCACACTCATAAAGGAAATGAAAAACCTTCAGAGAAGCAGAATAAGAATAAATCACTAATGGATCTACTATCCTGGTATTTTTCTTTCAGTCTTTGTCTTTTACGCCTAGCTTTATAGGGATGGAAAGATGTTTTGTCTCTCTCTCACTCTCTCTCTCCCTCCCTCCCTTCCTCTCCCGCTCTCCACCCCCTCTCTAACATAACTATGGTTATAATGGGTCCATAATTGTCTATCTCTTTTTTCCCTTAGCTTTAAATCTCTAGCAATTTTCTATACTCTGTGAAAGGACATTTAAATGATTTTGTAATAATCCTCCAAGTGGATGTACTGAGATTCCTTGAGCCATTCTCCTCTGTGTGGATGTCCAGATTTTTCCAATTTGTTGCACTTATAAAGAACTCCAGTGTATCATTATATCACCCTATACTCCCCCCACCCATGGTATTGTTCACAATTTTAACTCATTAAGTGTTGGTTTCATGTCTATCTTTCCCACTCCACGCACATCTGCCTGGTTCCCCCCACACATAGCATAGTGATAGGGGGACACCCAATAAATATTTGTTGAATTAAAAAGTGAATAAATGAGTGAACAAATGAAAATCAACGAGTGTACAGGACTATGGCTTTGAGGAAAATCCCAGAACAAAAATTAAAACAAATAAACATTTGTCATGTTCTCTGTTTATATTATATAATTTATTTCCAATAGAATCATTCAAATTTCCACGCCCACCTACGATGTATGAGAATTAGGATATTTACGACGCCTTTGTGGGAATAAACAGTGTCTCCATGTCTGTAAACTAGTGTGGTTCTCATGCTGCAAATTGTCTGGTCATAGTCTTTGTTTTTCTAATCAATTCATAGGAGTCCTTTATACAGAGAAGATGTCATTTTTTGTCTGTTTTATTTGTTGTGCATATTTTCATCAGTTTGACATATGCCTTTCCATTTTGGCTACTTTTTGACAGATGAACAGTTCTCGTTTTTATGTAATCATAACTGTCTATCTTTTCCTCTGTTCAAACATCCTTCTCCTTGGCTGAGAGCCCCCCCCCCATGTGAATTGGAGCTATCATTTAAATAATAATGCCAATTGTGAAATCAGATGAACTGGGTTCACAGACTCCCACATATACAACTAAGCCCTAATCTGCCCCCACGGCGGTTTTCCCCTCTCTGTAAGCCCTGGCCACTAGAATCTAGGCCACACAGACCAGCCACAGCAATTTAGTACAGTGCACTTCAGCCCAAACTAGGGCCCCTCCTCAAGCTCTCCAATTTGACCGCTGGTGCCCCCTCCACCTCCACTTGAGTGAAGACACATTCAACTGGACTCCGTCTTTCATGTACTTTCATATTTTTTACATTCCTTCCACCCAAGTGCTTCTCCCACTCACTGGGGTTCAACTTCCTCATTGCAATTCCAGGACCGTGACGATGAGGCCTCCCCCAACTATCCCCTTCACCCTTCTTCCCCAGCCATGACCTTGTCCGGTCTGGCCAGCCCTGGCTAGGTAAGCCTGCTGAGCCTCATGATACCAGAAGGATGCCAGGCCCACCCACAATGCCTCTTCTCTTCTAAATACCCCCCACCCATTCCCAGACACCTTCCTGAATACATCTCTCCTTTTTCTGGCAGGTTCCTCATTACTTAGCAAGGAATGGGCCTGAGAAAGCATCTTGGTTAAACCCCATTCTACAGAGGGAGACGGATCTGCATCAAATGACAAGCCCTCCCCCCCGCACCTCAACTCCGACCTGTCTACCCTCTAATCTTCATGGACTTGCGGCTGAAGACAATGACCTTGGCTTTTCAGGCTTTGTCTTGGCTCTAATTTCCCACAATTGCTAGCGCTGTGCAGAGGTCATGATACTTCACAGTTTGCTGGTTAGATAAACTTTCACATAAACAGACGGACTTTTCTCCATGTTTCGCTATACTCCTGTGAAGGTGTGGCATTTTAAAGACCTTCTAGATATTTAAGACACTTCCAAACAAAATTCATCTCCTTTATTAGATGTCTAAAATCCCAAATTATTTCGTTCTGTTGTAAGCTCTGTGACAGCAAGGATGACGTGTCTTCCCTGGAAGATAATGGGCAATCTCACAAAGTTTCACTTAATGAATAACGATGGAAAAGATGACTAATCACTAATGTCATTTCCCACTACCGAAGTTGACCACAGGGATCTATAAAAGACAAGCTCTAACAGTCCTCTTGCCACACAGCACACTGATCGAAAATTACTGGTAGGAAATGCTCATCCTGAGTAGCCATCTTGTACCCTGAGGAGGGAGAGTTTTGTCGGGACTCGGGCAACAGGTCTGCCCTCCATGCAACGGTGCCGAAGAATCCTGCGGCAGTTCCAACAGATGTGATCCTGAGTCTCTCCCCTTCTCCTGCGGAGTAGGTGGGAGACCAGGACAGCTCTTTTCAAAGGCCGCTGGAGAAAAAAAAAGCACGCTCGGCCAAGCGAACCTGGCCCTGTGCAAGCGAGCCCAGTGGCCCGCAGCCTCAAGGGTCAGGGGGCAGCCTCGCTGGCTGTACCAGGCCATTCGCTCGTCTCCCTCACCCCCTACCTGGCACCTAAAACCCTGGCGTGTCATCCTGCCTCACTGCAAAATCCAGAGCGGGAAGGAGTGGGAGCCTGGGCACGTGTGGTGCGAGTGGACACCAGCACCACGGAGTTCTTGCTAAGACGCAGCTCTTTCAAAATACAGCCACCTTTTTAAAAGAAATGGAATGCCAAAGACAGCTTTTCTCCCTATAAATGTCTTTCAGTCTTTTCCTGCCAGTGGTATCCTACTGGATTTTAGATGACAATTAATTACTCTTCCGTATGGCCCCTGCTGCGACATGTGGAGATGCTAAAAGTCGAGGATGCAACCAGAAGGTCATGATCGGAGGCCGACCTGCGCCCCTGCACCATCCGGCTACCCCGTGTACGCCAGCCAGCACAGCACCTGGCAGAGAAAAATGAGGCCAGCGCACGTTCTCTGTGCCCAATTCCGAATTCCTCCCACAGACGAAGCGGTGCACTGGAGTTGGCTACAGACAGAGGGGATTTGGCCTGAGAAGAGCCTGCAGAATTTGGGAGTTTTAACAGCTGGTAAGCAAGAATGTTCTGATATATTTTCCAAAAAAAGTGGTCTTAGAAATTCTAGAATGAACAGGACCCCTCTCTGACCCCAAACAACATATTGGCAGACAGATGCATGAAATGCAATTTCTAGTTGTTTCTTTTGGTTTTGGGTTTTTTTTTTTTTTTGAGAACTATTATTCTCAAGAAACAACTTGAACTTGTGCCAGGCACCATGCCCGCAGCCGTTCCATATCACGCAAGCGCTCTGCCATCCGCCCAGGCGGGGAAACACAGCACAAATAGCAGTGGGAGTGGGATTCAGGCTCTTGGCCCACAGCCACCATGGACCCTCACCCCTCCCAACCCCCCCCACTCCACCCCGCCCCACCCCTGTAATGTGGATAGGATGGTTGTGAGTCAGAAGGTGGCCCTCTTTGCTGCTGAGCAGAAAGCCTCAGGGAGCTACGAATTTGTTCTCCTCCTGATGGGTGTGGCGATCTTGGTCCACTCGTCCAAACTCACACGGGTCACATTACTGAAAATGACGACGATGTCGGTGATAACAGTATCATTTAACATCCATCGAGTGTTCGCTTTGTGGGTATTACTATCATGAAATACTTCACTGTGTTTGCCCCAACCCCCTGTTCATCAAGACACAGCCAACAGAGCAGACAGAAGCCTAAGGGGGTGGAGGACTTTCCCAAGGTCACTGAGCTCTCTATAGTGGCTTCACTCTCATCTGACAAATGGGGATACTTTTGCCCACTCCGCCCTCTTCCCAAAGACCCTGCAAGTTTACGGCGAAACACCAGAGATTAAGGGATGTGAAAAGTCCATCAGAAAGTGGAACACACTCTCCATACATACCAGGCTTGCACAGGCTCTGGTCCAAGGTCACACAGCTGGTTCGTGGTTGGCCTGAAGCTGAGGCCCAGGGGTTGGAACTCCCAGGCCAAATAGACAGAGCCGATGTTCCCCTTGGTTTGGGGGAGCACAGAGACCACCGGCTGGCACGGAAGTTCATTCCACACAGGAAGTCTGCATGGCTGACTCTCATCTCCTGAGGCCAGCTCCTCACAACCACGTATCACTGCTTCCCTGTGTCTAAATTTTCATCACACACACACACACACACACACTCACACTCTCACACACACTTAGGGGTACCTTCCCTCTTAAAGATTATCAGAACTCTCTGAACAGAGATGTATGAGCACCCTGTGAAATTCTGGAACCCTCATGCTATCACTATTCTTCAGGATGCTGATTTCTGGAGGTAGGTAGGAATTAGTGAAAGAAAAAGGTGCCCCTGGGGTAGCAATGCGTTTCTCTAGCAAATTTTATTTAATGTGTGCAAATATTGTAAGATCCAATAACGCTGACTCTTTAAAAAGTGGTTCTTCTTTAATTAGACTAGATGGCACTGTGGTATCACCCCTTTTACGACCAAGAAAATCTCATTTCATTTCAGATTATTTTGCTTCGATTTGGGACAACCCAAAAGGGTGAACCCTCCCCTTGAGGGGTCTGGTTATCTTATGGAAGTTTTCTGAAGGAATCTGCGAAAGGAGAGTGGCCACCAAAAAAAAACATAATCCAGATCACATCTAAAAGGTGTGCTTAGAGACCATGTCACACCCTGACCTATATGCCCAAAAGGATTTCAAAGGGCACATGTGCCCTGTGGAGCTCTAGACAGAACCATGGCTTCCACAGTGGCCAAGACCTCGTTTCTATTTCCCGGGATACAGTCATGGCTGTGGGATTCTATTTTTGCTCTAAAAAGCTTTTTTTTTTTTTAAATATCACCACCCCTCACTACACCTACAAGCTCCACCAGCAAGTGAGATTATTTTCAATATTGCCAAACTGTTTGGGATCTTCTAAACACCAGAATCTTGTGACAATGATTTCCACAATTCCCACAAGGGACTGAGGTGGCAACCTTCCTGGAGCCAAGGTTTGCTTAGGATTGAAAAAAAAAAAAAATCTGTTAGGGCTGTAGAGGAAGGCTGTGAAAGATCAACAGATTCTGCCAGAATCCCAGCATTCAAGAAAAGAGCTGTAGCCCAGGAAAGAGAGAATGAGCAGGGCTGGGGTGTCTTCAAAATTCAATGGTGACCAGAAAGTCAGGAGGCTCCATTTGCCTGCATCTAGAAAGAAGAAACTGCACTGGCTGTGTGCAAAGCACCTACTTGGAGTACCGTGCCTGTGGGGTGGGAGCTGGGAGCCGCCCAGGTAGGCGGCTAACTTAAACAGCAGCCTGGAGTAACCTGTGATGCCTGATGGGGAGGCAGAGAGCACGGCCTGTCCTTGCCTGCCCAAAGACCCCGTCCAGAGGCCCCCTGGCAACTAGGCTCATCCAGTCCAGTCCCTGGGCCCCCTGCCCCAGCCCAGATCTGTTTTAGGGACGGTGACAGAATGGGAGCCCAGGCTGGAGCAACTCCAGCCCAACCTGCCCTTCTTCCCCACCCCCTTTTATGGCATTCCATGTCCTCCAGCAACTGGGCATTGCGGCTGGATGGAGGGAAATGCCCTAGCTTCAAAAGCAGCTGGCTCTTCATAAATCACCTTCTCCCTCATCAGTCCCGGGATCCCAGGTCGTGGGCTGCCGGCCCCCCACACTGGGGCTCGGGATTTGTACATCTGGAGAGGTTCCTCGACACTGAACATCACACGGGGTCAGGGCAGAGTCCCAGCTCAGCCGTTGGCACGCAGGGTGCCCCCTCACTCGCAAAGCGCTGCGGGTGCCTTGAGCGCAGCCAGTAGCGAGGGGCGCAACCTGTGTACCACCAGCTCTCTCCCGAGGTCCCCAAACGACGGCAGAGGGACACACAATCGCCCAGGAAGCGCAGAGCCAGAGGAGACAAAGGAGGAGGGTGGCAAAAGTCAAACAAAAAGAGAAAAATCAGAAAGGGTAAAAGAGAAAGAACGAGGAGCAAGAGTGCGAAAGAGGGAAAGGACAGGAGCCTGGGGCCAGGAGTCGACAAGATCAGGAGCAGGAGAAAGAAAGGCAAATAGAGGAAGTGAGAAAAGGGGTGGGGGAGAATGCCTGAGCGGGAAAAGGAAAAGAGGGCAGAAAGGAGGCTTTGGGACCGGGGTGCAGAGAAGAGAAGAGAAAGAAGAGGAGGGACTCAGGGACCCCACACACAGAGAACGGTTCTTTCCGGCGCGGCGCTCCGGTGCGGAGTCCGCGTGCGGTGGTACCCTGTGCCCGCGGCTGCCGAGGGGCTCTCGTTGCGCGCCCCCCGGCCACATCCCCCGCACGCACTCCCGGCCACGGAGCAGGCCAACCCGCAGACAGACAGACCAGCCGTCCCGAACCGCAGCGAACAGGCTTTCTGCGGCCGCCACGGCGCCGTGAGCGTGCGCGCCGCGGAGTCT